>NC_080101.1:42756792-43058792 GCF_950005125.1 Chionomys nivalis | reverse complement strand
GAAAGATTCAGTTTGAAGCTGTCATGTTGGAACGCTAGCAGTGTTTTGTGTTATCAGACCTAAGAACAGATAGCATTCATCCTGTAGTCTTCTAACACAGTGTGGAAAATTCCTCAAGCTCAGTAGATTTCACAGGTTTTGTTTTTCTTTTTTAAAAATAGATACCATGGTATCAATATATAACTTTTTAAAATGAATTTTGAATTACATCAAAACTTCAGTTTTCAGTTTATCAGTTAAAGTTCTTATAACACTAGTGGCAACCACCTTCCTATATGATTTTAATAACACCTGAAAAACATACAGAAAATATGTGCTATAGGTCATAGAAAGAAATACAGATATACTTACCAACCTTTTTCTTCATCATAAGCCAATTTCAGCTCACATCAGAATTGTAATTTCAAAGCCAGACATGCTACTGGTTTAAAATGAATGTTATGTTTTTAATGTTTCTTCTCTCCCCAAAAAGCAGCAATAGTGGTAGATTTAACAATACCGTAGACTCTCATGACTATGAAATCGTGGCTATTTGTGTTAACATGTTGTTCCTGTTGTTGATGTGATACAAAGCTCCTGCAAAACAGCTGGCACAGTCCAGTGCACTGGCCTCCCTCACTGGCCTCGGTAAGTGTCTCTGTGTGCGTGTGAGAGGGCTAGAGGGAGACTCACTGATCTTGTCTTTCTGCTTGTTCTGTGGGAAATGCACTGTTCCTACTTAGTGGGCGAAACTTAGACGTCAGGCTTGCTTTAGCCTAAAAAAGCTTTATCCACTTTATTTGACTAAAGCATTCATAGTAGAATGATTATAAATGCAATAGTTAATGTAGTTAGTTCATTTGAGTGAGTTGAGTGGAGGATTTCTTCATTAATTGCTCCAGTGTGTAATATATAATATGTGATCATATGTGTTATATATTACATACACATAGTCTGTACTTAATAGGTAGTGGTTTGACCTTGGTGGTGTTTAAACTGCCTTTCAAAATTACAGCATACATACTTAGGAATTTGCCTAGAGAGTGATGGATTTAATGATTTACCTGAATTGTTTTGGAGCAACTCAATTTCAACTTAGAGGAAATGGGTTTGTGTTACAGCAGTAGTGATGTGTTCATAATTTGCTATTTGCATGGTATTAAGATTAAAGCTTAAATTTGCCTTTTCCACCTGTTAATTTATGTAAGGAACAAGAGAAATGGATAGAATGAAATGCCTGTGTAGTTTTGATATACTTCTGAGTGGGGAGTAGTTCACATCATTTCTATACCAGTGAGAATTACGGTATTCTGATTTATTAGAGAAAATTGGCTTAGCACCCTACCTGAACCCAGGAAACTTTGAACAATAAAATAATTAATTTTACAAATATTTTCGGAATCATCCTCAACATTATTCCAGTAGTTGGATTGACTAAACTTTAGTAAGGCTTCATTATTTCCATGTTAAATGCTTTGTTGGTTTGTGTGGACAATAAAAGAAAGCTATTATTATGATTCCTTGGTGGTGAGAAATATGTGAAATCGTCCAAAGAATAAGATATTACTATCACCATTGTCTGAGGATTCTGAGAATTTAATCTTTGAATTTATGCCTCTCCCTACCCGGAATAAACATTTTTCCAGGAAAGGGCAATGAAAAAATAAAATTTCTTCTTGGAGCTTTAAAAGTTTTTAGTGGATAATGTGATGTTTTCATATGCTAGAATGAGTTTTATGCACACAGGTGGCCTGGGTGGTTATGGCTCAGGAGACAGTGAAGATGAGAGGAGCGACAGGGGCTCTGAGTCATCTGATACTGACGATGAAGAATTACGGCACCGAATCCGGCAAAAACAGGAAGCTTTTTGGAGAAAAGAAAAAGAACAGCAGCTATTACAAGATAAACAGATGGAAGGTAATCCTAGATTTGTGTAGTTTCATATGTGCTTTTTTGCATGGATTATGCATATTAGTGATTTGAGCCAGCAGTAGTGCATGAGTGTCTCATTAAGGATAGAAATAAAAGCACTTCCTTTTGGAATCATGTAAACAAGAGGAAATTCCGATTTATATTCTCTGCTTCATGTTCACTGTGTGTTCTGTCTCTGTTGTGTGAGTCCAAATCTGCCTGTCTCTGTACCTGTGTCTGTCCTTGTGAGACTGATTATCTGTGTCTTTCCCTAGCAAAAGACTTTGCTCTGTAGTTATTGAACAGCACAGAAAATATCCGCTGGGAAAAGAACGGGATACAGAAATTAACAGCATTTTACAAGGGACCAACTCACTGGTTCCAACTGATCCCAATGGACCCAGAAAACAAACATCATCTCCTCCTCTGGCCCCCCAGCTGAGGACCAAACCTAGGGCCTTGCACTTGCTAGGCAAGTGCTGTACCACCGAGCTAAATCCCCAACCCCACATTTATCAGCCTTTGTGATCAATTTTAGGAAGTTGCTTTCAACTCTGCGTTTGCAGTTTTCAGCAAATAGTGCACATGCATAGTCTGGGTCAGGGGAATAGAAGAAGAGTAGTCATTTAAGATTACAGCTCTGCATTAACTTAGGTTGTGAAAGTTCATTGCATGGGCAATCCAAATCCAAGGCAAGTAAAGTTGATTGTTCTATTTTCCCTTTAAAAGCAGGTTAACCAAACAGTCTGAGTCTGAGTATACAGCAGTCTTATGTCCTAAATGACCTCAGGGTGGGTGTGTTACTAACTTTGGCTGTGAGTCCAGCAAAAGCTCCAGTCTCTGAGAATGTAAGAGATAGCTTTATGATATTGTAGCACCACAGTTTTAGTTTTAGACCAAGTAGAGATATTGTAGGATAGGACTGGAGGCTTCATTTTAAGTGGTATGATAACAGCTGAGATTAAGATCACACTGTATTTTTTATTTTGTTTCAGTTTGTTGTAGGAGCCATTCATCCCTGTGATCATAAACCAGGCTCTTTAGATATCTTTATTTTGTATTAAAATTGTTGCAATGAAAATAGACTTTTGTAATGATCGAATGTATTTATAAAACTACTGAGAAAATAGCTATTTAGGGAAAAGAGATTAGAAATACTTTATTAAAAATCTCTTAGATAAGTACAGTTTTTAAGTATGTGAAAATACTAGGAATAATGAAAGCGTATTAGGGTTTAATTTTTGAAAAGTATTATTTGGATGGCTCTTAGGAAATGACTAAGCTTTGTTTATAGTTTTCCAAGAATCACTGCTTGTCACCCCCCTTTTTTTTTTTTTTCACCCTCTTTTTTTTGATGTTGGGTTTTGGTTTTTTGTTTGTTTCGTTTAATTTTTATGTTGTTGTTTTTGGTCTTTTGAGACAGGAACCCTGTCTAGTCCTCAACTATCCTAGAACTCACTGTGTAGACCAGGCTGACCTCTCACGGAGATCCTCCTGCCTCTGCCTCCCAAGTACTGGGATTAAAGCTATGCACCACCATACCCTACTGCTTATCTTTTACTTCCTAGTACCGGGCAAAGGGGAAACCTCTGCATTTTGATACTCTCACTATGCTGTCTAGAATAGTGAATGGCTAACAACATGTGGCTTTTGAGAACTTGAAATGTAGGTAGCCTTTAACTGAAGTATTGATGTAGGTAGATGGCACTAGACTTCAAAGATTTTCTGTGGAAAAAAGTCTCAGTTCTTTTTGATTTAGTGTTTGAAATATTAATACTTTTGACATATTAGGTCCATGAAATGTGGAACTTTATTTTTACCATTTTAATGTATCTGTGAGAAAGTTTTTAATTGTTTAGGCGGTCTGTACCCTAATTCTATTAAAAATGAAACTATTATTAATAGTTTGTTAATATGGTATGTTAGTATGGTAGTTTTTCATTTCTTACTTAGCTTTTTTGTGTCTTTTTGTCTTTTTCTGTTTCAGAAGAAAAGCAGCAAACAGAAAGGGTTACAAAAGAGATGAATGAATTTATTCACAGAGAGTCAAATAGTTTATCACTGCTAGAAGCAAATGAAGCAGACGGTGATGTGGTTAATGAAAAGAAAAGAACTCCAAATGAAGCTCCATCAGCGTTAGAGCCCAAAAGAGAGCATAAAGGGAAGGAGAAAGAACGAAGGAGTAGGTCAGGGAGCAGTAGCAGCGGCAGCTCCAGTAGCAATAGCAGGACCAGCAGCAGCAGCAGCTCCGTCTCCAGTTCTTCATACAGCTCCAGCTCAGGCAGCAGCTGCACGTCCTCTCGCTCCTCTTCTCCTAAGAGAAAGAAGAGACATAGTAGGAGCAGGTCCCCCACAGGGAAAGCCAGGCGGAGCAGGAGCTACTCTCGCAGAGTTAAAGTAGACAGCAGTAGGACCAGAGTGAAGCTGCTAGACAGGAGGAGGTCTGATAGAAGTAGCATTGACAGAGAAAGACGAAGAAACCGGAGTCCTTCCCGAGACAGACGTAGAAGCAGAAGTCGCTCAAGGGATAGACGAGCCAATCGTTCCAGTCGCAGTAGGAGTCGAGATAGGCGTAAAATTGAGGATCCACGTGGAAATATTAGTGGGAGCAGTCATAAGCATAAAGGTGAGGCTAAAGAACAAGACAGGAAAAAGGAGAGGAGTCGAAGTGTAGATAAAGACAGGAGAAAAAAAGACAAAGAAAGGGACCGTGAACAGGATAAACGAAAAGAGAAACAGAAAAGGGAAGAAAAAGATTTTAAATTCAGTAGTCAGGATGATCGGCTAAAAAGGAAGCGAGAAAGTGAGAGAATCTTCTGTAGGAGTGGTTCTATATCTGTTAAAGTCGTAAGACATGACTCTAGACAGGACAGTAAGAAAAGTGCTACCAAAGACAGTAAAAAGCATTCAGGTTCTGATTCTAGTGGAAGGAGCAGTTCTGAATCCCCTGGAAGTAGCAAAGAAAAGAAGGCTAAGAAGCCTAAACATAGTCGATCGCGCTCCATGGAGAAATCTCAAAGGTCTGGTAAGAAGGCAAGCCGCAAACACAAGTCTAAGTCCCGATCAAGGTAGTATACTTTTTAAAGTATTTTGTCTGCTTTTTCTTTTTTTTTTTTAAAGTTTTTTGAATTTATTCAAAGTTGAAAGTGTCCTTTCTCTCTCTCTCTTTATAAACTCAGTTTGGTATTTGTTAAATATTTTTAAATAATGTTAGAAATCCTATATAACAGTATTTATTTATATTGCAGATTTTAAGTATAAATACATTTTTATTTTTAAATTTTGTCTTTTCCCATTTTTTTTTTCAGATCAACAACCCCTCCCCGTCGTAAGCGCTGAGGAATGATGTGGCAAGAGCCATGACGCTGTTTTAAAAATTCCATGAGTTTTAAGGGCTTGTCTCATTATAGAGGCACATTGTGGCTGTGTAGGTGAAACCAGATTTTTTTTTTAATTGTGTAAATAGGTGTCTTTTTCCAAATGCTGCTCCAAGTTAATAGGATTTCTTTGTATTACATTTTTTTCAAGAAATAGTACATAATAAGACTATAAATATGCCATTCTCTTTCAGCTGTATTGTTCTTAAAATTATTCTTGAATGTACTGTGATGTCAATAAAGCTCTTCAGTTCATTTTTGTTAAACTCTTGCACATTAATTTTATGATTTTAACCTAAGGAACGTACTTTTATAAAAAGGCAGCTGAAGTTTTGTACAACAGGTTTTAAAAGTTCCTCACATCTTCCCCAAAGAAAATGGTTTTAACCTAATAGTTTGTCAGAGTTTGTAAATTATGCCCATGGACTTTTGTCAAATTCCAGTTTTAAGGCTGTGGGAAAGGGCCAGCCAGAAAACAACCTTACTTTTCATTTGAAGGCACCTGATCAGCTTTCTAAACTATATTTTTTGGGGGCAGGGCTCAAGTAATATATTCTCTATGTGTATAAAATGTGATTCACTCCTGTAAAATGAAATTGCTGAAAACAATCAGGCCATTGCACCAGTAGAGTTCTTTGTAATGAATATTTGACACCAATAGTCAAGTCTGGAACTATATAGTCACTTCTGTTTTACATGCATAACACCTAGGGGTTACCATAGAAATAGGACTTAGAATTCACTATATCTATATTTTTGAACTGTAATATGGCCTCAGCTTAATGGAGGAATACTGTATTATGCAGGATTGTGTTGATTACATAGCATTAAAATGGTCTGATTTTGTCAGTTTCCAAAAATTAGGACCCATGAGTGGTCTGTGTGAGTCACCCCTTCATGAGTAGTGGGCATTCTGACAGGCGCTCAGCTGCCTCGGGGTCTGAGTTTTTAAGATGATACACTTATGCAGTGATAGACGGATCTCTGGAAACAATGCTTTTAAATTCCAACTGAAAAAGAGAAGTACAAGTGCAGAATGCAGAGAAGGTTTAAAGTATTATGCTTTCTTACCAGCAATAGTTCATTTTAAAAATAATGCCAGATTTTTGCCAAGATCAGTGTTTCCTCAAAGTGAAGACAGACATAGATTTGTTTGTGTGCGCTTGTACCTCGACATAGCATCTTAATTTTGAGCAGTTATGCATTTATCTAAAGGGAATAAATCTGTGAATAAATGCATGTTTACCACAATGGCTGTTTACAGTGCATTTAGTTCCAATATTTATAGTTGCCATTTCACAGAATAAAATAGTTTGGAGTTTTATATAGTTTACTCATCAGTAACACCTGGAGACAAAATGTGCAATATTTTTATGTAGGTAAGCTAACACAGTGTACCTAATTGAAGAATTCTGATTAATTTGTAACAGATAAGTTGTATAAAATTTTCATACCTTAAAGTGTTTTAGATCAATCTTCAACTGAAATATTATTTTCAAAATAAAATTCTACTGAAAAATTTTGCTGGCTATGATACATACATTTTTAGATATACAAATGAGAGCCAAAAGGAATTTGCCAGTTTTATTTAATAATTTGCATGCTTTTTATCATTAAATCTGTAATTTTAAAAACCAACAAAGTATTCATGATTTTTAGTAGGTACACCTGTTGTATTTGTTAGATTTTTTTTTTGTGGAAAATTCATTGTTTCTTTTCCATGTTTATCTGAGTGGGAAAATAATTGTAGAATAGAGCTTGCATAATTGAGGATGTGAATGCTAAATCATACATGAAAGCTAATTAGATGTAACTTTGGATATGGATCCTTTAAAAAATGACACTTTCAAAAAATGAATACCTTTAATTTTTGAGACATTGAGTCTGGATTGGTTAATCAGAGCTGTTTTTAAGAGATTCTCTTTTGAAAAGCTGGAGAGATGGCTCAGTGGTTAAACACTTGCTGTAGCTATTAAAGAGGACCCAGCTTTGCTTCCCAGCACCCATCCTAGGCCGTTCACAGTCTGCTATAAGTCTAGGCCCGGGGGTAAGACACCTTCTCTAGCCCATACGTGGCACACATACGCAGCGTAGATTAGGAAGAGAGGTGGCTTGACTCTCTTCAGGGCTATGGTAAGTTGCCTCAGCAGGTAAAGGTACTTGTCACAAATCTTGGTGACCTGAGTTTAATGCTCAGACCCCAGTGGTAGAAAGAGAGAACCAACTCTGAAAAGCTGTTCTATCAACCCTTAAAGTGTTGTAGATCAGTCTTCAAGTTAAGTACTGTTTTCACTTTAATAATAATACTGTTCTGAGTATTAATATTGTTAAAACTGAGATGATACTGTTCTTTAACCCTCCCACACTTGCATTGTGTGTGCTGCACATACACAGTAAATGTGGGGGAAAATCCTTCTAAAAGATTCTCTCTAGTGTAGGAATCAGTGTTTTTGTGGAATACCCCCTGAAAATAATGTAATTTGGAAAAGAAAATTAGATTGGTTTCAGGCCCCACATAAATACTGGCATTTTCATTAATGTGTATGCCTTCTGCCTTTGTAGACTATCTTGTTGATTGATTTTTCTTTTCTTTCTTTTTTGGTTTTTCAAGAAAGCGTTTCTCAGTATTTCTCAGGCTGTCTTACCAGGCTGGCCTCAAACTCGGAGACCCACCTGCCTCTGCGTGCTAGGATTAAAGGCATGTGTTACTAACTGCCCAGCTTAAAAAAATATTTAATGTATTGAATTTTGTTTTTGTTTACTGGGTTCCTTCCCCACCCCTGCCTGAGATGGGGTTTCTCTGTATAGCTTTGCAGCCTGTCCTGAATGTAGACGAGGCTGGACTTGACCTCACAGAGATCCCTTTGCCTTTGCCTCCTGAGTGCTGGGATTAAAGACATGTGCCGCCACCACCCGGACATACTGAAATTTCTAAACGGAACTAATAATGTGTGTGCCCTAGGTGGGGAGTTACAGGTGGTTGATTATGAGTCACACTGTAGGTGCTGAAAACTGAATGTGAGTCCTCCTCAACCATTTCTCCAGTTTCCCCTTTAAGTTCAGTTTTAAATAGAATTGGTATGATAGATTTTCTCAGAGTTACCAAGTGATAAAGATTTTATATCTTTGTGAGTAAATACAAAACCCATTCAGCTGAGTGGATGTAGTAGTAGATTGTGAAAGAATAAAACTTTTATAGACATTAATTTTTATGAAAAAAAAAACTAGAAAACACACCAAGGAATGCTAAATAGGTATTGACTTTTCTAAAATATGTATAAGCTAGTTTACAGTTTGTTCTTAGGTTAGACCAGAGTTGCTCTAGGAAATCTCTGCAACAGTGACTACAGATGGCAGTAGAGTCAACGTGGTTTTATTTCTGACACAGCTCAGGCTTAACTTACAGAAAGCTTTCTGTTGATGTATTGGGGTTTAGAAAGCTCTTTGCTTCCTCCTAGTATTTAAGGCACTCACTGAGTGCCTTTGTTGAAGTGAGACTGGGAAGGCTGTGAAGCTGTGTGTTGTACATTTAAGGTAACTAGGTTTACAGAAAGTCCTTAGAATCTTAAACCATGTTTGCACTATTGATTTTCCTTGGATCTGTCAATCCAACAAAAACATAAGACGTGTTAACTTTTGTGTAGAACTTTCCGCCTTCATCTGGAGACGTGACCTCCAAACACAGGGCTCTGAATATGCTCCAGCCTGCTGCAGCTAGTATGTTAGTTAGCTCTCACTGATTCAAAGAATGACACTGCCTGTTGCAAATGTAGAATGATGCTCTAAATTTTAGGAATTTACTCTTTTTTATGAGGAAGGGCTCTTTTTTTAAAAACTGCCTGGTTTGCTTTCTGTTGCTATGATTAAACATCAGCCAAAAAGCAATTTGAGAAAAGGATTTAGAGATTCCAATCTATCATTGAGGGAAGCCAGGGCAGGATCTATAAGTGAGAGCTGCTTATTTATTGGGCTTTCTGATACAACCCAGGACCACTTGACTGAGGGCTGGACCCTCCCACGTTAGTCAATCAAGAAAATTACCCACTGACCACTCTAATGAAGGCAATTCAAGTGAGGCACCACACTCCCTGGTGACTCTTAAAGTGTCAAAGTTGACAAAAAATAACTAGCATGTTCAGTCGGAAGGAAAATGTTATGTGCTGATCTGCTTGTCTAAACTAGTGTTTTCTGCTACATAGGGTGTATCCTATACAGAATATAAAGTCAGTTTCAAAAAAATGTACTTTAAAATTTGGACTTCTGTTCTCTGTGGTACTCTCGGAAGAAGTGTCCATACTTAGTGATTTTGCTTTTTGTTTTTAATATTTATTTATACAATATTCTGTCTGTAGGCCAGATGAGCCACCATGTGGTTGCAGGAATTGAACTCAGGACCTTTGGAAGAGCAGGCAGTGCTCTTAACCACTGAGCCATCTCTCCGGCTCCCATACTTAGTGATTCTGAGTACTAGAGTCAGGGTCTTCCAGGAACACACGTCTCTGGAAAGGTAACTTGGTAAATACGAAAGTGATACGTAGGGATAGAAGATCTTCATGGGCTTTTTATACTATGAGGAAGATTTTATTGTTTCATTGAAGACATTATTTGGTAGATGAGCTCGAATTAACAGCGGTCCCAAACTCACATTAACTAATGTAAATGCAAAAGTCGGCAGCAGATGGCGAGTGTGGGCATCGGAACTCTTCTGTTGGGGATTTGTTGTGTGGAGGGACCGGAAAAGGAGTGGGATTCTTGTCGCGATGTGGAGCGGTCGAAGGCTGAGCTCTTGTGGGGTTCGTTTTTTGGAAACGCTTGGCTCTGGGTGTCCCAGCGCAGTAGCCGAACCTCCTCGTGTGACTTCACGGTCGGGTGAGTGTCGCCGCGGTTTTTCCGCAACCTTCCATTGCCGCTGGCGGTCTGCGCAGGCGCGGCAGAGAGCGGCGGGCAGTCGCGGGCTCCGTGCTGGTTCAGCTTCCAAACAGTACCTTGCGGCCACCGTTTCACCCTGGTTGTCCTTCAGGACTAGGTGTTGCCCTCCCCGATGGTTCCTCCAGTTCAGAAGTCGAGAAAAAGCTGAGAACTAAGAATCTGGGCGGCGGGGAGCGTTTCCCGTGGGCCGCCGCCATGGAGCCTCAACCTTTGACCTCTGAGCTTCTGTCCCCGGGAACCCCCAGTCGTCTTGCTGGAGCCTGAGGTGGTGCTTGCTCTTCTTACCAGATCGAGAAAGACACACCTGCTGATCACGTAGCACTGTGTCACTTCTTTGTTGCTCAGTATCTTACCACCTCCGCCAAAGATTTCAAGGCATTTGTGCTCTGTTTTTCTCTAACAGCCCTGGCTCCGAAGACCAGGTTGGCCGGAGCTCATAGAGATCCACCTGCCTCTGCCTCCCTGGTGCTGGGATTAAAAGTGCCTGCCAACACCACCCGGCAGCCTCGTTTATGCTCTTTGTTAATAACAATTCACCTGTTGGAAATGGGATTGAAAAAAAAAAAACTTAGCTTTTGAACTCCCAAGTAGTAAAGAGAAAATTAGGTTAATCCTTTACATGAACATGACTACTGTATGGTAGAGTGGTATGGATGGGAACTTTCCATGAACATGACTACTGTATGGTAGAGTGGTACGGATGGGAATTTTAATATGACAGTAAAGGCAACAAAACCTACTTAAATCTACTTGTACTCACCTGAAAAAAATATTAGGATAGTTTTAAGAGAGCAAGATATAAACCAGTATTAGTCATAAACTTGGAAATATAGGAGGGAATACATATTCAACGTTAGCAAATTTAGGAATAGGTGATTTTGTATCATTTTATCATCTTTTATATGCTTTTATTTTCTTAGCCTTTATTTTTAAGGATTTTTATTTTATGCATATGGGAACTTTGCTAATATGTGCGTCTGTGCATCATGTGGGTATCTGGAGCCCTCAGAGGCCAGAAGAGGGCGTTGAATCCCCTGAGTCTGTTGTTCCTGATGGTTATGAGCTGTCCTATTGCTGATGGGTAAGGAAGCCAAGTCCCCCAGAAGAACAATCTGAACCATCTCTCCAGTCATATATATATATAATGCCTTTTATAATCAGAAATTTAAAAAGGAACCAAGAAAACCTACAAATTTTGTAGGAAGAGCATCTAATCTGTATTTGGGATTAGGGAAAGTCTTGAATGAGGTAGAGAGCAAATGAGGTTAGAGGGTATTAAGGGGGGGGGGGCTTCGTCCCAGCCCTCTAACACCCTTATATCCAAGAAGTCTGGGATGATTGGAAGCCCCAGGCCTGGCCCCTGTGTGTGAAAGTGTCCGTGAAGGACAGAAGAGGACAGCAGAGTCTCCACAACAGGTGTTACAGGTGCTTGTGAGCTAGGGAAGCTAGAAGCTGACTCTGGCATCCACGTGGTTGTTTATAACTGTAACTCCAGTCCCAGGAAAGTCAGTGTCCTCTTCTGACCTCCATGGGCACTGCAAACATCAGGTGCACACAATATTCATGTAAGCAAACACATAAAATTAAAACAAATTTTAACCAATCTGAGGTCAGCCTGGGCCCCAGAGCATCACCCCACAGATCAGCTGAGATACAGCTCAGAGATCCCCAGCTCAGAACCACGGCAGCACAAATAGCAAAACAACAATAAAACAATTTGAAGACCATAAATATGACAAGACAAAATTGGTATATATATATAAATGATCATCATATTAGATAAGATACTTTACCTCACCCATGATGAATTAAAACTACATTAATAAACCATTTTCACCAATTAACATTGCATGGGAGGTCAGTGAGAAACCAGGCATTAGACACTCACGCGCATATATTGTCTATAGGATTATAAATGGATAGATTGATTCAATATCTATGAATGGCAATTGCAAACTTGTAAACATGCTCACATTTTGACTTTTTTTGGTATTTCACATAAAGGAACATATAGAAAATTATTTAGTTCAATTTCATGGTTTGGTATTAGAAAAAAAGAAATAACCTAAATGCTCATTCATGTGGAGCTGCTTGAATAAATGATAATATGCCCATGCAGTGGATTACTGTCCAGCTCTTAATTTAAGCAAAAAATTTACAATATTATGAAACAGTCTCCAAAAAAACCCTGGTAGATAAAAAAGCAAGGTACAAGAGAATGTGCATGTTTTGTAAAATGACAGGAATTGATACATTAAAGTAATTGCATATGTATAAAAAGGTTTCTGGAAGCTTGCATGCAAATCTAGTGACACTGGCTGCCTACAAGGAGAGAAATTGGATGGTGACCGCAGAGTTGGAGAACTATCCCGTTACTGGACTTTGTGGCTGAAAAAGAAAACTATTGTAAGTCATTTAAAACCCACAAATTGCAAAAAAAAAGAAAAAGAAAACTATAGATATCTGTTGATAATATCTAGACTGCTTCCATTTCCTGCCTTATCATGAACAGTTCACTTATAAATGTGGATGTGAAAGTATTTTTTTTTTTTCTTTCTGTTTTTTGAAACAGGGTTTCTTTATGTAACAGCCCTGGCTGTCCTAGAACTTGCTGGGCTCAGTCACAGAGATCCATCTGCCTCTGCCTTCCTAGTGCTGCGATTAAAGGCGTGCGCCGCCACCATCCAGCTGGGATTAAAGGCGTGCGCCGCCACCATCCAGCTGGGATTAAAGGCGTGCGCCGCCACCATCCAGCTGGGATTAAAGGCGTGCGCCGCCACCATCCAGCTGGGATTAAAGGCGTGCGCCGCCACCATCCAGCTGGGATTAAAGGCGTGTGCCACCACCATCCAGCTTTTAGCACATTTTTTTCCTTTTGGTTACTTTGGTTAAAGATTTGTTGATCTCATTTATTTTACAAAGAACCAACTTTTTTCAGCGCTCAAGTTTAAACCTGGGCCTTGTTCTTTCCAGGCAAGAAATCTCCCACTGAACTACACCCTCAGCCCCATGAAAAGCCAGCTCTGGGCTTGATTCTGTGTTTTGTTCCCATAGTCTTCATTTCGCCGATTTCTGCTTCAACTTATTTATTTCTCCCTACTGCTTTTTTATCTTAATTGTTCGTGTTTTTCTAGGATTTGAGGATATATCACTAGGTTATTTGAAATCTTTCTGATATTCTCTATCTCTCTCAACACTGGCACCTATAGCTATAAACTTTCCTCTTAGAACTGCCTTAGTTGTGTCTCAGAGATCTGGAAAGTTGTGCCTTCCTTTTCATTTGAGTCTAGGAACTTTTAAATTTCCCCTCTGATTTCAATGACCCCTTGGTTATTTATGTTCCTATTAATTGGTGTGGTTTCTGTTGTTTTCTTGTATTGATTTTAAGTTTTGTTGTTCTGTGATCTGATAAGATATAAGACATTAAATCTATTCTTTTGTACTTGGTAAGGCTTGGTTTATGCCATAGGATGTGTTTTTTTTTTCAGAGAAGGTTCCATGAATTTGTATTTGGTTTCAGTTGGATGGAATGTTTTGTAGATATGTTAATTCCATTTAATGAATGTACAGTTTAACTCAGATTTCTTTGTTCTGCGTGCGTGCGTGCGTGTGTGTGCATGTGTGCATCCATGCATGAATTGGGGGTGCAGAGCAAGCATCATATTGATGTCAGCTGTCTTCCTCCATCACTCTCCACATTGTATGCTGAGACAGGGTCCCGTCTCCCCGCCCCACTGCCACCCCCGCTCCTTGAATTTGAGCTTGCTTATTCCATGGATCCTCTGTCTCCACCTTATTGGTGGTCCCCATATCCACGCAGGATTAATGTGAGTATTGAGGAACTGAACTCTGGTCCTCATTCTTGTGCGGCAAACCCTTTACTCACTGAGCCATCTCTCCCCTCTGTTGATTATCAGTTGGATGACCTATCTAGACATGAAAGCAGGATATTGAAATTACTTCGGACTTTTCTATCAGGACCTCTCTGACCTTTTGTCTGCACATTAGTATTTATTTTATGGAATTAGGAGCTCCAATGTTCGGTGCATATATTTTGTTGATGAATTGTTCCTTTTATTAATGTGTGCTGGCCTTCTTTTTCTCTTCTGGCTGATTTTTGTTTTATCTACTTTATCAGACAATAGAGTAACTACTGCAGCTAGTGATAAATTTCTGTTTGCTTGATAGGTAGATTTCCCTCCTTTAACTCTCAGTATGAGTATCTTTACTAGAGAGTCGTGTTTCTTGTAGAAACAGCCAGTTGCATCTAGTTTTTTAATCCAGTCAGCCAGCTTGTGCCTCTTTATTGGTGAGTTGAAGCCATTTACACTGAAGGTTATTGTTGAGAGAAGTTTAATAACTCCTGTAATTTTCTGGTTGCTTGCATATTTTTTCTCATTTTTCTTTTTTATTGTTTTTATTGCACTATACATTTTCCTCCGCTCCCCTCTCTTCCTCCCCTCTCCCCTTCTACTCTCTCCTGTGATCCCTACACTCCCAATTTACTCAGGAGATCTTGTCTTTTTCTACTTCTCATGTAGATTAGTTCCATGTATGTCTCTCTTAGGGTCCTCTGGGGTTGTGGATTGCAGGCTGGTTTTTCTTTTCTTTATGTCTGAAAGCCACTTATGAGTGAATGCATATTATATTTGTCTTTCTGGGTCTGGGTTACCTCACTCAATATTTTTTTTTCTGGATTCATCTATTTGCCTGAAAATTATCTAGTCTTCAACCCCATCAGAGACCCGAGAACAATATTATTTGAGTAAGCAGGAAGTGCAATCAAGCAACTTCGAAAATGTGCCGGAAATGACAGAGACTACTTGGGTAATCACCCAAAGTCTTATTTGTAACATTTGGGCAACCAACTTTGGCAGGCCTAGAGTGTCTGACAGACCATTTTCAGAGGCAGAAAAACTTGAAAAACCGTGTTTTGGTAAGGTTTGGAGGTCTTTTTGCTTGTATCCTGCTTGTACAGTTTGGATACCATGCATTTTGTCAGGGGTTGAGGCAGGGGCAGTTTTTTGTCCAAAGGCCAGTTTTGCCAAGAAAAAAAACAAGCTCCAAGTAGAGTGTCTTCGGTGCTCAGCATTCACTTGGGAATAGATTAGTGCTGCCAGCAGCCATCGTGTCTCACATCAACAGAATCCTAATTTATTTAAATACCAGATTCTACAGTTCTTTGAAGTGTTTCAAGATTAGCTATCTGTGCAGAATACAGTCTCTATGTATCTAAAGAACCTGATTAGTCTAACTATAAGTATGACAAACATGAATAACAATTGACCTATAATTCTTAATACCTATATAGCTTAAAGATTAAGGCTTCATATTAAAAAAAATTAAACAATCTTTAAACAAATGTGTAGCAAATGAGCAAAATGACTTCAAAATGTAAACAATATATAAGTATATTGATCAGAGGTGGAAATGTATAGTGCAGTATGATAATTATATCCTAAAATTGCATCAATATACAAAATATCATAAGCAGAGGTAGAAACATACAATAGATGTTAAATATTAAATATGGCTTGGCTAAGTATTAATATAAGTTTAGAGCATACAATATGACAAAATAACTCTGCCTAGGTGCACAACTATTGTAAACAGAAATAAGAGCCTATTCAATATAATAATATAATTTGAATTTACATTAATATACAAAAATCTATACCAATGTAAATTGTCTATAAATAATAACTCACAGGTAATCTCACTATTACTCACTATTATTAGTGTAAGTAAGCTTACACTAATCTACCTATTATCCCATCCCATCCATTCCCCACCTCTTTATTTTTTTCAAGAGAGATCTCTGTACTCGAAGCAGTTGCCCACTGAAAACCTGAATAGGTATCAATGGTGTGGTGTAAATATTTTAATTTTCTAAATTCTACAAAGTGGAACACATCCATCTGCTAGATTTCATTCCTTTGAGTACCCTTTGGGTTACTTCTTGCAGGTAGTGGGGTTTGGTTATATAAAGAGCAAGTAGGGATTCTCTTTATAATCTTTTTAGCTTGTTGCCATGTACTAGGAAACTCTTTCTTTAAACCTTTGACATGATGTTTTTTACGAAATTCTCAGACGTTCAGCACATTTCCAATCAATAATTGATCACTTTCTGCATTACCTTGTGCTAGAGGACCTGTCAGACTTGAAAGGGATCAGATGTTCGATATGTTATGTATATGGGACAGAGCCTATTCCTTATTATATTTATTGAACGTGAATAAATAATGAAGTCAATTCTGTATCATCTGGTATAAATGCAGTGGTTTCAATATGCAAAACAATTTTGTATATTGTAAATATTGATAAGTTCTTTAAAATCCCTTAGTACCATGAAAATAGCATATAATTCTGACTTTTTGGGTAGAATCTTAAGGACTTTGTTTCACTTTTCTTAAATCTTCTGATTTGTAACCTGCCTTTCCTAATTTATTTGCATCAGTATAGAATGTAGGGCTCCAGTTACTGGTGTGTCATGTACAATGTGAGGAAGGGTCCAATTAGCTCTTTATAAGGTGAACTCTATTGCTTTTGGCATAGTTGTTATTAATCTCTCTTTAAAAATTAATTCAAGCTCTTTGCCATTGTTTATTGTCTTCCCATAATTTTTTAATTTCATCATTAGTAAAAGATACTATAATTTTTTGCTGGGTCTATTCCTGCTAATTGACAAAATCTCAATTTTCCTTTTATACTTAATTCAGAGACTTTTTCCACGTAAGATTTTATTTTTTTTTTTTACTCGGTTTATGTGGTAAAAAGATCCATCCTAAGACAGTATCTTCCCTCTGCATTAAAATTCCTGTAGGGGAATATTTGGAGGGTATTATGACCATAATTTAGTTAAGATTCAGATCTGCATGATCCCCAAGTGCCTCCTGTAATTCTCTTCAGTCAAGGTCAATTCCTTCGCAGCTTCAGCTGTTAAATTCCTTGGGATTATGTAAGTCTTTGTCACCATTTAAGGTTTTGTTTAAATGAATTATTTGATCAGGTGTTATCCCAGAAGTGTGCCATAGATTTGAAATGTATCCTAGCAATCTTCAGAAGTTATTAAGAGTCTGCAATTGGTCTGTGCGCCAATTTTTTGGTATACAAAAGAGTTCCACAGTAGCTTGGAATGGAGTATAACAAAGGTTTATTTATTTGGGGATAAACTCACAGAAAGGGCAGCGATCCGCAGTCCTCTGTGTGCACTGGGAACTGGAACCAAATCCAGCAGCCAAGAGGGCTTTGCATGGTTTTCCATCTGGATTTATAGTACATAAGACCATGTCCAAAGTGGGCCGGTATCTTAAAGGCTATTTGGCTGAAGGAATTACCACAGCACATTAGAATGAAATAGTTGTTTTTACTGTATCCAGGGTAAATTTTTAAATAAAGCTGTTTTCTTGACTTTTTAGAGAAGTCATTGTGGAAAACAGTGATTGTTCTCTGTTATGTACAGAGCTTTGTTCTGAAGGAGCTTTATAACCTTTGCATGATTCTGGTCACAAGATGGTCCTGCCTAACCTGGAGTGACTTGCATTATTGGGTACTGCAAACCGTGCATAATAAATAAGGACTAAAGTTGCATGTGTGTGATGTTTTCCTTCACAAAAAATATAGATTAGATCATGACTTTGGTATGAGGAAATTCTTTTACCCAAAAAAGCAACTTTTGTGTAACAATAAATAGTTGGAGGTTCAGTCCTCGAAACTGTTCCTCCCTGCTGCCGCAGAGCCTGAATTACATCCTAGAGTGACCCACTTTCCTTGATTGTCCCTCGAACACAGAACGCCTTACACACATGTAAAACTGATTACAGTCCACTAATCTGTCACCAGTAGACACAGCACTAAAAGTGGAAAACTTCTGTAGAATGTGCTATGGATTATAAGTGTCAAAGCTGTAGATGAATAGGACTTATGAAGGAGATGGGGAAAGTGATATAAAATAGAAAAAGAACATGGTTAAATGGACTAAAGGAGAAAGGGAGTGTTGAATGTAAGGGATGTGAAAAGATCAAGAGAATAGGAAAATAAAGAAGAAACATTTTGAATGGTTAAAACATTCAAAATCAAAATTAGATAAATGTCAAGGGATAAAATAAAAATAAAAACATGCTGTTAAAAAAACAAAGCCTGGGCTGGAGAGATGGCTCAGTGGTTAAGAGCACTGACTGCTATTCCAGAGGTCCTGAGTTCAATTCCCAGCAACCACATGGTGGTTTACGGTCATCTATAATGAGACCTGGCGCCCCCTTCTGGCTTGTGGGCACACATGGAAGGAATGCTGTATACATAATAAATAAATAAATATTTTTTTTTTTAAAAAAAAAAAACAAAGCCTGGTGGGAAGATGGCTCAGTCAATAAAGCATTTGGTCCTCAGGTAGGAGAACCAGAGTATAGATCCTAGAACCCAAGGAAAAGCCGCTTGCAGCAACTTCTCTGTAACTCCTGCAGTGGTGGGGTGGACTGGCAGAGACAGTCAAATTGGCAGAGATGCGTGGCTTCCTGGAGCTCACTGGTTGGCAGCCTATCTGAATGAATGAGTTCAGTGAGAGAGTGTGTCCTAAAATATAAGAGTGGTGGAGAAAGACATCTGATGTCAACTTTTAGCCTCATGCACGAGCATGTTTACAAACAAACAATTTCATAGACACATACTGCATATACACACCACACACAGGTGCATAAGCACATTTTTTTAAAAAAAAGTAACAATTTCTTCTGAATTAGAACTTTCTTTGCAGGAAGAAAGGAGAGTAAAAGAATCTCACAAGTTGGGAAAGCTGAAAAGAACATGATTTGCAAAAGTCCCTCCCCAAGGCTATAGAAGCTATAAACAGTTGCTGAGAGGAGAGACTGGCCTACTCAACTGCTTGTGAGCCCTGCAGAGAGCCCAGGGGTTCCAGCTTCATGAGTTCTTACTCATGATGGGGTGGGATTTTTGGCAATATAGCTGCCTTCCAGTGGCTCTGGCTCCCGTATCAGCCCCTCACCCATAACCCTGTAACTAGTACTAATGAACGCATGATTTGCCAGTTGGACTTTGGTTTGTGGTTGTCTCTCTATTGTTGCTTTTGCATCAGCACAAAGCCTGCACTTTGCTGCTGTTTTATCCAGGACTGTGGCTCCACAGTCTTTGGCCTGCTTCCCTAGCTGTTTAGATCTGGGCTGGTGGGAATTCTGTTCCTGCAGGCACCGGCTCTATCACTAACACCAAATACAGCTTTTAATTAAATCTGTATTGTTCTATTTATCAATAAGACTCAGGAGTCAGAGGCTGGGGTGAAAACCCACTAGCTCAGAAAGACGGAGTAGCAACTAGTTGACCTTCTCTCTTTGCTAGTGTCTCAGAAAGAGCTGTCCTTCTGCTCTGCTAAACCAAAATAGAAAAAAACAAAAAAAAACATGCCACTCAAAGCCCCTTCCTACTACTTCCTGTCTGTCTCTATCATCTTCCAGACATCTTTGGACTCTTTATGGTTACTTTCTGTCAAATAGTTGCTAATTCAGCCTCCCGACCCAAGGTTGATTTTGTTTAATTAACACAAATGCATACTCGGGGTTCACACTTTGGTTGACTATCCCACAGCACCCTATCTTAGGTCTATAGATGTTTATTCCCATCTCACATAACACACTTGACACCCAAGAAGGGACCAATAGAACAGAAGATGAGTTGTATAGGATTGGTTGCATGGTCCCCCATGCTGAGACATGCAACTGAGTCTGATCCATGAGGGTGAAATACCCATGGGAGAAATTCCAAGGCTTCCTGTTCCCATGAGATAATGTGCCTCCTTGCTGTAGCAGTGGTCAGGCCTCATGAGATAGGAGACAGAATGTGTGACCACTGAGCTGCCTGGGAGTGAAGCATCTTTGAGGGGAATTCCATCTTCCTGTTCTTGGTAGGGTGGCATGTCTTCTTCGTAAATGGGTTCCGCCTCCTGAGTTATGGGAATGCTCCCTAAGTAGCTAGTGGGCCAAAGAGTGTTTACCAGTTCCTCAAAGTGGAATGTATGAGTTGGTGTCTTAAGCAGGCTATGGCTTCAGTGATGTAGCCTTTGTTTTGGGCAACATGACATACATATGAGGGCTTAGCTCTCTTTCAGAAAGAACTTGTGAGAGTATGGGAGGAATTATGATTTTTTTTTTATAAAAAACAAGCAAGCAAACCCTAAAATGTTTCATTTCTAGCCTCTGTACTAGTCACTAATCTGGAAAAGAAAGTTTAAAAAAAAAGAGAGAAGTGAAGTGTTATTGGTGTGTTGTTTCTCATAATTGGCAAGACTCAAGTGAGAGAGAGTGCAGGCTGGATGTGTGCTAAAGAGGCCTTCCTGGGATTCCAAAAGTTGGAACCCCAGAGAAAGATCAAAGTAAAGGTGATAGACGATAGCCCTCATGTCCAATCTTTAATAAGAGAAAGAAAATCCATGACTAATCATGTGAATAGGAGCCTTAGGAATGGCGCAATCCAGGGGGCATGCAAGGGAGTATTCTGTCTCTCAACTGTGGCATAGAAAAAACTTTGTTTGTTTTCGAGATAGGCTCTCACTGTGAAACTTTGGATATCCTGGAACTCACTATGTAGACCAGGCTGGCCTTGAACTCACAGAGATCCATCTACCTCTGCCTTCCCAGTGCTGGGATTAAAGACAGTGCCAACACACCCACATGTGGAAAGGACTTTTAAACAAGCAATGAAAGCCTGTCAGTCTTTGTCTTACAGCTGCATGAACATGAATGGGATTAGTCTGAGTGCTGTAGAGGCAGAAAAACTAATAGAACCATCCATCCTTTCTTTAGACAAAGACTATATAACCTGAGGCAATATGAGAAGAGTCAGTTCCTGGTGGACAGGCTTATTACAAGCTGGTGGAAACACTTGGTTATTCCCTGCTTAGATCCATAGTGAAGGTCAAGAAACAGAAGACATTATGGGAAGGACATGCATTACTGAGGAAGTGGGAATGAGAAAGGGGGTATTGATGTCCACAGGAAAAGTTAAGAAAGTCGATTCAGTAGGAGCTTTAGTGGCTTTGCTGAATCCTATGGTAGCATAGGCTTTGGCAGCCCTGAGTGATCTAGCCTGGCTTCTAAATCATGTTCATAAAATGCTAAAGCACTCAGGAGGAGGTGAAAGAGCAAGAGAGAGCAAACGATGGGTCCTGTCCCAGTTAGCTGAAAACAGGTACTGCAGTCCTGTGTCCAGCCGGAGTTCCTCTGCCGGAAAACTGATGAAGCCAAATGCTGTACTTGTGAGTTTTTGGAAAGCTTTCAGACTTGATTGACAGTTCACTAAAGGCTCACAAAAACAGATGAAAGAAAGCATGTCCCCACTGTACCCCTTGCTAAGCGGAAGGCCATGTCCTTGAGTCACCTGGATGAGGGCCAGGTTTAAGGAGCTGGAGTCTTTTGTGGACTTACAGCTTTATTGGTCTGTTATTCATGTGCAAAAAAAAAAAATTGGGCCTTTAGTTCCCTGTCCGGGCTGAGTAGACATTTGTTTGTGTCTCCACAAGAAAAGTCTCACATATCAGTAGATGAAGTCAAAATACTACCAAGTATAGAGAAGAGAAAACAGAAACAAAGGGTAAGAAAAATGAGTGCCTCTAATGGGGGGAGCATAAATAAGTGAGATGGATTGAAGGGAAATGACAGATACATACAGAGACTAAAAAGAGGGCTGGCGAGATGACTCAGTGATTAAAAGCACTTACTGCGCTTTCAGAGGATCTGGGTTTGGGTCCCAACACCCACATGGTAGCTCACAGCCATTTGTAACTCCAGGAGGACCAATGCCTTTTCATAACCTCTGTGGGTAACAGACAAATGTGCACATACGTTCGTACAGGCATAACACTCATACACGTAAGATAAATGAATAGGTAGAGAGATTAGTTAGAATTTTCTTTGGGCCACCAACTAGCTCCCAATAAAGACATGGAGATTTATTATAATTATGAATGCTCAACCTTAGCTTAGTCTTGTCCCATTACTTTTTTTTTTAATTTAATTTAACCTGTTTCTGTTCATCTACATTTTCCTCGGGACTTTTTACCTTTCTTTCATCCTGTATATCCTACCTTCCTGCTTCTTCCATGTCTGTCTGTCTGGCCCCTGGCATCTCCCAGTCATCTCCCTGGCATCTCTTTTTCTCTCTCCCGTCAGCCTAAATTCCTGTTTCTTCTTATTCTCAATGCCCAGAAATTCTGCCTATAGCTCTTCCCTTACTATTGGCTGTTCAGCTTTTTATTAGACCAATCAGGTGTCTTAGTCAGGCAAGGTAAAAGAACAACACATTTTCACATAATTAAACAAATTCAACACATCTTTGCATAGTTAAAAAATTCCACAGTAATAGATAGTTTAAATAAATTAATTAATTAAATAGAAAAAGAAGATGATGGAGGGCTAGTAAGATGGCTCTTGATACCAGGCCTAACACTCTGAGATAGGTTCCTGGAACCCACATGGTGGAAAGAGAACCAACTCCCTGAAGTGGATACACATACATACATACATACACACACACACACACAGAGAGAGACAGAAGGGAGAGAGAGAGAGGAGAGAGAGAGAGAGAGAGAGAGAGAGAGAGAGAGAGAGAGAGAGAGAGAGTCTTTAAAATTTGGAGGCTCCTAGTTCAGTGCATAGAGAGGGAGAGCCAGCTGAGCTTGTGGGCTCTTGTCTTTGGGAATACTATTGCTGAATGGTGTTTAAGTGCCCAGTGTCTTTCAGAGTAATCTTCACTGTTGGTGTTTTCCTTTTTGTGTGTGTGTACTAGAAGCCTCTGCTTGCCACAGTTAGCTTTGCACTATGTGGGCAGGGCAGATGTTGTACCTTCCAGAAGCTCCCCAGATGATACAATATAGGGCTGCTGTCTTAGCTTCTGGGTGTCTCCCCAGTGAGCTGGGAAGTGACCACAGTACTGGGATGAGCAAAAGCAGAGAACCTGTTGCCCTAGCTGCAAGGCCTCCTGAGTAGTAAGCACCCCGCTGGAGGGATGCCACTGTGGGTATGGTGTACCCCTCAGGAACTTCAGAGGTCATGGACTTCAGCAGTGAAGGACAGAGAGGCATCGTCAACACTGTATCTACCCACTGACTTCAGTATCAGAATTATCAAGCACCAGGGAAACAGTGGATGAGATCTGCTTCCGTCCACCGAGAGAGGAACTGGCTTGCCTTATGCACTTCCCATCCTGAACTACCCTCTTGCTCGCTCCCTTGACCTTTTGGCTCATCAGGCCCTCCTGCTTCTTATAGCTGCCTCTGGGCCATCCTTCATCCAGGAGCTGTGGCAGGCTAAACTGGGGTTCCTCAGGCTGTGGCTATTCTGTGATATGGCTCCTGGGGTGGCTCCATTTGTACCTATAGTTTTTCTCAGGCTGATGCGTGGCTGCTGTCCTCTGAGCAATGCAGGGTGACAAAATGGGATTTTTCTTTGATGCTGTTGAATGTGCCTCAGAGGAATCACGATGTCACCAAAGCCTGTGACTTGATTTGAGACTCTTGACCTGAGGGTGGGACTTCCTGGCTCTTATGATTTACTTTTTGGAAGCAGCTGGGGCATAGTGAAGGCTGTGTTCAGCTTCCTCCTCTGTGGCAGGTTTTTTTATTTCTGTTCTGTTTTCTTTTCACTTCCATCATGAATTTCCAAAGCATTTCCTCTATTTCTCTTTGGAATAAAGACTATTTTCTCCCTTATTCTGACTTCCTCCATCAGTTCTCATAGAAGTAGCCTCTAGTCTGCTACCTCGTCCAAAACTCCCATTGATCTGTTTTCCGTAACTATAATTTTGTCATTTCAAAAGTGTTACTTACATAAATGGGAGTTGGAGAGATGACTCAGTAGTTAACAGTGCAGACCGCTCTTCCAGAGGACCCCTGGTCAGTTCACAACACCCATATAACTATTTATAACACCCACGTGGTTGACCATAACTGTCCGTAACCCTAGTTCCAAGGGACCTTGTACTCATTTTTGGCCTCCGCAGGCTCCAGGCACTAAAGTATTACACAAACATTATACATATATACATACATATACATCAAAGCACCCATACACATTTGAAAAGATTTTTTAAAATCTCGCTTTCAGGAGGCAATGGCAGGTGGATCTTTATGAGTTTGAGGTCACCCTGGTCTACATAGTAAGTTGTAGGCCAGCCAGGGCACATAGTGAGACCCTGTCACAAAAACAAACAAAAATTTAAGTATTACATAAATGAATTATACGTTATGTATCTTTTTATATTGAGAGTCTTTCTTACTTGGTCTGAATTCCCTTAACTTCATCTAAGTCTGCATGTATCAGTGTATGCCTTTTATTTCTGGATATAAGTTTGTAGTTATAATTTCTGAGTACAGTTTATACTTATATTTCTAAGTATAGTCATTCCACGGTTTCAAGCTGGCTATTTCAGTACTTTTTTGTTGTTCTCAGTTTGAAGCTTTTATACATTTCACTGCTCTGAAATTAGCGTTTACATAGTACAGCTGCTGACTTGCACGTTAAACATACGTTTTACTTTATCGAAAGCTGCTAAATTGCTTTCCAGAGTGGCTGTACCATTTTCTATGCGCACTCTCAATATATAAAAGATATAGTTGCTTCTTTCCTGCTCTACATTGGATGATATCAGCGTTTTTAAATTTTAGATATTTTGGTAGGTGCGTGGTTCCCACCGTAGCTTTCATTTGTTTTATTCCTCATTTTCATTAATATTGAACATCTGTTTTATTCTTTCACAATTACACACACACACACACACACACACTGAGACACACACTGATCATAGTCATTCCCTATTCTTCTCCCTACTCTAACATCCATTCCTGAAGAATCTCTTCCTCCTCACAAGCCCTGTCTACTGTTAGATCTTTCTCTGTATGAGACTCACTGAATTCAGTCAGGGTTGCTTGCATAAGCATCAGTGGGTTTCTCTTTTATTTTTTACATTTTATTTTGTGGGTGTGGCAGGGGGTGGGGGTGTACACCTGTCCAGGTCAGAGGACAGCTTGTGGGGATCCATTCTCTCTTTTCACTGTGTGGATCCCAAGGATTGAATTCAGGTCATCAAGCTTGATAGCAAACATCTTTCTCTGCTGAGCCATCTTGCTTTGCTTAAGTTAGATTTTGCTATTTTAGCTAGGTGGTCGTGGTGCAGACCTTTAATTCCAGCACTTGGGAGGCAGAGGCAGGTGGATCTCTGTGAATTTGAGGCCAGCGTGGTCTACAAAGTGAGTTCCAGAACAGCCAGGACTGTTACATAGAGAAACCCTGTCTCAAAAAACAAACAAGCAAACAAAAATTTGCTATTTTTTCCCTACTGCTTGTTTCAGTTTGTTGAATTCAAATCTTTTATTCAAAGAGCTTTTGTTTAAATGAAAGATTCCTGTGGGGGCTGGAGAGATGGCTCAGCAGTTGAGAGCATGGTTGATCTTTCAGAGGACTTGGGTTCAGTTCCCAATACCTACACTGTAACCCACCATCTCTGAACTCCAGTTCCAGGGTACCTGACACTCTCTTCTGGCTTCTGTATGCACCACACACACAGAATACAGTTGCATACAGGCAAAACACTCATAAGGTAAAAATAAATAAATAAATAATAAAAAATAGATTTAAGATTCCTTGGGATTTTCTACAAAGTTAAATTTCTTTCTTTCCATCATGCATGCATTTTGCTTCCTTTTCTTGTCTTATTGCCATAGCCAAGATCTTGTTCCTGATGTGGGCAGCGTCTCACTCTTTTGTCATTTAAGTCATATGTGAACTATAGGATTTTTGTAGATGCTTTGTAAAATAATTTCTCCTCCATTCTTACTCCTTGAGTTTTCATCCTAGATGGGCGGGGATTTTGTAAAGTGTTTCATCTGCCTCATCCAGTATGGGCCTGCTAGAGTATTTTTCTATATATTGCTAGATTTTATTAATATTGATTTTATTATTTTTTATGTCTACTCTTTAGGTGGATTAATCTGTAATCTTCTTTAATTTTTTAGAGTAATTCTAGCTTTGTAAAATGAGTTGGGAAGTATCCTGCATTGATTCTCTCTTTTTCTCTCTCTCTCTCAAATAGATAAATAACTAATTAAAAAAAAAACAACCAAAAACCATAAACTTCAACAAGACAAAAAATAAAAGTAGCAAAATAATCAGGCTAGGGCCATTATGTAGCATAGACTGACCTCCAGCTTGTGGTCTTCCTCTCCAGTGCTGGAATAGGGAGTGTATTCTGTTGATGCTCACTGTCCACCACTGTGGTGTTTAAGTGAAGAGGCTGGGTAGCGTTGCTTGTTGTTTCTTCTTCCAGGAACTTTAAGTGTAAGGTTCCTTTGGGAGTAGAAGGGATGGCTCAGTGGTTCAGAGCTCTTGCCGCCCTTGCACAGGAGATTCTCTAGTGGAACTGGCTGAGCCTGGATGTTTTTTAAGAAGGTTTTAAAGTATGAATTTAGTTTCTTTAGAGGTTGAATAATGATGATTTGGTCTATCTTTTTAAACACTCTATGAATGATTGAGAGCATGTAGATTCTATTGCAGTTTGGGTGGCGTGTTCACAAATTCAGTTATCCGTATTGCTCAGCAATGTTCAGTTTGGTTTCCTTGCTGACTTTCTTCTGCTGGTTGTTCCACCCACTGAGGAATGTTGGCACTCCACTAGAGCTGTGGGTTTGTTCTTTCTTGTTTCAGTTCTGTCAGTTTTGCTTTATTTGTTTTAAAATTCCATGTTTCATACAAACACCACATTTAGAATTGCTTTATCATCTTGGTGAATTGTCCTTTGTCATGATTTATGTAATTTTTGTCTCTAGGATCCTTTGTCAAAATATTAATTGAACAACAGAATAATCCATTAAGCATGTCTCTATGTAAGTTTGAACATATAATCTATGTGTTTTTATTTTAGGCTATACACACACACACACACACACACACACACACACACCTACCCTGACTTTTGTCCCTCTCTAAAAAGCATTTCTAAAGAACTATTTCAGGTATCTAGCATGGAACTGGCAGAATCTGAACTAGCTTTGACAGCCTAGAAATTAATATTTTAGTATAAAGATGAAATAGTTTATATTTGAATGTATTTTGTGTTTTTTTAAAATGCAACCTAGCGTAGATGTAAAAATTAATGGCAGGGACTGGAGAGATGGCTCGTTGGATAAGAGCATTTGTTGATCTTGGAGAGGACTGGAATATGGTTTTCAGTACTAATGTCATGTGATTTATAATTGCCTGTAACTCCAGCTCCAGGGGTGCAGCATCTTTTTCTAGCCTCCACAGACACCTGCATGTCCATAGAACACAAACACATACAAATACACACACACACACACACACACACACACACAAATAAATGTTAAAAAAACAGTGACAGGGCTTACATATTTACTACTTAATTTTGATAATTTTAATTTTTAGATGGAAGACAATAAGACCTTTATTTTTTGTTTTTTTAATTAAACCCCAAATTAATAAACTCATTTGTTTATTAGTTACAATATACCATAAGAATGTCATATAAAAATTCTTCAACTGTGTTCATAGCAAGAAATTACATGCTTTTCTCTGGATATTTAACTTTGTTCTCAGGTAACTCAGGGAATCAGCTCACCAGGAATCTACAGATTAAGCCATGGAAATTCAATGAACACAGGACCATGTGGTTTAGATCCTACAGCATGACTTTTTCCTGTCTGACCAGAATGAAAGCTTACAGGTGAGTTTATTTTTGTTATTCTGGTAGGGATTTACATAATTGTGCATAATAGTAGTTTAGTTTTGATTGTGTGTAATAAACTTGACCAGTATGTAAAAGCTCATCTGGTTTAGTTTAAAGTGACCTTTATTTAAATATTTTTAAATCATATGTTGTAATAATTTTTAGGCTTAGAAAACTTCAAGGTCACTGAAAAGCTGTAAGAAAATATAGTATATAGCCATGTATGCTATTTATTCAAATTCAGGGACAATTTTCATTTTTAATAGATTAGACACATCTCTTTCCAGTTCTCCAGCCCACTTCCACCCTGAAGAGTACCTTTTTCCTTCTTAGAAACCCCCATTTCTATCATAAAAAAAGAAAAGAGAAGAGAGAAGGCTGCATTAAGGACATGGCAATGTTTTACTTCTCTGTAGTCCCCTTGTGATGGAACAAAAACATAAACACACTAAGGCAGAGAAGTCTGTAATGCTACGTAGTAAGAGTAAGTCAGCAAAATGTGTGTTTAGATTTTACAAATTCATTTCTAGTCTTGTGAAAAACTACCTCCCTGGAATAGTTAAAACTGAGTCTACTTCCTGAGTGCATAGCCTTGCATCTTGTGAGCATGGTTGAGACTGGGTGTAGGTGAAACTCTTCTCTGTCAACGGAGCAGCTACTTACTGTGTGTTACCTTTGGTGTGCTAGTCCTGGTTACTGAAGGTTTGACTTAGTCTCGCTCAAGGAAACTCAGATTCCTAAGAAAACGTTAGAGGAAAGTGATAACTTGAATTAATTTTTTTAAGTTACATTTATTTGTGTGTGTGTGTGTGTGTGTGTTTAGGGAGGTGTCATGCATGCCTTCACACCCTTGCAGAGGTCAGTGAACAACTTTGAGGAATCATTTCTCTTCTTCAACCATGTAAGTTTCAAGGATCAAACGCAGCTTGTCAGGCTTATTGGCAAGCGCTTTAACACAGTGCGCCATCTCACTGACACGTGGTACTTGACTTTAAATAATATAAAAAGAATAATACCTACAGAATGTACTCTCTAAATGGAGCCAGGAAAAATAATAAAACAATGAAAAATCGAGTGAAATTATTTTTTCTGCTTTAACAGCCTAATTATCTTTGGCCTTGTAGAACTTTGGAGTATTTCTCTACACTGTACTGATGTGCAGTTCAGTGTTGTGTCTGATTTTTGTTTTGCTTCCCCTTCTCTTGTGATTAAAAGAGTGAGGACAAATTATCCATTTTTTCTGATCTCTTCTCTTCAAATATCTATTTGACAATTATCTCGCAAGAAACTGCTGTGTTCTAGGAGCTGTTCTAGTCCCTAGGAATAAAATGATTTGCCACTGTCCTTGCCTTTCCTTCACAGTAGGTAGTCTGGTGAGTAACAGACGTGATCAGAAGATATACAACCCATGAAGAAATACCGTGACATAGGAGTTAAAATGGGGGGATGTGACCCACGTTTGAATACCAAGGACGATTTTGTAGTAACATTCTATTTAACTTAAGATTTGAGGTGCGAGACGGAAGTGCTTAGTAGAGAAAAGGAAGGGCTGTGGGAAAATGATCTATCCAGAAGAAACAATATCCACAAGGTCTGTGAGGTAAGAGCAAGCATGGCCCATTCAAAGGCTGCATGGCTGATGGGAAAAGATGAGGAGGAGATGAGCTTAGAGAGGACGGAAGCTGGGGACTCCATCACTCTGAGCTTTCTTTCACCCCAGGGGTTTTACTCTTTTCTCTAACGACAAAGGAAACCTTGAGAGCATTTTATGTGAGAAAAAAATTAATTAGATTTTTATTTCAGAATAATCTCTCTGTAGTTCATCTGGGAAAACTAGAAGGTGATGTATGGAGTCTGCAGACGGTGGAAGAGTAAGACAGTGTCGGGAGATGGTGGAGATTAGACTTCCATACCTCTGTGGAAGTGGAGGGAGCAGGCGGAAGGTAGAATCACTGTGTTCAAGTCGGGGCTCGACCACTCACTTGATCTCTCTGAACTTTTCTTTTCCCAACCATAAAATAAGGATAACAGTACAGTTGTCCAAAATAACATGTGTCTTAGATAGTACCTGATGTTTAGTGGATACTTGATAAGTGATAGCTATTATTGTTGTTATTATTTTTTCGTATTAGATGTGACCTAGAAGAACAGACTTTGTACTCAAAAGCTTGTGAATTTATATGAGCATATGATTGAGCCATCTATCTATATTTAGAACCTAATAAATTAGGATATCTTTATATACAGTATATTCTGTTTATCACATATTTTAGAACAACAGTATTGCCTGGTTCTTTGTTTTCGTCCCTTAGGTCCCCTTGGCAAAGCTTATACAGTACTTCACAAACAACAGTTGACAGCAAGGAGGTGAAAACCTTCCTGGCCCTGGCTCACAAGTGGTGGGATGAACAAGGAATATTTGCACCTCTTCATTCTATGAATGACCTGAGGGTGCCATTCATAAGGTAATATTCCAGAAACTCCTTTTAAGTCTTTAAAAGTGCATAATTCACTATTTTGCATTCATTTCATCTTTGCTTTACTTGCTTTCAAAATTCTGCATCTTAGGTTTGCTTTGGAAATTAGGTCTGTTTCTCATCAGGATCCACCATTTACCACCATTAACTTTGGGGGTGGGGAGATGACTCTGCAGTTCAGAATTCACCACGCTGCTCACAGAAGACCAGGGTTTGGTTCCTGTCATGCACATCAGACAGCTTACACCATTCCAGTTCCAGGAGACCTGACAGCCTCACTGGCTTCTGAGGGCTCACTGGGCTCATGCACATACCCAGACACATTCACACAATTTAAAAAAAAAATTAAACTATCTTTTAAACCATTAACTTACAGAAACAGTACTAAAACCCAGGTTGCTTTGACAACTTAATTATAAACACTTTTGGCCCTATTAGGTGATTAGAATTCAGTCCTAATGAAAGGGAACCAAAGTGCTACACCATCAGGTCATTTTATAGCTGCTAATCTGCAGTGGCCTTGATGATCTTTAGGCACTTCTGATAAAGGGATCCTTACAGAGACAGATAGGTTCAACAAGGACGTTTGAGAGCTCACACTTATGGGGCTCCAGTACCAGACTTTGAAAGCTCCTTGGAGCTCCTTGGATGAACCAAATGTGGACCATGTGTTTTCAATGGGAGATAAAGAAAGGCAAGAACTCAGTGGGCTTTGCCACAGAGTCCTCCCAAAACCAACTAGGAGACGGAGTCCTGTGTGTAAAAGCAAAGAGCCTTTATTCTTTTCTTTTCTTTTCTTTTCTTTTTTTTTTTTCTGGTTTTTTGAGACAGGGTTTCTCTGTGGTTTTGGAGCCTGTCCTGGAGCTAGCTCTTGTAGACCAGGCTGGCCTCGAACTCACAGAGATCCGCCTGCCTCTGCCTTCCGAGTGCTGGGATTAAAGGCCTGTGCCACCACCGCCTGGCTGAGCCTTTATTCTTATATAAGTTTACAAACTCGACTCTCCATGTGTCCAACTTACTGGAATGATCGGAGAGCCCCGAGCTCAGTTAGGGTTGGGTTTTATAGTAGCAAAGGTGGAGGTGAAGGATTCCTAAGGTTCAGGATCCCCAGTGGGCTGACATTTGTCTAGGGGTGTCCTGGCGAAAACCCATGGGTGTGTGCTGGCAAGTGATTCTATCTACAGTGGTTGAAACGTTATGAATTTCCTTTAGATGGTCTGTTCCTGGGTGGTGCCTGAGCCGTCTGTGGTCTTGGAACCAGGTATTGCCTTAGGGTAAACTACTGAGACTCAGGCCTCTATTGAGCTTGTCGTGGCTGGGTCTTCCAGATGCAGTTTGTGTTTCAGCAAGTCTAGGCCATTCCAGCATTACTAAGTTTGAGAACTGTAGTCCGACTACTGTGGCATCATTATTTATACACATCACATAACAAGGGTCATCTAGTGTGGTGCAAGCTGTGGTTGTGTGTTTGTATTTTGTTTTCATCATAACTAGAAGCCATCAGAAGGAAATGGTACGGTCTAATTATAGCAGTCATTATGTGGCTGTTTGAAGAATGGATTGGATTTCCTTGGCAATGGCTCATTCTGTACAACATCCTGAAGTGATCTACTTAGCTACTGTCTGGATTATTTTAAGAGTTTAGTTACTTTTACTAGCAATATAACATACCCTAATATGTTCATTAAATTTATTTTCATTTTAGTATAAGTATAGTTAAATTATATATCAAATTTAAAACTTAATTTATAATATTATACTACATATTGTGTATCATATTATGTAGGTGCATATACATATATGTTGTACATATGGTAAAGTATTACAGGTCTGGAAAGGTGGCTCAGCAGTTAAGAGCACTGACTGCTCTTCTAGAGGTCCTGCGTTCAATTCCCAGCAACCACATGGTGACTCACAATCATCTCTGGTGGGATTTGATGCCCTCACCTGGGATAAAGGTGTGCATGCAAATATAACACTCATATATATATATAATAAATCTTTTTAAAATTATTACAATGATTATACTAGAGTACATTTACTATACATGAAAAAGCCCTATTAATTTAGGAGTCTAAAAGAGATATAATAAAGACAGGAATGTAGACCACTTAAATAAATGTGGGACTCCATCTGCTTTTCTAAATTTTATTCATTTTTGTTGTATATACATTGGTATTTTGGCTTCAGGTATGTCCGTATGAGGGTATTGGATCCCCTGGAACAGGAGTTATAGACAGTTGTGAGCTGCCATATAGATTAATGCTGGATTATTTCAGAACTTTATTGAAAATGTACAAATTAAGTAGGTTATTTAATTCTGAAAATAAAAGATACGTTCATAAAAATTTCAATGAATCATTTCAAATTGGGATTCCAGACAGGGCATGGTGGCAACACTCCTGTGATCCTAGAACTCAGGAGATTGAGGAAGGAAGATCATGGACTCAAGGCATGTAGTGAGCCCCTGTCTCCAGTAAGACAGCTAAATAAGCAAATTAAATTAAATGGAGGTTAATATTTCCTTGAAGATTGTATGTTTTAAGACTTTTGTTGATAAAACTAACCATCTGTCTTTATATATTTGAATTTTGCTTTCATAGAGACAATCTTATGAAAACAAGTGCTAGTCACCATCCAGGGAAACCTTTGTCTGGGATGAAGATTCTTGACGTTGGCTGTGGCGGAGGCTTATTAACTGAAGTAAGTGCCTTGCTGTGTTTTTACACTCTTCATGGTCATGAGAATGGCTTAGGGGGCCTAAGAGTGCCAGTAAAAGTGACTAAATTCTTAAAATCATCCCAGCAGTAACGAAGTAGACCATGTTGCTGTGTTTACAGAAACAACCCATTTCTAAAGATGTCCAATTCATCAAACAGCTTGGGATATTTATGCATGCATTTAATATGTTTTGATCAAGATTTTGTTGTTTTTAACTGGGTAAAAATTTGAGAGTGGCCTTCTGCTTCATTTATCCCTTTACCAAATATATTGTTTATTTTAAGTGAATAGTACTAATTTTAATATTATTATGAGTTATAATTTTATTACAAGTTCTGTTTTTAAAATTGAAAAAAAGAATTTTCAGAAAACTCAAGTTTTTTGGGTTTTGTTTTTAATAAATGGGCGTGGGTCATTCAGAGCTTTGTTTAATCTTTTTTAGCCCAAGAAATTAGGCAGTTTCTTCGAGATTAAATGCAGGTTTAATCTCTCCTTTTACACATCTCTAATAAGGCCGGCAAGAGTTTTACTACTTGTGGGAATCAGTCCTTTGAAATGTTGTAGGTATGGGATGTGCGGTTGTTGTCCCAGGAGGAATGTGGTACAACTGTGTTTTTTTTTTTTTTAATTTTTTTTTTAATTTTCGAGACAGGGTTTCTCCGTAGCTTTTTGGTTCCTGCCCTGGAACTAGCTCTTGTAGACCAGGCTGGCCTTGAACTCCCAGAGATCCGCCTGCCTCTGCCTCCTAAGTGATGGGATTAAAGGCGTGCGCCACCACCGCCCAGCACAACTGTGTTTTATAGTCTTCATCAGCACAGGGGCCTTTCACATCATAATTTAATCTTTGATGAATATTTTCCATGATAGTTTTAGTATTTTATGTGCTGCCCTTTGAAACATGGAATAGCAGTTTTGAATTACTAAAGAATTAAATTAATTTAAAAATGTATGTATGTCTGTTGTATTGACAACATTTCTCTTCCATCTTTCTCCTCCCTCTACCTCTCACCCATGTCACCCATGTCAAATCTATGGCCTCTTTAAAAATATTATTATTGCTATATATAGGTATTAGAATAAATATATGAGTACAACCTGCTGGTCCTGTTGGTTCTGTTTAGTGTTGGTGGCATTTGTATGTTTTTAGAGCTGACTACTTGGTATTTGATAACTGTTTTGGTTAAATTTTTGTTGCTAACATGTGTTCTGTTTTCTTCTTGAGCATAACAATTTTTATGCCTCTAGCCTCTAGGGCGACTGGGGGCTTCAGTTACTGGAATCGACCCTGTGGCTGAAAACATTAAGATAGCGCAGCACCATAAGTCCTTTGATCCAGTCCTGGATGAGAGGATAGAGTACAAAGTGTGCTCCCTGGAGGAGACCGTGAATGAGACTGTAGAAGTCTTTGATGCTGTTGTGGCTTCTGAAGTTGTAGAGCATGTGATCGACCTCGAACTGTTCATACAGTGCTGTTACCAAGTATTAAAGGTAAGACAGAATTTGCTTCACTCCCCCCCCCCCTTTTTTTTCTTTTTTCTTTTTTCTACAACATTTCTCTGTGTAGTCCTAGCTGCCCTGGAACTTAGTCAATAGACCAAACTGGCCTTAAACTCAGAGATTTGCCTGCCTCTGCCTCCTGGATTCTGGGATTAAAGGCATGCACCACCACTGCCTGAGTCAATTTTCTTGTATATATTGAGACTTAGTTTGTGTCCTGGTATGTGGGCAGTTTAGGAGGCAGTTCCATGAGGTGCTGAGGAGAGGGTATATTCTTTTGTGTTCAGGTGAAATGTTCTGTAGCTGTCTGTTAGGTCCATTTGGTTTATAATGTCAGTTAACTCCAGCATTCCTCTGTTTAGATTTTGTCTGGATGATCTGCCTATTGGTGAGTGTGGTGTTGAAGTCCCCCACTATCAATGCATGAGCACTAATATGTGATTTAAGCTGTAGTAGTGTTTCTTTTATGAATTTGGGTGCCATTGTGTTTGGTGCATAGATGTTAAGAATTGCCAAGATCTTTTGGTAGGTTTTCCCTTTGATTAGTATGTAGTATACTTTCTTATCTCTTCTGGTTAGTTTTGGTTCAAAGTTTATTTTGTCACATATTTTAAAAATGGCTACAATAGCTTGCTTTAGGTCCATTTACTTGAAATATCTTTTTCTATCCTTTTACTCTGAAGTGATGTCTAATCTTGATGTTAAGGTGTGTTTCTTAGATGCAGGCAAAGGATGAATTTTGTTTTCACATCTATTCTGTTTATCTGTGTCTTTTTATTGTTGAATTGAGACAGCTTATATTGAGAGATATCAATGAGCAGTCTTTGTTGATTCCTGTTGTGGTGGTGGTGATGGTGGCAATGGTGGTGGTGGTGCTAGTGTGTGTGTGTTATCCTTTTTTTGATTTGCTGGTCTGAGGTTGTTTATTCCTTGTATTTTCTTGGGTGTGACTAACCTCTTTAAGTTCAAGTTGTCCATCTACCACCTTCTATAGGGCTGGATTTGTATATAGTTATTGCTAAATTTGATTTTATTGTGGAATGTCTTATTTTCTCCATCTATCATGATTGAAAGTTTTGCTGGGTATAATAGTCTAGGCTAACATTTGTGCTCTCTTGGAGTCTGTAGCACATCTGTCTGGGCCTCTATGGCTTTTAGAGTCTCCATTGAGAAAGCAGGTATTATTCTAATAGTCTGCCTTTATATGTTACTTGGTCTTTTCCCCTTGCATCTTTTAATATTCTTCCCTTGTTTATACATTTAATGTTTTGATTATTATGTACTGAGGGAACTTTCTTTTCTGGTTGAGTCTATTTTGTGTTCTGTATGCTTGTTGTACTTTGATAGGCATCTCCTGCTATGATTTTGTTGAAAATATTTTCTGTGCCTTTGGCCTGTGTTTCTCCACTTTCTTCTATTTCTGTTATTCTTGGATTTGGTCTTTACATAGTGTCCCCAACTTCCTGGATGCTTTTTGTGCCAGGAGATTTTTATATTTAATGTTGTCTTTGGTTGAGGTATCCATTTCTTCTATTATGTCTTTAATGTGTGAGATTCTCCTTTCCATCTCTTATTTTGTTTGTGAGGCTTGCCTCTAAGGTTCCTGTTTGATTTGCTAAATTTATCATTTCTAGATTTCCTTCAGTTTGTGTTTTCTTTAATGATTCTATTTCCACTTTTATGTTTTGGACTGTTTTATCCATTTCCTTCCACTGTTTATGTTTTTATAGATTTCATTAAGGAATGTATTAATTTCCTCTTTATAGTCCTCTGTCATATTCATACAGGCTGTTTTAAGGTCTTTTTCTTGTGCTTCAGTTACGTTACAATGCTCATTACCTTTTGTGTTAGGCTTCCTGGGCTCTAGTAGAGAGATATTGTCCTGGGTGTTTTCACCCTAGCATCTAGGCATATGGGATTGGGAAGATTGTAATTCTAGATACTGATACCTAGTCTTGTCTTTGTTGGGTGGATGTTTTGTTCCTTGGTTTCTGTTTCATCTCTGGATCTTAGACAAGTGTAGTGACTGTGTATTGCCTGGTAGGAAATTCTTCTGGGATCCTAGGTGTGGCCACTGGGGATTCCAGGTGAAATGTGTTTCTAGGTCTTAGAAGCTGATAAATAGAAATGGGGATGGGCTAGGAGTGTGGCGGCAGGGGGAAGATGGGGTCCACCAGCTGGAGGAAAGCAGGGTGTTCCACTAGGATCTGCTTAGTCCTCTGGGAGTGGGGTAGAGAGTGAAGAGAGACCACAGCAGGAGTGCTACAGAGCTGGGTATGAGACTGGGGGATAGACTTAGAGGAGAAGGGAGAGGTGAAGATCTGCAGGTAGCTGCCTGCTTTGCCGGCTGAAGTTCCCAGGAAATGCCTACTGGATTTGAGGGCTGGGACAAGCAGTGAGCTGGGGAGTGAGATTGGGAGGGGGAAATCTGTGTGGTCCATCGGGAATGGGGGTAGGAAGGGAAGGGATATCAAAGCAAGTTTTGTGCTGCAGAGCTGGGGATGAGACTGGGGATTGGATTTGGAAGGACTGAAGGAGAGGTGAAGATGCAGTGGCTGCAGCAGAAAGCATTATAGTAAAATAATTGTAGATTTGCAGAAGAATTGCAAATACAGAGTAGTTTTGCCTTCACCTGTTTTTCCCACATATTAACACAGTTGTTCTCAGCTTTCCTAATGCTGCGGCCATTTAATACATTTCCTCATGTTGTGGTGACCTCCAACCATGAAATTATTTTTGTTGCTACTTCATAATTGTAATTTTGCTACTGTTATGAATTATAATGTAAATAGTTTTGGGGATAGAGGTTTGCCAAAGGGGTTGTGACCCACTGTGTTAACAGCTCACAAATGGGTAGAAACCGGGTACTTAGGGCCCCATGTTGAAAGATACACTTCCTCTCAGATGTCCACATATCACTGTATGCCCTGAAAGCACGTGCTGACCTCAGTTCTGTGCCTCAGGCTCCTCACTTGCCCCTCCAATGTCCTTTTCCTACACATAACCCCTAGTACATATCTACAGACTTAGACACGGATAGAGGCATTGCCTTATTGATGCATAGAGAGCGTGCTAGGCTTATCAGTTTCTCCACTGATGTTCTTTTTCCCATTGTGTATCCAACCTAGGCTTCTGCATTGCATTAGGTACTGTGTCTCCTTAATCACCTTCCATCTTTGATGGTTTTGTACCTTTTCATTACTTTTTAATTTATTTATTGTGTGTGTGTGTGTGTGCGTGCGTGCACATGCGTCCTGGCTCTCCTGGAGCTCACTCTGTTTACCAGACTGGCCTCAAACTCACAGATCCACCTGCCTCTGCCCCCCAAGTGCTGGGATTAAAGGGAAGTGTTTCACTCTTAAATGGAATTTTATTACATTAATTTCTTGTTTTCCAAGTAAAATCCTTAATTATTAGTTGTTGTATTTGTATCAGTATATATGTCTAAATTGCAGATGTAAACTTAAATCTAATTTGGTTTTTAGTGGAGACCCTATGTTTAAAGAAAAAGAAACATTGCTTACTACTATCACCGTGAAGTGTGATACTACAGAACAGAGATGAGAGACTCATGAATGATTCTTAGTAAGATTTAAAATACTAGAGTTTCCAGAGAGGAACTACAATGTGTAGTGATGTGCACACCCCCTAATATTTTGTCCTCTGTCTTAGTTTGAATCTAGGGTGGTATTAAAAATTACCTCTTCTCCCTACTCTATACATGCCATATCTGTCTGTCTGTCTATCTATCTATCTATCTATCTATCTATCTATCTATCTATCTATCTATCTATCTCCTGTTATCTATCATCTTTTAATCTATCATCTGTCTATATATCATCTATTTATCATCTATCTATCAATCTATCATCTAAATCTGTCAAATATCCATCATCTACCATCTGTGTAGCATCTATCTGTCATCTACCTACCTATCTATCTGTATCTGTCTATCTGTCTGTCTGTCTGTCTGTCTGTCTGTCTTGTCTGTCTGTCTGTCTGTCTATCTATCTATCTATCTATCTATCTATCTATCTATCATCTATCTGTTAAAATTGATAGAGAAAGAGAGACCCATAAGGTGATTTTGGAGTGGCATTTTATCCTCGTTAAGCTAACGAGACTATAAGAAGTACGTCTTTCTTGCTGTTTTGAAAATAAGTATATGAAATGAAAAGATTGTCTTTAACTAGGCAGACTAAATACTCCCATAAATGATTTGCTTTTATCTAAGTGTTTATCTTGATCCTTTCGTAATTGTTTCACAAATCAAAACAAAAAATGCTTGAACTTTAACCATTAATGTTTGTGTCAGAGAGTGTTTGTTGGCAGTGCTCCTGAGCACACGATGTATGGGGGATGCTGCTCCAAGCACCTTAGGTACAGCACCTGAGAGAAACATGGAAGACCTCTGTATGTTAAGGGGACCCCAAGGAATCAAGGCCCTCTAGACACAACAAGGCTGACACACATTTGAACTCAGCAGTACTATGACAACATGCACAGGGCCTGGGCCTGCATAGGTCTGCACCAGGTGCACAGGGCCTAGGCCTGCATAGGTTTGCACCAGGTGCACAGGGCCTGGGCCTTCATAGGGTTGCACCAAGTGCACAGGGCTTGGACTGCATAGGTCCGCACCAGATGCACAGGGCCTGGGCCCGCATAGGTCCACACCAGGTGCACAGGGCCTGGGCCCGCATAGGTCCGCACCAGGTGCACAGGGCCTGGGCCTGCATAGGTCCGCACCAGGTGCACAGGGCTTGGCCTACATAGGTTTGCACCAGGTGCACAGGGCCTGGGCCTGCATAGGTCCGCACCAGGTGCACAGGGCCTGGGCCTGCATAGGTCCGCACCAGGTGCACAGGGCTTGGCCTACATAGGTTTGCACCAGGTGCACAGGGCCTGGGCCTGCATAGGTCCGCACCAGGTGCACAGGGCCTGGGCCTGCATAGGTCCGCACCAGGTGCACAGGGCCTGGGCCTGCATAGGTCTGCACCAGGTGCACAGGGCCTGGGCCTGCATAGGTCTGCACCAGGTGCACAGGGCCTGGGCCTGCATAAGTCTGCATGAGATGGGCTCCTAAATCTGAAAGACGTAGACAACAGACCCATTCTTTTTGTTCAAATAATTTACTTATTTTTATTTTATGTGCATTGCTGTTTTCCCTACGTGTATATTTGTGTGAGGGTGTAGGATTACCTGGAACTGTAGTTACTGACAGTTGTGAGCTTCCATGTGGGTAATGGGAATTGAATCTGGGTCCTCTGGAAGAGCAACCAGTGCTCTTAACTATGAGGTCATCACTCCACCACCCCTGCCACATTCTTAACCTAGAAGCTATCTCCAATTGATAACCAATTAGTTTTCTCCAAGGGGGTCTCACTGGGGAAACAAATCCTGGTAGACCCCATGCCCAACAGTAGCTGGTGACAAAATTAACTCAGTGACATCTTTTTTTTTTTTTGGTTTTTCGAGACAGGGTTTCTCTGTGGTTTTGGAGCCTGTCCTGGAACTAACTCTTGTAGACCAGGCTGGTCTCGAACTCACAGAGATCCGCCTGCCTCTGCCTCCCAAGTGCTGGGATTAAAGGCGTGCGCCACCACGCCCGGCTCTCAGTGACATCTTTGAAGGTTCTTTTTCCCTTAATAGTAAGTCTTATAAGTCCTTTATATATTATGGCTTCCAGTTTTGATTTTTTTTTTTTTTTTTGGTGGGATTCCTGTGCGTTGCAAACGTATGTCTGCATCTGTATGTGTTTCTTGTGCTTTTTCCTTTGGCCTTTTTTCTTGTTTGGTTGTTTCGTCATATTCTGATTATTTGTTTTTGGTTTATTTTATTTATTATTCCTTAGGTCGTGTTTGTTTTCTAGTGAGACACAGAAAGGGTGTGGATCCGGATGGGAGTGGAGATGGGAGGCCATGGGAAGAGTAGGAGGAGGGAGAACAGTAATAGGGTATATTGTATGGGGGAAAATCTATTTTCAATAAAAAGAGAAAAGAATGTAAATGTATACAGGTATCGACCTTGATAAAGTGTTTAATACATACCCGAGAGTATATAGAAATATGCTATAGCATTAAAAGGATTTTGAGTTGAAAGCCGTGCTTGATGTATACAGACTTAGTGACTGCCTGTGATAACAGATCTTCCCAAGAGAGAAGAAAAAGTGCTATTTTGGTAAATTATGTTTCATATCTTGTTTGCACCGAAATCATTTGGAAAGAAGGAGAGTGGGGAAGTAAGCCTTTCCCTAACAGTTGCTCCTAACTTTTTACACTTCCTCCATCGGTTCACTTGCATATACGTTTCCTCCCGTTAGCCTGGTGGCTCATTATTCATCACTACAATCAACAAAACACAGCTGTCCTACGCCTTGGGCATTGTTTTCTCAGAACAAATCATGGGCCTTGTTCCAAAAGGCACACACACGTGGGAGAAGTTTGTTTCACCTGAAAAGCTGGAGAGTATTCTAGAACCAAGTAAGTGTTACGACTGTTGTCCAGTCCTATCTGAACCTTTAATGCATGTATAATTCTTAATCTCACGATCTAGCGCTTATTTAAGCAGGTTACATTTTTCCCGATGTTAGTTGTATCTCTTCTCCTATGTCTCAAACTTTGAAATGGTGGTTATGGAGGAGATACCGCTTCTGCCTGGCTCTTAGTCCTGGCTGCTTGAATCTTCATTTTTTAAGGATGGGCGTCAGTGTGTCTTACTTACACATGCTCTGTTGCTCCTGGTGAGCCCTGCCTATCTCGATTTGTCATATGATTTCTCTGGACTCTTCTATACTCAGATGTATCCCCACCTTCCATGTCATTTCTTCTGTATGTCTGGTTCCTACAGAAGTGGCCACGGTAGACGGCAGAGTTGCAGTCGGCTTTGGAGCTCGTATTCATTCACCCTGCAGTAAAGTGTGATCTAAATATGGCTGTACGTCATTTTCACATTTCTCCACTCTTTCCTGGCCCACAGTCTCCTTCTTGTACTCCACACAGTGCCTCACTGTGCTGTGGCCCAGTCAAAGCTTTGTTGAGCGCTGTGAAGTAATGCTTCTTAGCTCCCCTTCTTGGCAGAAGTGTATCCACCAACCGTTTCATTTAAAATACTGTCTGTTCAGGGCAATGTGGTGGCTTCTAGAGATGTCTGTAAAAAAGATATTTTAAAGAATATTTTTGGAGCTGGGAATAGCAGTGCATGCTTGTGATTGTCGCATATGAAAGGCTATAACAGGAAAGCTGGGTACTCAAGGCTAGCCTGGGCTACACAGAAGTAAAAGAGAAAACAAACCAAAGAAGATACCTTATGGAGACACTCTCTATTGACAGGTATTCTCAAGTGGCAGCTAGCATTTGTTGAGAACTTAGAGGATTCTAAGCACAGAGCTGTCTTAGACATATCTCCCCTAATTCCATTGCTGCAGGACACATCATCTATCTGCGGCATTGGAATGGGTCACCATTGCAGCAGGTGTCAGAGCTGGCACTTGACCCCAGTCCTCTGCTTGGGAGGACATATTCTCACCTGCAGTCAAGTACGATCAAAGCGGTTTTGTTCATTAAATTAAGAATTACTGTAGACTCTTGTGGTTTGAATGGTACCTGTTTATTGAGTTCAAGTTTTCTGATTTTTTTCAGATGGTCTCTCAGTTCACACTGTGGCAGGAATGCTCTACAATCCCTTCTCAGGCTACTGGCACTGGAGTGACAATACCAGCCTTAACTATGCAGCACATGCTGTGAAATCCAGTGCACAGGAACACCCTGGGCCTGCTGCGTCTGCTTTATAGGGGGATGCAGAAACGCTCCATGCTAATGCCTCAAGTAGCCCGCGTGTACATGAAGAGCTGCAGAAATGAGATAGCTCTGACGACAGTAGTAATGTGCTTAAAACTTTGTTGTTTACAGATTCAGAAAGCTTATTTTTTTCAACAAGAGCCTGAAGAACAAAAGGTCAATAAAAATATCTAAATCATTGGAGAAAAGCTTTTGTGTTACCTAAGAGACACTTGGAGAAATTTTCTCAGGAGGTTTTGTCAGGTGTGCTAAAGGAGCTTTTATTATAGAAATGTGTGTGCTCACTTCATTTCATTCTACATACTAGGCATTTCTCACATGTGTATACAAAAATATGCTGTTATTTATTTTAACCTAAGGAATCTCTGTTGTTTGTGGTATTTCTGTATTTTTGGCTAAAAGAAACACCTGACTAAATAAAAGCTACTGTAATTTATATCACTTATACTTGTGATACACAAAATATATTTTGAGCCAGTGGTGGTGGTGCACATCGTTAATTCCAGCATTTAGGAGTCAGAGACAGGTGGATCTCTGTGAGTTGGAGACCAGCCTAGTTTACACAGTGAGTTATAGGCCAGCTAGGTCTATATAATGAGATCCTGCCTCAGTCAATCAATGTTTTTCTTTGTTATTTGTTCTTTTAGAATTCTGAACAAAGCCAGGCGATGGTGGCGCACACCTTTAATCCCAGCACTCGGGAGGCAGAGGCAGGTGGATCTCTGTGAGTTCGAGACCAGCCTGGTCTACAAGAGCTAGTTCCAGGACAGGCTCCAAAGTCACAGAGAAACCCTGTCTCAAAAAACAAAACAAAACAAAACAAAAAAAAGAATTCTGAACAATATATTTTGTATTTTGATCATATTCAATCTCCTACCCCAATTCCTTCTCTACCCATCCACCTGTATGCGCATATGCATGCACATGCGTGTGTGTGTCTGTCAAGTTCAATTTGTTTCTGTAAATTTACTACTTTTTCCCTTGGCATGATTAAGTACCTTATAAAAGAATAGCTTGAGAATATTTAAATACTCTATTTTCCACAATCACATTACCATCCTGTAAGAGCTCTCCAGAGTAAGAGAACCTATATATAAAGGGATTTATTGGAATGGCTTATGGGCTTCAGTCCAGCTAATCCAACAACGGCTGGCTAGGAATGGAAAGCCCAAGAATCCAGAAGTTGCTCACTCCATGAGGCTGGATGTCTCAGCTGATCTTCTGTAGAAGATCAAAGAAGTAGGCTCTAATGCCAGAAGGAACGGATGTGCTAGCAAGGTGAGGGCACAGAGCAAATGCTTTCTTCTTCAATATATTTAGACGTCCAGCAGAAGGTGTGTCCCAGATTAAAGGCATTCCTGCCTCAAGGTCCAGATCAAAGATGTGTGTCTTTATACCTCAAATGTCTGGACTAGAAGTGTATTCGCTCACTTCAAACCAAGCAAAAACTCTCTCACAAGTGTGCCTCCAATTCTGGATTCTAGTTCATTCCAGATGTAGACAAATTGACAATGAAGAATAGCCATCACCCATCCGGCTTGGGCTGACCAGAAACTTACTTTGCAGATCTGGATTGCCACAAACTCACAGAGATCTACCTGCTTTTGAAACCCCAAAGTAAAATAAACTTTCCTTCTTAAATTAAAATAAACTACCTTTCTAGTGCTGGGATTAAAGGCATGTGTCATGACACCTGGACTTTTGTTTTTGAGACAGAGTTTTGTATAGCCATGGCTGGCCTTGACCTGACGGTATAGCCAACAATGACTTTGAACTTTTAATTCTCCTGCCACTACCTCCCTGCAGATATTCCTCACTCTACCCAGTTCACTACTTGTGGTTGAATAGGAATGCCCCCCCCCATAGACTCACATGTTTGAATGCTTGGACCATAGGGAGTGGTGCTATTAAGAAGAAGTGTGCCTTTATTGAAGTGTGTGTGGCTTTCTTACAGGAGATATGTCACTGAGGGGTAGGCTTTGAGGTCTCAGAAGCTCAAGCCGGTCCACTTCCTGCTGCCTATGGATCGAGATGTAGAACTCTCAGTTACCTCTCCAGCACAATGTCTGCCTGCATGCTGTCATGCTTCCCACCATGACAATAATGGCCTGAACTGGACTGAACCTCTGTCAGTAAGCAAGCCCTAGTTAAATGTTTTCCTTTATAATAGTTGCCATGGTCATGGTGACTCTTCACAGCAATAGGAACCCTAACTAAGACACTACTATGTCTAGTTTATATGATGCTGAAGATGAAACCTTGTGCACTTTACTAACTGAACTACATACCTAGCCATGACTAGTCCCATGATGGAACTGCTCCTTCTGTTCTCCCTTGCCTCTGTCTGATACACTATACTTATTATGCCAGTGTTTTTAATATGGGACTGGAGAGATGACTCATCAGTTAAGAGCACTTGTTGCTCTTCCAGAGGACCCGAGTTCAGTTCCTAGCACCCACACTGGGTGGCTCACCACCATCTATAACTGCAGCTCCAGGTGATTCGTGCTTTCTTTTGACCTCCACATCAACACACACACACACACACAGAGAGAGAGAGAGAGAGAGAGAGAGAGAGAGAGAGAGAGAGAGAGAGAGAGAGAGAGAGAATTAAAAATAAAGTCTTAAAAAGAAAATTTGTTATATTTTAGCGTGGGAGCCCACAGATTTGAATCTGTTCCATCTTGACTAACAGAGAACTCAAACCTATTATTTTTCCTCAAGGATAAATAAGATGTTCGGCCAAAGGTGTGCTACTGATGTCTTCCTACTCAAAGACCAGACAGCAGGATGTTTGACTTAGGGCGTGGTTACTAGGTGTTTTGAGATGTTAGGAGGTAATTATGCTTGTTTGTTCCTTGTATCATGGGAGGGAAGACTTTTTCTCTCTCCTTTTGGTTGAGGTATATAAGGACTATGAGGAGTAAACTCTAGGCTGCTACAGTGTCCACTGGAAGCCCTCCCAACTCTACTATCCTTCTCTTGTCTCTTTCTTACTGCTCACTCCCCTTTTCAGGCACATGTGAACAAGTCGACCAATACCTACATGTTAGTGTTGTCCTTAACTCTGTTAGAAGGCTCTTTGTTCGGATGACTTTCAGGGTAGGTAATGATCATAAGCTTGAGACCAGGTGAGGTAACAGAGAGTTAGAGGCCATTCTAGTTCACAGTCTGGACCAGAAGGTCATTCTTCAGTGACAGGGTCCTGAGGGGGACAATGAAGAGATGAGAAAATAAAGAAGATAGGAAAGTTTGGGATCAGGAGGTCTTGCACACACTGATGCTCACACAGGCAAGTTTATTAAGAAGCACAGCATCTTACATATAGTTTGGATGGGATGGGGTCAGCAGAACGTGGTTATACAGTAGGACAAGAAAACCTTCAAGGCCCCAGTCCCAGACTGGACCTTGCCAGCTCTGCCCCTGGGCAAGGACACAGAACTAATTTCTCTTTGCCCTTTCACTGCGGCCTTTGAGAAAGCCTCGGAAGAGCTCCCAACAAATCCACACAACAAAAGCCTGCCTCACAAAACAAATATTTGTGGGTAAAATGTGCATGTACGTCTTAGCTCAGGTTCATAGCTTTCTATTTTAGTGTGACATCTGGTACATTTAACTGGCACATGTAATGAACTGATTGTAGTGAGATTTTTCTTTAGGCTGTCATCTCACACACAGATAATGACACAGAGACTTCTTATTAATTATGAGAACCTGGCCTTAGCTTAGGCTTGCTTTCAACGAGCTCTTATAACTTAAACTAACCCATATTTTTTATTAATCCACATTCTGCCACATGGCTTTTTATCTCTGTCCCATTTTGTGTGTCTGCCTTGTTTTTTTCACCTCTATCCCATTTTGTGTGTCTGCCTTGTTCTGCATCTTGCTTGTGTCTCTGGTGTCTAGATTCATCTCGAGTTTCCCTTCTCTGCCTGGAAGTCCTGCCTATCTCTCCTGCCCACCTATTGGTCATGTAACTCTGTATTAAACCAATCACAAGGTGCCTTAGGCAGAGACACATCTTTACAATGTAAACAAATACGCTGCAACAACTGATGAGGTTAATTTTCTTACATAGGCTCATTTTCCCATTAAAGAAAATGTTTTTGTTCTTAGGGACTGAACCCTTGAAAAGTAAGAGACATGCAACTTAGGTGAAATGGTTTTAAAAATGGAAACAGTCCATGTTGCTAGAAAAGGATGATTGCAGCTATGCATGGGGATGCACACCCCTAATCCCACCACGTGGGTGAGAGAAGCAGGCATTCTGTGAGTCTGAGGCTGCCTGGTCTATATAGCAATAATCTATGTCAGTCAGGGCTACATAGTAAGATCCTGTCTCGATTAATCAATCAATCAATTAAACACACAAACCCCCAAGGGCAAAACTAAACATAACAAGAAGACATAATAAGAAAATGAGAATAGAAAAAGATGGATGGATGAAACACTTTTCAGAACTTTAAAATGATTCCTGTGTATGTGTACTTGCCTGGGTAGAAACAGTGAATGAACATGCAGGGAAATGTCAGCTGCTGGGGATTCTAGGTGCTTGTGTGAGATTTCGTTTGTGTTCTGACAAGTAAAGTTCGCCTGGAGATCAGAGGGCTGAGTGAGCCACTAGTTAATCATAGAAGCTGGGCAGGGGTGGCACATGCCTTTAATCCCAGCACTTGAGAGGTAGAGACAGGAAGTGGTAAGGTGGGGTGGAGATCTCAGCCCTTTCAGACCGAGGAAAGAAGGTTCTCTGATCTTCCAGGGTTTTACACCGATATCTGACTCGTGGTTTTTACTGCTAAGATTGATTAGTATCACGCTTCACTTGATGGGCGTAGACAGATGTCCACTGCATTGCTTCTTTAACTTCTCTGTAGATCTGAAGAGTTCCAAAATATAAAACAAGGAGAAGATGCATTGAAAATAGTTTTGATTAGCCTAACGGGGAAAATCCTGCATCAATCAATATGAAATTATGTTTTATACTGTTTTTTTTTTTTAATAAGAATTCTTATGTAGCTGTGCCAGGTCTTTATCAAGTGCCAGGTCTTGTGCCAATGCTATTTCCTCTAATCCTCACAGTGACCCCATGAGATCAGGGCTATTAGCAACTCTGTTCCATGGAGATAGCACATGACATATTCAGAATTACACAGTTAGTAGGGAGGCAATTCTGATCCTCTGTACTTCATGCCTTTATATGGTCACAACTGCATTTTTGCAGTATAAGCATGCAGCTGGATTATCTTGACACACTTGAATGGTCTGCACACAACATAGACCCTTCAAAAGCAAGAAAGCTGGTTTACAAAACAGTGTTTCTATGTGTAGCTTTGGCTGTTCTGGAACTGGATTTGTAGGTTGGCCTTGAATTCAGAGATTTACCTGCCTCTGCCTCCTGAGTGCTGGGATTAAAGGTGTGTACCACCACTGCCCATCTTTCTTTTTTTAAATTCCATTTTATTTTTAAAACTTTTTCTTTTAAACTTTATTTTATGTTTATCAGTGCTTTGCTTGCCTGTATGTATGTATGTATGTATGTATGTATGTATGTGCACCATGTGCATGGCTTGTGCCTGAAGAGGCCAGAAGAGGGTGTCAGATTCCTGGAAATGGAGTAACAGGTGGTTGTGAACCATCAAGTGGGCGCTGAGAGTTGAGTCTGAGTCATCCGGAAGAGCAGCCAGGGCTCCTAACCACTGAGCCATCTCCAGCCCTCGTTACCCTTTCTTTCTAAGTCATATATTGAGGTTTTACTATGGTAATCATGTTGAATAAAAGGGAAACTGACATTTAAATAGTATCCATCAAAACTATCTTAGTTGCATGGATAAAATGACTTAGAGGCTGAAAGTGCTAGTTACACAAACCTAATGGACTGAGTTGATCCTTGGAGACTGGGTAGAAGGACAGAAACTTCTCCTCAAAGTTGTTGTCTGGCCTCCACACCTGTACCCACCCACACACACACACAAACACACACACACACACACACAGAGAGAGAGAGAGAGAGAGAGAGAGAGAGAGAGAGAGAGAGAGAGAGAGAGAGAATTATAACAGAAATATGATTTTAAAATCTTAGTCAAGTAAAAAATAAACTTTTGGATATTATTTGAAATATCTCATTTTGTCTGCTAGATGCACTCAGGAGGGTTTCTTTGCTGCCATTGATCTAGAATACACCACAACACTGGAGAATCACCAACTAGAGATTTTGTGATGGCTTACTAACTGGGCATGAGTGTGTCTTTGTGGAGATATTTAAACTTCTTTTTAAAGAATTTTTAAAAACGTGTATGGACGTTTCATGTACATGTATGTCTGTGCACTATGTGCATCTGGTGACCACAAAGGTCAGAAAACCGCATCGTATTTGGAGTTGCAGACAGCCGTGAGCCGTCCCGTAGAGACTGGGAATTGAATCCAGGGCCCCTGGAAGAGCTACTGTTCTTAATCTCTGGTCCACCTCTCCCAGCCCCTATTTTAAAAACGTAGCCTGGTGAAAGTGTCACCATTTTATGAAACACTTGCATTATTATAGGCTACGGAGAAGTAGTCTAAAAATTTGAGAAGAAAAAAAAAGTCCAAGTGGAAACAAGTATGAAATGAGACTAAATGACAGTGTTTGAACAGCTAACACACAATGTTTTACTGAGAAAATGTACCAAGCCACATGGCTAACCATAGATAAGAATTATGGGTTAATTTAAGTTGTAAGATCTAGTTAGTAATAAGTCTGAGTAATAGGTCAAACAGTTTATAAGCCTCTGTGTGTTTATTTAGGACTGAATGGCTGCAGGATCAGACAGGACAGAAACTTCCATCTACATGGGCTCTCCCCCATGAATCACTAATTTAGAAAGTGCTCTACAGGCTTGCCTACAGCCGGATTTAATGGAAGCATTACCTTAATTGAGGCTCTGACCTCTCAGATGACTTTAGCATGTGTCAAATTGACATAAATGACCCAGTATACAAATCAAGAGAACCAAATCCTTACAATAAAACTCAGAAGAACATTATCAAATAAATTATTTATTACTGAATAATACATAAACATTTTAATAAAATAACCTAACACATTTAATTATTTAAAATGCACAAAAGAATCATTTCACATCTACTTGTTACAGTAGCAAGATCTTAAATACTTTAAGTATAAAAATTGTATTTTAAAATGAGAAGAGTAGCATTATGAGAAATTTCCTAACACAAACTGCCCATCTTGCTGATTTGATTATGCCTGAGAAATCTGCCAGATCTTTAACTGCTCAGGCAGGGAAGTAGAGACAAGATAACGCACCTCTTTTCTGTCCCCTTTTCTCCTACCCTTTTCTTTAAGTTTCTCTACTGTCCCAAGGCTTCCTCCCTAGCTCAGTTCTTCAGGGGTCAGTTATGCATCACCTCTGCCATAATTATTCTTTTTTTAAATTTATTTTATTCTTTTTTAATTAAAATTTCCGCCTCCTCCCCGTTTCCCATTTCCCTCCCCCTCCTCCCACACATTGCCCCCTCCCCCACACCTCTCCCCCTCTCCCCACTCCTCTTCTCCTCCCCCCACTCCATTCCCCCTCCCTCTCGATACTGAAGAGCAGTCCAGATTCCCTGCCCTGCGGGAAGACCAAGGTCCTCCCACTTCTATCTAGGTCCAGGAAGGTGAGCATCCAAACAGGCTAGGCTCCCACAAAGCCAGTTCATGTATTAGGATCGAAACCTAGTGCCATTGTCCTTGGCTTCTCATCAGCCTTCATTGTCTGCCATGTTCAGAGAGTCCGGTTTCAACCCATGCTTATTCAGTCCCAGTCCCGCTGGCCTTGGTGGGCTCCCAATAGATCAGTTCCACTGTCACAGTGGGTGGGTGCACCCCTCGTGGTCCTGACTTCCTTGCTCATGTTCTCCCTCCTTCTGCTCCTCATTTGGACCTTAAGAGCTCAGTCCATTGCTCCAAATTGGGTCTCTGTCTCTATCTCGATCCATCGCCAGATGAAGGTTCTAAGGTGATATGCAAGATATTCATCAGTATAGGATAGGGTCATTTCAGGTTCCCTCTCCTCAGTTGCCCAAGGTACCAGCTGGGGACATCTCCCTGGACACCTGCGAGCCCCTCTAGCGTCAAGTCCATAATTATTCTTCTAGAGTCTTGGTATAGTTTTTAAATTTCTGATTCGATTCTAGCCCAATCCCTTTATCTGTATGTAATGGTAAACTCCTAAAAAAACAGTGTGTCCTGGTGGAGTTCATGAGAAACCATACGCCCAGGAATGCTTTTAGTCCTCAGAGTTCTGAATTCCTTCCGAGCTAGTGGTATGGAAAACTGCCATTCAGACCGTCTGGCATCACCTGGAAACCTGTTAGAGAGGCAGAACCCCTGCGCTCCTCAAAATGCATTCTGAACTTACACTTTACCAAGCTTTCCCATAATTCATGTGCTCCGAAGTATTTGAGAAACACTGGTGTGACCTAATTGTCATTAATTTGATGACTGACTCACAGGTGATACATGAGCTGGTTTCTTTTTTGAAACAGGTAGTTCAGACTAGCCTTGAACAGGAAATTCTCCTGCCTCAGCCTGAGTGCGCGTGCGCACACACACACACACACACACACACACACACACACCTGGCTATATACATACACTTGAGAGTTTGGGAAACTTGTTTGGTTTTCTCTTGACCAGCTGTCATGGAAGAGGTGACAATGTAATTGTAGGTCACTGAGGTTTCATAGTCATTCAATTTAGACACAATTCAGATCGTAGCAGAAGTATTCCTGTGATACTGTAGACAGACAGGTCTTCAGCACCCAAGTGTGGCGTAAATGGCAATGCAAGTGAGAGACAGTTCACAGGGCCACTGTGTGAGACTTGAGACTTTTTTGGGTTTTGACACTGACTCTATTGCTATAAGCTTCTGGAATTGGGTCATTCATTGTTCTTCTGGGATCTTTGTTTCTTTGTAAGATGGGTGGAAACGTGTCTAAGAAAGTTTGTTTTGGCCTGGCAGTGGTGGCATGCATGCCTTTAAACCCAGCACTCAGGAGGCAGAGACAGGCAGATCTCTGTGAGTTCAAGGCCAGCCTGGTCTACAAGAGCTAGTTCCAGGACATCCAGGGGAACCCTGTTTTGAAAAACAAAACAAAACAAAACAAAAAAACAAAAAAGCAAAAAAAGAAAAAGAAGAAGAAAAAAAGAAAAAGAAAGTTTGTTTTGAAAAATTATGTAGCATAATACCACATAGGCAGGTGGTGTTGGATTAATTAGTTCCTTCCCCTTTCAACACCTTGATGTAAGCTAATTTTGAAAAACAAAAAGTTTGGAAAAGAAAAATACCTATCAGTTCTGAACCAAGTGTGATTTTAATACTATTATACGGGAAATTAAGACTCCCTCTTTGGGTTCTTAGTTTTGTTCACAGACGAACTTAAAAAGAGCCAGTAGGGCCGGGCGGTGGTGGCGCACGCCTTTAATCCCAGCACTTGGGAGGCAGAGGTAGGCGGATCTCTGTGAGTTCGAGACCAGCCTGGTCTACAAGAGCTAGTTCCAGGACAGGCTCCAAAGCCACAGAGAAACTCTATCTCGAAAAACCAAAAAAAAAAAAAAAAAAAAAAAGAGCCAGTAGGAAGTCCAGGGAAATTTTATCCGTGCTAGCATCAGACTTCCTGAGGAGCTGGTCTCTTGGCCAAGCGATTGACAGGCCCAGACGAATTAACTCTTAAGGGAGGAGACAATGGTATGAAGTTTTCTATTCTTCAGAGAAGATCAGAATGCCATGTTTCCACTCAGGAATACCCAGAGGTGTATTCCATTCTTTTGACCACTAGGAAACAGCAAAGCTGACAGAATCAATTGTGATAATGGATGGGATAGAATAAAGGTGCTCGTTACGACCCCGGGATCTTCAAACCATTCCAGTGACTGGTGGAACCTAGAAGGGGGGCAATAGCTCATGCTTAGCTTCTACACCTGCCTTCAGATGAGATGGGACCACACGGCAACTGCCAGTCCAGTCTGGGATCTGAGTGTCCCCTGGGCTTTAAGAAGCCCAGCCATTCTTTAAAGACTCAGTCTCCCCAGCTCTTTGATTAACTCAATTCTGTTTAGCTACTTATTTGTTTATTTATTTACTTTTTTTCTAGTCAGGGCTTCTCTGTGTAGCTTTGGCTGTGTTGGAACTCACTTACTCTGTTTACCAGGATGGCCTTGAACTGAGACAGATCTTCCTGCCTCTGCCTCAGGAGTGCTGAGATCAAAGGTGTGTGTCACCTCTCTGGCCTGTTTAGCTGTTTAATTTCCTTCTGTTGGGCTCACCACCTGGTTGAATCCCTGCCCTGAGCCCTGTGTTGCCTTCTTGCTGTAGCTGGACTGTGCTCCTCTGTGCAGATACTTTTTCTAAGTGAGATTTAGGTGAACCTTGAATGAAACGCTGGCTAAAGTCTTCCATAGCTTGCATAGCTGTTGCCTTAATGGTTGTATCTGCTTTCCTTGTTCTCTCAAAGTTTACTGATTCTTAGTTGTGTTGGCTTTTTGGAGTTGACTGTCTCCTTTCAACATATTTGGCTATAGTAATAATAATCTTTGTCTTCTATGGCATGCTAAAATTTAACCTGCATCAGATTAGGATGCTCTTTTGGTTTCTCTTGTGAAATTTATTTTTTTCCGGTTTATTTGAGACAGGGTTTCTCTGTGTAGTTTCTGTGCCTGTCCTGGAACTAGATCTTGTAGACCAGGCTGGCCTCGAACTCACAGAGATCTAGCTGCCTCCGCCTCCGAGTGTTGGGATTAAGGGCATGTGCCTCCACTGTCTGGCCCTCTCTTGTGAGATTTTACTTGTCTTCTTAAAGACACCCAATGTAGAGTACCATGAACATTTAAACCATATTTGAGTCAAAGATCGGGAAATACTCAACAACTTTCAGATGACTTTCTATATGCCACAAGGAACAGCCGAGGAGCTGTGTGATTGGCTTTGCGAATGGGGAAAAGAACCCCTGAAATTCATGTCAGCCTGGCTAGGGACTCCTTCCATGTCTGTGGGGGCAATGATTATTTCTAGCACGGCTGGACTACCTGCTTCTTCTAAAAGGGCGAAGTCCAGGATATGGGAGGTCCTTCATCACCACCCCATTCTCTACCGTCTTGGGGGACAAATGTGTTCTTAATTTCACACCTGCATTTTAATTGTGAAGAATCTTACTTTTTTTTTTTAATGTTTTAATTTTATTTCTTCTAAACTGAAACTGCCCATGCTTTGGTTAGAATTCGTGCACAAATCACAAACTTCTATAAGACACGGTTTTGTTCTCTGCGCTTAAGGACTTAAAGGGCAGGGAGGAACATAGTTTGTTGGTAGAGCACTTGCTCTACATACAAACATGTATGTATGTATGTATGTATGTATGTATGTATGTATGTATGTATGTATAAGGCCCTAAATTCAGTTCCTAATAATCTCCTTAGTGTTATCCAGGGTAGGGGAAACCACTGAATACACAGTTGCTTATTTTATAATTGTTCTGCACCAAAGGGAAAGGAGACCGACAAAGCATGCATCAGTGATATCCTTGCTAACAGTTTCTGAGGGGCAAAGACAAACAGTGAGAGGGAAGATTTCTCACCTAGAGTCCTTTCTGCTGTTATTTGTCAAGGCAGACATCTCTTCAACGTCGGCACCCTGCCCAGACTTAGGTGTCTGTGCCCTCCTGAGCAGAGGTTTCCTGATGGCCAGACTCTCCTGATCTTAACCTGCCCCCGCCTGACGCTTCCGGCCGGCGGCTCAGGGCAGGTGAGTACCGCGCCCGCCCCGCACGGCGCCTGCGGGAACGGGCGCCACTGAGGGCGGCGGCTGCGGGCTCGGCCTAGCCGCAGTCACAGCTTCCCAGGCCACCCGCCTCCCCGAGCCCCGGCGGCCAGCCCTGCAGTTGTCCCCGAGCAAACGGAGGCAGAGCATCGCCGAGATGCGGGGCGGGGGGCAGGGCGCGGGGTAGGTGACTTTATCCCGCCTCTGTTGCCCGGCCCAGGGGAGCAATGACATCACGTGGCCCTTTCCACGCGCCGACACAAAGAGCGGCTGCGAGAGGCCTCGGCCAGGGAGGCCGGCGGCCGCCGCTGCCTCTCAGGGCTCCGGGGCCCCGCCAGCCCGGCCCTCGGCCCTCTGTCCGCGCCCTTCTGCCGCCGCCGCTGTCGCCCGCGCCCCCCGCGCACCGCTGAGCCCGCCCGGGCGCCGGCCCTTTCCCATGCGGGCTGCGAGGGCCCTGGGAGGGGCGCCCGGAGCCAGCCGCGCAGCATGCACTGGGGGGTTGGCTTTGCCTCGTCCAGGCCGTGCGTGGTGGACCTGAGCTGGAACCAGAGCGTCTCTTTCTTCGGCTGGTGGGCCGGGTCCGAGGAGCCCTTCTCCTTTTATGGGGACATCATCGCTTTCCCTTTGCAGGATTACGGTGGGATCATGGCAGGGCTGGGCTCGGATCCCTGGTGGAAGAAAACCCTTTATTTGACCGGGGGAGCTTTGCTGGCCGCGGCTGCGTATCTGCTCCACGAACTCCTGGTCATTAGGTGAGCCGCAGAGAGGGACCCCCACACGCGGGCGCCCACAGGGGCATCTGGCCCAGAGAGGGCTGGCGCGAAGGGGGGTCCGGGGCCAGCCCCTCGGTCCTGCCGCCCAAAGATCCAAGCGTCCTTTCTCATCTTCTTCCCTCTAAGGGTTTCATGGTCACCTGGCCACTTGTGAGGGGTCATTTAGAGTTGATGGGAGAATTAAATTGGGAGGGGAAAGCATTTGTCTTCTAGCATTTGGATGCTAAAAGCAAAGTGCTGTGAGTCACTCCTCGCTATGGATCAAAACAGCCTGTTAAAGCCCCATAGAAAGATTCTAACTGCAATCAATGCCTTTGCAGCAGTAGAATGAAGCTCTGCAGAAATACGAAGGTACACTTTTATAAACGCCTAATTGGTTTATGGGTAACAATGCTGGAATATTAAGTATTAACCTCATCTCTACATAAAAGCTTAGTTCTCCCTTACTCCTCTCTAAATGTCAACATCGTTAAGAGGCTGCAGTTGCAGAAGCTTGGAACCTCCAGTCGCTGTTAAAGATGCTTGGCTAAGTAGCCCTTGTTTAGTTTTGATGCAGCCTTAACCAGCTTACCTTCTTATCTGGTATGGAACTGTAAGTGCCTTCAGGTTTAAATGCCATTGTTGTGTGCACGGGTAGGAGGTCCGAGGGCAGCATTAGCACATGGGGTACTTGCCATAACAGGGAGTATCCCTCGGCTGTAAACAGTTTCATGGCTGCCTGCCGCAGAATGTGTACAGGGCTGACTTGAAACTTAACAATAAACGGAGGCCCCCTGGTGTTGGTCGTGCCATAGGTCTTTAGCGGAGTAGGTGATACCACAGGATACCCAGAAAGTCTTTGGTTAACTGTTACGTCCATTTATGGTTAAAATTTCCCTGCATTTGGGTCCCCAGTCACTGGAGATTATTGGAGGCCGAACAGTTTTCAGTAGTTCAGCCTTTCTCTTCTGCCCAGTATTTTCTGGAGGGGCAAAGATGTGGTGACTAGAATATAGTGAGTAAAGACACACCGTGCTAGGTTATAAAGTGGCTGGTGACCTCCAGTGGGCTAACGGGTGCTCCAGGAGGATGCTGTGATAGCCCGACAGTGTTCACACTGTTTGTTGGTTCTGAGAGGGTAAGAAATCAGCTAGGTCTGAGAAATTGTGTTGGCTTTCCTATTATTTAGCCACAGTGGAAGACTGAGTGGGAGGTTTAAGCTCGCTACATCTCATTTGTTGCATTGTCTCGAATCTACTTGAACCAAATACAAAAGTTTTAAAGTGAAATGTCTCCAAGATTACTCCCCATGTGTGCCGCCTTAGAACTCTATTTCAAGTCAGATTCTGTCCATATAGAGAACTCGCACACACCTCTGCAGCACTTTAAACTGTAGCTAGTTCTTTCCCGGTTCTATTTCAATCCAAAGCCTGTGGGGACTGACCCTGCACCATGCAGCTTCCCGACATTTTCCCAGTTGTGGAGAGCGAAGGCTCCATATAATTGAATCTAAAATGTGGCCTAGATGACCTTGCAGAAATAATGGGGCCTTGGGAGCTCACTTTGGAAAAGACCACGCCCTGGAAGCTTAGGATCCTGGACACTTTTCAGTCCTCTGCCCAGGTTAGGTGCTTGCCCGTTATGGTGACCACAAATCTCAGATCTGGATACTTCCTTGGATCAAGATGTTTTAAGACCCCAGTTCATTTACTTTTGTTTCTTGAGAAATGTATTGATAAACCTTATTATAATACAAGCTGAAAGAAGGCTGCCAAAGTTTTCGGAACTTGGTAGGACTCTGTGCGTGTGATTGCAAGTGTCTTTAAGAACTACCACTCAAGAGGAGAATGAGGTTAAGGAACCTGCCCAAGAAACAGGAGTGAGGCTAAGGTTCCAGTATGGAGCCTAGCTGCTTGTGAGAAAGGGCTCAGTTTGAGGTGTTTTGTTGGGGGAGAGAAGAGAAGAACAGGGGTATTTCCTAGGAAGACAGGCCTGTGGTCAAGATGCAGCTTTCTGCTAGCTTCCAAGAGCAGAGAGGTGAGGGACAGATAGGAGCACTGAAGACAGGCTTCAGAGGGTACAGGACAGGAAAACTGCCACTCGCTGTAATCTAAGCTTCAACTGTCTGTACAGTGTAGGCAGAAAAACAAATCAACATCTGAAATGTGTGGGAGGCAAACATAATGTGAAATGTTCCCACTGTCATTGGCAGCTCTCAAGCCTTCCCTACCGTGCCTGGACTTTCTGCTGCCCAGGTTAACCTTAGTCTGTGACTTTGTCTCATGAGAAAATGAAATTGTCAGGCCACTTAAGAAGCCTAATTAATGAGTATAACCAACGTATTTATTTCTAGGGGGAAGCGTGGGTACTTGTCTGGGATATTATTTTGGGTATCTGTATTTTCTCTACTGTTATATATTTAAATGATTATTGTCTTAACCCTTTGTTTTCCTCAAGTGGAGATGGCCTGGCATCTATAATACATTCACTCAGGCATCTGGATATTTGCTTGTAAGCGGAATGACTAAATAATGTCTTCATTCCCCGGAGTTCATCTGCGCTTTGGTACTCCAGCTGAAGGGTCCCTATCTGATCTCCACAAGTGACTCATGCCTGTCACAGAGGCACGATCATCTGTGGTGTCGTTAGAGCAGGGCAGGCCCTAGTTAGTCTCTTATTAGGTGGGCCAGCTGGCCTCTGCAGGTGTTCTCTTTTCAGATCTCACTCTAAGGTCATTTTATGAAACAAACTGCACAGGAAGCAACTCAACTATCTGACCCTAAACTAGGGTATGGGTCCTGACAAATAGGAGGCCCATGGAGCCGCTGGATTATCTGGGTTCAAATTTGCTTCTGTATTTAGCCAACCAGACACTGTTGATGCTAATAACTTCTTAATTAGTATCATCTATAGAGTAGAAATAATAATAGTGGTCTTCCTTTTCCAGTTGACTTAATATGTAAACACATGTGAACTATGTAGGACAGTTTGTCATATGGGCATTCTATAAAGATTAGCCATCACTAGCAAGCTGAGCCACACTGGCTGGGTTAATAGAACTAACCAAGGAATTGCCAGTTTTCTTTTCTTTGGAATTTTGGGATCTGGAGTTATTTCAAACTTGATACATAATACTTTTTTTTTCATTTGTACTAGGGATTGGATGCCAAGTATCCCAGCACAGAATTATGTCCTCATCACCTCACTTCACTTTTGCCATTTTCTCTTTTCTTTCTTTCTTTCTTTCTTTCTTTCTTTCTTTCTTTCTTTCTTTCTTTCTTTCTTTCTTTCTCTCTCTCTCTCTCTCTCTCTCTCTCTCTCTCTCTCTCTCCCTCCCTCCCTCCCTTCCTCCCTCCCTCCCTTCCTTCCTTCCTTTCTTTCCTTTTTTTGTTTTTGCTTTTGAGACATGGTCTAGCTTAGTTGCCTAGGCTAGCCTTGAACTTGTAGTTTTCTTGCCTTCTGAATAGCTGGGGTCTACCACCAGGCATGGCCTGACAGTAGCTTGATCTGAAATTGGTGTTCCTTGGGCAAGTTACCTTCTGACTTTCAAGTTTCCTGTCTACTACAAAATGTTAGTCTGGTGTCCCAAATTTAAACTTTAAGAGTCCCCACTTTAGAGTGCTATTATCAGAGATAAGTGGGCTAATATGGATCGTGTCTATAAAGTCGTTAGCACGCTGGCATCTGATCAGCATCTATTTTGACTATGAGATGCCTAAGTGAACCTTTAGAATTCAATTCTTCTGGCCAGTAGGGCAGAGGATTTCATATTTATTGCCTTTTAGTTCTTAAACTTTTGACCTGCTAATTTACACAAAACACTACTTTGTATTGTGAATTATTTTATTGGGTAAAGTCAGTTGTGAATTGTAGAGTTTGTGTTGTCTACCAATAGTCCAAATAAGTCCTGGATTTTAATATATGCCCTCCCACACATTTCCTATCAAGGAAAACCTTTGTTTTATAGTAAATATTTTAATTTTTTAGCTTATAATTTCAGAACGAGTCATTCTGAGTTCTTTAAATTGATTAGGCCCCTGGCTGGTGAACCTCAAGAGAACTTGTTTTAGGAAGTGGTGATGCTGAAGCTGGCGAGCACCGTGCAGTGAAGGTGACAAGCCATGCCTGCTTGGCCAGAAGTCGGTGCGGAATTAAGCCGGACCGTGGAGAGGAAAGTAGAGACTTAGGGAGGGTCAAGCCTTGACAATGGAGTTCATCTGACTGGGAAAAGCTAGGCAGACAAAAAGATGGAATTGTAATAGGTTTTCATGGAGTTTATTGAGTCAGATTTGGTGAACTGGGAAGAGTTTGTATGTGAACAAAACAATATCTTGTTGTGTAAAAATAAATTCCTCCACACTTTCACTTGATCTTAGCCAAAAGGCCGAGAAGCGATGCCTCCTCCACACTTTCAATGCTTAATAGCTTACTAAATGTTTACAGATACTGTTTTATTTAATTCTGGTGATTATCAATATAGAAAAAGAAATAGAATGTTTGGTATCAGACTCCCCGTAGGTATGCATCATGCCGCAGCACACCCATCCGGTTATCACCTCATTGTACTGGGAAGGGTCTGTTCCGATGTGTTGTATAAGGCAGGCACATAGGCTCTGTCCAGTTCTGCAATGTACTAACAACGTGACTATCTCTGCACCCTGCATTCTCTGTAGCTCAGGCAGGCCATAACTGTGTGATCCTTCTTTTTTAGCCTCCTGAGAGCTAGCATTAAGGGCCTGACGTACTATGCTCACCTTCTAGAACTTGCATCCATAAAATATATGCAATATGTCTACTTCATAAGGTTGTTTTGAAAATTAAATGAGATAATACCCTTGAAATCAGAATGCTGCAGAATCAGATGGAACACATAGTAAACCCAAAACGCCTCCTCTTGGAGGAAACCTGAAGGTAATCCTCTTGCCCATAGGCTGCATGTAATGGAAGCAAGTTGATTTGTAATTACTTTCCAGAGACGCTGTCCATTATGCTTCTGTTCTCTAAACAGGGGATGAGGTAAGACCTGCACACACACTTCCGTTTGTTCATGGAGGACTCCAACTCTACAGGGTCCCCTTGAGGCCCTAAGGCAACAACACAAAGCTAACATGTAGGTTGTTCTTTATTTCTGTTTTGGTTTTGACAGGAAACAGCAAGAGCTTGACTCCAAGGATGCTATTATTTTACATCAGTTCGCAAGACCTAATAATGGTGTCCCTAGCTTATCTCCTTTCTGTCTGAAAATGGAAACCTACTTAAGAATGGCTGACCTACCCTATCAGGTACTTGTTTGCAAATATGTTTTATTCTTATGGATCTCAATATCACATAGAGGGGGTGTAGTTAATGTCACACAAATGGGTGTCAGAGTAGAAGGGTCTGAAGGTAACAGTGCCCAGTGTTTGGTAAGAGAGAGATGCTTGATTCCAGGGTCTTTGATTTCTTTTTACACCAGTTTTAATGAAGGAATCATGGTATCTCTTTTAATCTGTCCTTAGGATAGAGGTTTGGGTAGGCTTACTGGGCAACAAATGAGAAATGTGAGTGTACCACTTCCTGGTGGGACTTTTCTTTTAGATTTTCATTTATCATTTTGTCCTTCATGAGTGTGGGTTTGGAGGGCACAGCAGGCATTGGGTGGATATTTGAAAAAAGACAGTTTGGCAAGGATTTAAGTGTATTAGATGTGTACTAGACAAGGTTTCTACCACTTAGCTATAGTTCTGGGCTTCGAATATATTTTTGAATTTTTCCATGTTTTGCTCAAGTGGCTTTCAAGGAAGTATCTGTTCATTTCAGCGCTAAAAGAGGCAAAGGTTGTTGGAGAGTTGCTCAGTAGTGACTCCTGTAAGGGATCTTGGTTCGGTTCCCAGCACCTACATGTGGTTCATGTATCATATGTAACTCCAGTTACAGGGCATCCCATGTCCCCTTCTGACCTCATGCATCAAGTCAATCATGTGGCAAAAGACTGACACATAAGCTAAAAAAATTTAAGAAAAAAGAAAGAAAAAGAAAGACACAGTTGTATATACATGCCTACACATACATACACACTCATAAGAAGTAAGTGATTTGCAAGTATTTTCACACCATGAGAAAAAGAAAATAAGCCAAACTCTTAATTATACCTAATTACTGAAGTTTAGAATATGGGTTATTTTATATATTTTATATAACCCATATTCTAAACTTCAGTTATATATATATATATATATATATATATATATATGATTTACAAATCTTCCCCAATATAGGGATAAACATTATTCCATTAAAAAAGAATAAACAGCCGGGCGGTGGTGGCGCACGCCTTTAATCCCAGCACTTGGGAGGCAGAGGCAGGCGGATCTCTGTGAGTTCGAGACCAGCCTGGTCTACAAGAGCTAGTTCCAGGACAGGCTCCAAAACCACAGAGAAACCCTGTCTCGAAAAACCAAAAAAAAAAAAAAAAAAAAAAAAGAATAAACAAAAGTTTGTATTTGAAGGTATCCATTTTCCCCTCAGTAATGCAGAAGCTAGCTAATACTTTTGATGTGATTTTGCTGTTGTTGTTGTTTCTCTGTATAGCTTTTTTTTTTTTTTTTTTTTTTTTTTTTTTTTTTTTTTTTTTGGTTTTTCGAGACAGGGTTTCCCTGTGGTTTTGGAGCCTGTCCTGGAACTAGCTCTTGTAGACCAGGCTGGTCTCGAACTCACAGAGATCCGCCTGCCTCTGCCTCCCAAGTGCTGGGATTAAAGGCGTGCGCCACCATCGCCCGGCTTCTCTGTATAGCTTTATGTTTTCCCTTATGTTTTCCTTTTTTAACAAGTTCTATCTGTAGGTAAATTTGTTGAAGCTTTGTTTCTATAATGGGTTTTGATATTATGGTCAGAGAAAATAATCTCTGTGATACCAAGTCCTTCAGTTTACTGAGACTTTATTCAAGTGTGTGGTTATTTTCTCTTACATAATGGAGAATAATTTATAAAATCTTATCAGCATGGAGCTATTTATGTGTTTCCTTGCTTGGAGATATTGAATGTGTTATTTAGAGCTGCATTTTTTTGCTTTGCCTCTTAGTCTCTGAAAGGATAAAACATTTAAGTCTTCGTTGATTGGTGTCTATTTTGCTCTTCTATCAGCATTTTAATACTGCTTATATATTTGAGGCTATATTATTAGGTATGTATATTACAAAGGATCACATTTAAAAAGGTTTTAGTTTTCAAAGTACCGTGCCCCTCTGGTTCTTTTTAAACACTTCCAATATTAGTTCTTATGTATCTTTAGTCTTTTCAATAATTCTTAAAGCTAACATAGAAAGCAAAGGATTTCATTATCTCATTTTCTTTCTTTTATTAAACATAATTATATCTTTTGAATCTTTAAGATAACAAGACTAGCCGGGCGGTGGTGGCGCACGCCTTTAATCCCAGCACTTGGGAGGCAGAGGTAGGCGGATCTCTGTGAGTTCGAGACCATCCTGGTCTACAAGAGCTAGTTCCAGGACAGGCTCCAAAGCCACAGAGAAACCCTGTCTCGAAAAACCAAAAAAAAAAAAAAAAAACAAAAAAAAAAAAAAAAGATAACAAGACTAATACACATGGGCGTAAATGACATTTCTTAGGACAATAATCGAATTTTCAAACATAAAAACATTTCCTGAAAAAAGTAACTTTCTTGCATTTTTATAAATCTATTTTATTTCTAGCTTATTGGGTAAATGCCATAGTCTCATATCTGCTTTTATATTCAATATTTTATTTTGGCTAATGTCAGAAATTGATGAAGAAAATCTGACTCCACGAAGATGCATAGTTTAGAACTAGAGAGGCTGGCTTGGGTTTGCTGTTGTTTTTCTTAGTAGTTTGTTGGGCCAAATTAAACAAAGTATACATATTCTTACACGTGTGTCATTATTATACTTTGTTTAATTTGACCCTGCCCTCCACTGCTCCTCTACTCTCTCTTTTTTTTTTTTTTTGGTTTTTCGAGACAGGGTTTCTCTGTGGCTTTGGAGCCTGTCCTGGAACTAGCTCTTGTAGACCAGGCTGGTCTCGAACTCACAGAGATCCGCCTACCTCTGCCTCCCAAGTGCTGGGATTAAAGGCGTGCGCCACCACCGCCCGGCTTCCTCTACTCTCTTGATGGTCCAATTCTTCTCCCCAAATAGTCTCCTCCTCCAGTATTCAAGCCACATGAATTCCATTACCCTCTATTTCGTCAGCATTCTGTTTCAGATCTCTTCCCCTGTCATGGTCCTCTCTCTTAGTTTCGTGGCACACACAAATGCATGTATATGTATCAATTTAAATCTAGATTTTTTTCATATGTAAGAAAATGTGAACTTGGTCTTTCTGAGTCTGGTGTGATTCACTTACCACAGTGATTTCCAGTTCAATCCATTTTCCAGTAACTGACACAATTTCATTTTTCTTTATGGCTAAGTGAAACCCCACTGTGTACATATTTTCCTTATCCATTCACATATTGTCAGACACCTTCATTCTGCATATTGGCTGCACCAATTTATATCCACTCCAGCGGTGCTTAAGTCTTGCTCTTTCTCTGTATTTTTTTTCCAACATTTGTTATCATTTGTTTTCTTGGAAAGAGCCACTCTGCCTGGAGTGAGATGGATTATGTGCTTTTTTTAAATTCTGAGGAAACTAATGATCAATATTCTTAAAATATCCCCTTTAATAACTTTTCCTGCCTGTTTCCTGTTGTCTGGATCTCTGCTTTTATTTCCTGTCTCTGCGTCGTCCTGCAATTCTCTGCTTCTATGCGGAACTTTCCTCTTGTCGAGCTTCCAATGCAATGCAGTGTTCTGTTTTCGTAACCATTAATTTTTCTAAGTTTTATTGTTTTAGTTTTTAATTAGGTGTGCCTGTGTGGTTGGGGTGTGCATGTGTGCATACAGGTGCTTGGGGGAGGACTCGGGTGATCCTTTGAAGTTGTACTTACAGGTGTAGTTGTGATCTGCCCGATGTAGGTGGTGGGAATCACACTTGGGTTCTCCTAACTGTTGATCCATCTCTCCAGCCCATCATTGCGTGTGTTTTTTTCTGTTGTGTTCTTTCTTTTTCAGATGGTTTCTGTGTTGCCTTGGTTGGTTTTTCCTCTTGTCTTTTTCTTCCTAGTACAGGTGTGTATCGCCATTCTTGGTCGACAGTTGACTAAAGTTGACTTTTTTCTTAAAAAGTGTGTTTCTTTAATCAGTTTTCCTAATATCTCCCTTTATGTGTGGGAGTATATTTATTCTGCTACCTAAAATACTGGTCTGTTCCAGTATTTCTGCTTCATGCCGCCTATATTCAGCGTGTTTCTTTTCTCTTGTGGTGGTTATACTTCTTGGAGGTCTAGTGCTTTGTTTTTAGATCTCCTATGAGGGATATTGGCTTTCCTGTCCAGGAATTTGTACTGGGCAGGGGCTAAAGCCCTCATCATGGTTCTTAGGCTTCACTGCCGATGTTCTACTTATTTTCTCATCCTGTCTTTCCATCTCTTGACTTGATTATCTCTCATCTATGGACAACTTCATGACTAGCATAATGAGCACCCCCAGTCCTTCGCCAAAGATCCACTTATGGTTAGTATTTGGCTTCCTTTGCTTTACTCTTCTTTTAGAAACATGTTTGGGTGCATCATTTGGAAGTACTGTGCAGAAATTATGACACTTCGCTTTAAATGCTTTAACATGCATATTTCCCAAATAGATACAGTTTTTCTACAGAACTACAATATACAGTAGATACATAGGCTTTTCCCAATGTGTTGCAGTTTTCAGAAGGTAGTCAGATTGTTTTGAATGTCGCCAGTGGAAGGTGTCTGGGGTAGTTCTGGAGTGCAGTGATTTTTCACTTCCTTCTAGAGTGGATAGCAGTTAAGCTGTAGATTTAGTGGCCAGTTTAGCAAGTCAGAAATCCCTCTTAGGCTTTGAAATTCTTCATGTCAAAATGGCGGTGATGACAGTGGCAGTATCATACTTAGGTATAATCAGATCTAAGAAACCTATAATTGTCTCTAAAATGCTGTCTCCTGCTTTTTGGCTGTAAAGCAAAAATTGATTATGGAAAACATAACTTGAGTTAATCATTTCCAGAATTGATCTCTAATTTTTATTTCTGTAGTGTTTTTGTTCATTTTGTTTTTTGAAAAGGATCTCACTATGTAGCCCTGACTGTACTGGAATTCACTATGTATACCAGGCTGGCCTCAAACTCACAGAGATCTTCCTGTTTCTGCCTCCCCTTTGGTGGTATTAAAGGCATGCACCACTATGCCCAGATGTTTCTGTAGGAGAATGCAAGTCACACAAACGTGTACCAAGAGTCCAGGGGAGAGCATGGTCTAGGGGAAGATACGGGAACAGTTCTACTTTAGGGGAGGAGCATGTACACTGTTTAGTGGAAGCCAAAGAAAGGACAGATAATGGTTTCATCCAGGGTAAGTAATTCATTATGGTGAAATTTGAACAAAATTGTTTAGGAGGCCAGAATATTGCAGAGGATGGGGGGAGGGGTTCATATAAAAGTGGCGACTATGCAGAGTGATCTGGTTGGGTGTGGAAGTGGAGGCTGGCAGGTGGCAGTTGCTGTGTGGTGTGAGTGTACGGTTGCCACTGGAATTTGTTTCTTGTGAGAGGAGGTTGCCGGGGGCAACCAAGGGCCTATGTATGTGAGACAAAGAGATCTGTGATGAATTACAGCCTCAGCTTTTAAATTTTGTTCTGTTTTCATGTGTGCATGTGTACTGTGCCTGTGAATGTGTATGCATTGTTGGGGTGTGTGTGTGGTGTCAGTGCGAGGGTTTGTTTTTGGAGGCCCAAGGTTGATAATGGGAATCCTCCTTGATTGCTCTTCCACCTTATTCACCAAGGCGGGACCTTTCAATCAAACCCCGAGCTTGCTGACTTGCCTAGTCTCCCTCACCAGCTTTGGGATGCTGTCTCCATCTCCAAGGTTGGAATTATAGGTGAGCTGCCATGCCCACCCAGCATTTACATGAGTCTGGGAATCTGAACTCTGATCTTCTTGAGTGCATAGTAAGACTGGTCTTGAACTCAACTATGTTGCCCAAGCAGACCCTAGTCTTAAAGTGATCCTCCTGCTTCAGTCTTCTTAGTGCAGGGATACAAGCATATGCTACCATGCTTAATTACCACTTGATGATTTTGAGGAAGAATATTTGCCCTCATTTGCAGTGTAAAGAGTTCCTTCTGGTGGCTTTGTTAAGGCTAGATTACCTTTGAAGGGATGAGTCTAGAATGGATATGTTAGGAGGATACCAGTCAAGCAAGAGAAACTGGAAGCAGAGGCTGTGTGGTATGGGGATTTTACACCTCTAGAATACAAATTGCATGAATGTCAGGTGCCCTAGTAACTTTCAGAGATGTGTGTAATGAGTCTTTTTCTGTCCCACCAGCCAACTCCCAAATAACCACACAGAGACTTATATTAATTATGAAAGCTCAGTCTTTAGCTTAGGCTTGACTCAACTAGCTCTTATAACTTAAATTAACCAATTTATATTAATCTACATTTTGCCATGTGGCATTATCTCTCTTCTATATTGTACCTCCTGTTTCCTCCAAGTCTGGATGGTGACTCTGCCTTTCTTCTTCCCAGAGTCCTCTCTGTCCCTGGAAGTCCTGCCTAACCTCTTCCTGCCTAGCTATTGGCCATTCTGCTCTTAATCAAACCAAACAGAAGGCATCTTGGCAAAGACACATCTTCACAGTGTAAACAATATTCCACAACAGATGTGTGATGTTTCTTTTAGTTAGCATTAAGGATAATGTCTAGGTAGTGGCCATGTATGCTTGTACAAGTTGTTTACTATATAGCAGTATAGGGCCAAAGGTTCTTAGCATAGAGTATATTACATATATACATGGTGCATAGGCGATCTGTTTAGTTACATTTCTTTTTCAGGGTAAGCCTAATTTCATTTGTTAATAAGAAATGAGATGAAGCATCAAGACTCTATGAACAGAGATCAGTCTATCCAAGATAGTGCTAAGTGGCATTTAGCTAGTTTACACTGCTTTTGCGTCTTCTGAAAAGGTAAGATCATGGGGCTGGAGAGATGGCTCAGTGGTTAAGAGCACTGACTGCTCTCTTCCAGAGGTCCTGAGTTCAATTCCCAGCAACCACATGGTGGCTCACAACCATCTGTAAGGAGATCTGGTGCCCTCTTCTGGCATGCGGGTGAACATGGAGGCAGAATGTTGTATACATAATAAATAAATCTTTAAAAAAGAAGGTAAGATCACCTACCAGTTCAACAAGTCCAGGACCCTGAAACTCAGTCCAAGCTTGTGAGCACAAGCCTGCCCTGTCACCATGACCCTGTGATCTCACTGAGATCTCAGAAGCAGGGCATACTCTAGAGTGTATCATTCACATTTTGTAGGAACGGCAGCTCCTAGACAGAGACTTGCTTTAGAGAGTTGCCATCTTCTGTTGTTATTCACTGAGGCAACATGTGTCACTGGGAAAGGCACATACACATTTTGGTGTGATTTAGGCAAAAGCAAGTTGAATGATTTAAAAATACATATGTCCCTAATCTGGCTTATGGGTATTTGGCCTGTATTTATGTCTATGGACCATGTATGTATGTGTGTTTGGTGTTTGTGAAGGTCAGAAAAGGGCATTAGATCCTCTGGGATTGGGGTTACAGATGGATGTGAAATGTCATATGAGTTCTGGGACTTGAACCCAGGTCCTCTTAAAGAGCAGTCAGTATTTTAACTACTAAGTCATGTTTCCAATCGCAACATGATTGACTTTAATACAATAATTTTTATTAGTTCTTTGAGAATTTCATACATTCATTTAATACACTTAGATCATATTCACCCTCAGATCTTTCCTCTAACTTTTCCCAGATCTGCCTTTTCACCCCCTTCAATCTATTTTTTTTTTTTAAATACCACACTGAATCCAATTCGTTGGGTCCCATTTACTCATGGGTGCAGAGTCATCCATTGCAACATGGCCAACTTCCCAGCGACCACATGCTTAAAGAAAACTGCTGTTCCTCACCTTCAGCCATCCCCTGTGGCTCCTCCCATCAGCCTCTACTCCCACTGTGCCTCAGTTGACTGATGTGTCTTCTTCAGGTCCTGTGCACACTGTGGTCCTATCCTATCTTGTCCAGAAGACACTGTCTGTTCTGGGCTTCTCTAACATTTGGGTCTTAATCCCCATGGCCCCCCATAACCAAACCTTAGTATTTTCATTTTGTTTTGTGTTCTGAAATTTTTGAAGTTTTGGGATACTAGGGAGAGTTGGCTAGTGCTTTTCTGGAATTTTCTGATATAATACACCTTTGCAAAAAGGTGTCTTCTTGTCTAGGGTTTGGTCTGAATGCTGCCTTAGGTTTAGCTTGTTTTCTCTAGCAGATAAGGTGGATAGCTGCCAGTCTTTGCAGCAGGGGCTGTCGTATCAGGCCTGCGAAGGAAGAAACCTTTATACATATTTAAATACTTGAGGGAGAGTAAATAAATATTTTGTTGTACATTGTAGTCAGAAACTGCTCTTTTTTGTGCCTGTCCACTAAGACCCGATTAATCACTCAGAAACTATATTAATTACAACACTGTTTAGCCTACTAACTCAAACTTCTTATTAAGTAACTCTTATACCTTAAAATAACCCATTTCTATTAATCTGTGTATCACCACAAAGCTGTGGCCTACCAGAAAGGTTCTGGGTGTTATTCTTCATCGGCAGGCACATGGTGTCTCCTTGACTCTGTGTCCTCTGTCCATGTCCTGCCTGGCTTTACTCTGCTAAGCCATTGGCCACAAAAGCTTTATTCATTACCCAATAAAAGCAACACATATTCAGGACATCCCATATCAATACATGAAGCTCAGATTTCAATGTCCTGAGTTTTGTTGGAAGCAGCAGTCAGATTCGCCCCCTTGTGGTGACCCATGCCTGCTCTTCTGCGTCTGCTGTGGTGTTGCGTTCTTAGTAGACTTTACGGTCTTAAGAATATACTATTTGGCTTTTTATGGGAAGGTTTTGCTGACCTCTAGAGACACATTTAAAGATATTCAGGACTGATAGATCCCAAATTTTATCTAATACTATCTTCTCTTAAAAGGAAAACCCCACAAATTTATATAGCTAAAATTGACACGCAGAAAGTTGCACGTGTTTCAAGTGTGAGTGTTGATAACTCTTTTTCTTTTTTAACCAGGGAAGTACTTATGGAAGCATTGCCACGATCAGGAGTGAGGGGACCAGTCAGGTGGTGGTGCAAATCTCTCATCCTAGCGCTTAGGGCTGGAAGCAGAAGGACCCGGAGTTCGGGGCTAGTCTTAACTACACGGTGAATTCAAGGCTAGCCTGGGCTACATGAGACTGTCTCAAAACAAAACACAGTGAAAGGATCCATTTTCTTCTCAAATTTTCATCTTCCTCTTGGAAGTTCGCTTCCTCCCATCCTTCATTGTCCTCAACAACCATGGAAAGATCTTCTGTCACTGGAGATTAGTTTATACTTTAAAGAGTTTCAGAAGAATAATTTACAATGTACTTCTTTTGTATGTGTGCTGACCTGGAACTCACAGAAATCTGTCTACTTCTGCCTCTCTAGTGCTGGGATTAAAGGTCTGCACCCCCATGCCCAGCATGTGTGTGCCTGTTTGTGTGAGGCCTGTAGAAGCCATAGATTGGTGTTGGTGTTTTTCTCCATTGCTGTCTATCTTAAGTTTTGAGACGCCGTCTCCTGCTGACTTGGAGTTGTCTTAGTTACTCTTCTACTGCTGTGAAGAGACACCATGACCATGGCAACTCTTTTTTTTCTTTTATTTAATTAACTTTTTTTCCCATTTATTTTACATCGTAACCACAGTTCCCCCTCTCTCTTCTCCCGTTCCCTCTCCCCTGCCATCTGCTCATCATCCACTCCTCTTCCCTCTCCTCTCAGAAAGTAGCAGGCCTCCTGAGGGCTGGAACAAAGCGTGGCACAAAGTTGAGGCAGGACCAAGCTCCCCCTCTATATGAGGTTGGACAAGGTAATCAGAATGGGAAACAGGTTACCAAAGCCAGCAAAGCCTCAGCTAAGCTCCTGATCTCACTTCTAGGAGCCTTACAAAGAGACCAAGCTACACAACTCTCACACACATGAAGAGGGCCTAGGTTGGTCCCATGCAGGCTCCCTAACTGTTGGTTCAGAGTCCATGAACTCCCATGAGCTCAGGTGAGCTGTCTCTGTGCTGCTGAATCTGCGGTATGACCTTGCCCTGCCTGTCTCATACAATCCCTCCTCCCTGTCTTTAGAACTCCCAAGAGCTGGGCTTGGCTGTGGATCTCTGCATCTGCTTCCATCAGTTAAGGGATAAAGGCCCTCCGATGACAGTTAGGGTACTCACCCATCTGATTAGAGTAGATGGCCAGTTCAGGCACCCTCTCCACTAGGAGTCTTAGCTGGGGTCATCCTTGTGGATCCCTGGGGTTTCCCTGGTATCAGATTTCTCCCTAACACCTAAATGGACTCCCCATCAAGAAGTCTCTTTCCTGACTCTCCCCTTCAACCTGTCTGCAACCTGCCTCCTGCATCCTACCCGCTCCCTCAAGTTCCCCTCCCCTCCACTCCCCCAACCCTGGCCTCTCATTTTCTCAGGAGAGTGCTTCTTTTTCCCCTTCCCAGGGAAATCCTTGCATACCTTTTTGGGCCCTCCTAGTTATCTAGCCTCTCTGGGGCTGTGGATTGTAGGTTGGTTATCCTATACTTTATTCCTAATATCCAGTTATGAGTGAACACACACCATGTTTGTCTTTCTGGGTCTGGGCTACCTCACTCAGAATGCCTTTTTCTAGTTCCATCAATTTGCCTGCAAATTTCAGGAGGTCATTTTTTTTTTCAGCAGAGTAATACTCCATTGTGTAAATGTACCACATTTTCCTTATCCATTCGTCGGATGAGGGACATCCAGGTTGTTTCCAGGTTCTGATTATTGCGAATAATGCTGCTGTGAACATAGTTGAGCAAGTGTCCCTGGACCACAGCAGCCCTTATAAAAGAAAACATTTAACATTTAATTGGGCTTGAATATAGTATTAGAGGGTTAGTCCATGATCATCATGGCAGGAAGGAGGCAGACGTGGTTTTGGAGCAGTAACTGTGAACATTATATGCTGATCCCCAGACAGCATGTGGGAGAGGGGGGAGGCAGAGACACAGAGACAGAGAGAGACAGAGACAGGGACCAGCAGTCTGTTGAAATCTCAAAGCCATCCCCCAACATCACACCTGCTCCAGCAAAGCCTCTCCTAATCTTCAAGAGTTCCCCTAACTGGGGACCAAGCGTTCAAACACCTGAGCTCCATTCAAACCAGCACAGAGCTTATGATTTTGACTAGGCCGGCTGGATAGCAAACCCCAGGATTCTGCTTGTCTCTGCCTGCCTGGGGCTGAGATCACTTGCCAGTTCCGCTTGTGGCCTTCCATGTGGATTTTGTGGCTTGAACACGGGTCCTTGTGCTTGCAAAGCAAGCACTTTACTGACTGAGCTGTCTTCCCAGCCCCGTGTGGTCCTTTTAAGTCTGGCTAATTCTACTCACAAAATTACTTCCCAGTTATCTATATTATTTGTGTATAAGTAGTTCATTTTCTTTCTTTTTCCAAGAGTAATAATCCATTGTATGTTTGTAGACTTGTTTATTAATTTACCTCTGAATAACATGTTTCCTGTTTTTGATCATTAAAAACGTTTGTGCATTTTTAAAATATTTATTTTATTTTGATTTATGTCTATGTGCATAGAGTTACAGGTGGATTGTGAGCCACCTGTTATAGTCAGTGAGAACCAAATTCCAGGTCCTCTGGAAGAACACTACATTTTCTTAACTACAGAAACATCTCTCCACCCAAACTTTTGTTCAGATGTCTTTGCATGGCTATATGCTTTCTGACTTTTGGGTAAATACTTAGGGGTGAACTGGCTCAATTAGAAGAAAGTTGTAGGGGGCTAGAGAGATGGGTTTTTAGTTGAGTTAAGTTAACACTTCTCTTCCAGAGGATCCTGGTTCAGTTTCCAGCACCCACATGAAGGCTCACAACTGTCTGTAACTCCACTTCCAGGGATCTAATGATATCTTTTGCTTCTACTGGAGCCAGGCATGCATGGGGTGCAGACATACATGCAGGCAAACACTTATACACATAAAACAATAAGTACATTTTTTTTTTTTTAAGAAAAAGGTGAAGAGAGGTGTGTGTTTAACTTAAGACATCATCAGAGGTTTTTAAGTGGTTGGCCATTTAACATCCCTGCCATGCAGTTGAGTACCTGTTTTCTCAGAGGGGCTAACATCTGCCAATATGTAACAGGGTTTGCATTACCTATTTGTCCAAAGTATGAGGAAGAGTTTGTGGCAATCAGATTGATTTAGGTCGTGTAGTCTGCAAAACAGTGGATACAGTTCTAACAATCAACTTTGAGGTTTAAATGACTTTATTTATTGAGAAATGTGATTGAAGACATGAAATTCTCGAGGATCCCCTCATTCATGTGGTTCAGGTCTTTGTTTTTTATACATTAGAGAACACACGTTACTGTAATTTTAACAATTAATTGTGTGACTTGATCTGGCTACCTCCTTTCTGGATCAAGATATTCTGAGACACTGTAAGCTTCTAATACCCTTATAGATCAGAATGGAGGTTGTCTGGACAGATTCTGGGTACCACCCCTAGGACTAGAAATGAAAGGTTTGGGCTGAAAACCAGGAACCCGATGAATTTCCTTTAGGAGACACTGCAGTGCTTCAGAGTTCCCTAACTCCCCTAGTCTAGATAGAATTTGAGTTCATGGTAGAACCTATGGGAATAAATTAATATTTTGATGTTCAGCAAAAGTCTCTCCTTCTCCCCTTCTAGAGTAATGATCTTAAAGAGTTAATATGCTGAGCTCGTTTGAGTAGATAGTACGGGCACAAACATTCAAGGGTTGGGATGTTTGTCTCTGCTAACCAGGGAAATTCATAAACACATTGCTTTTCTCCTTTTTAAAAAATGTTATCCAGAACTATTTTGGTGGAAAGCTCTCTGCTCAAGGGAAAATGCCTTGGATTGAATATAACAATGAAAAAGTGTCTGGCACAGAATTCATAATCGACTTTCTGGAAGAGAAACTTGGCGTGAACTTAAACAAAAACCTTGGCCCTCATGAAAGAGCCGTCTCAAGAGCCGTCACCAAGATGGTGGAAGAGCACTTCTATTGGTGAGTCCCTGCTGTGTGTCCCTGCACGTCCCCAGCTAGCCCAAAACCTCTCGGGTTTTCCGACACTCACCTTCTTACTTACCTTTCTCAAAGTTTTTTTTTTTTTTTTTTTTTTTTTTTATCAGAAACAACTTTGACTTAGAGTCAGAGTTCTCTCTGTTGTCTGTAAGTACACCAGGACTCCACAGGTATTCTCTAGCGCCCATCTTCCACAGTTACAACCACTCAGCTCTGCCAAAAAGCCTGGAAGTTTATAAGCAGACTGCATTTCAGTAAATCTATCATGTACATTGAAACTTGGGTTTCATTTATGATAACACAATCTTCCTTTGATATTTTCCCAACCACATCCTCATGCAAAACCTTCACAGCCTGCTGGATTTTAGGTGAGGTGGATATTTTAATTTGTGGGGCTCATTAGTACAACCTTCTGAATGATAGTGCATCAGACGCCTTTAATCCTAGCACTCAGGAGGCAGAGGCAGGTGGATCTCTGTGAGTTTGAGACCAGCTTGGTCTATAGAGTGAGTCCCAGAACAGCCAGGGCTACACAGAGAAACTCTGTCTAAAAAGAAAAAAAAAAGAAGAGAGGAAAGAAAAGAAAAGAAAAGAAAGGAAGGAAGGAAAAAAGGAAGAAAGAAAGAAAGAAAGAAAGAAAGAAAGAAAGAAAGAAAGAAAGAAAGAATAAAAGAAAGAGCAAAACAGACACCAGAGGAAGGCTTAGTAGAGACTGGACTCCTCAGTGAAATCAATTACACGTTTGTGAGCTAATGTCACCTTTCTGTAGATAGCCTTCTTCCCTGATTGCTGCATTTCGTAGTTCATACTCCCCAAGTTTGAAGCATCACATAAATTTGAAGCATCATACAGTTGCGTTGACCATTTGCTCTGTTTTGCTTTGGTGGCCCCGAGCTACTTCAGCACCATGTGAATCATTCCCATTTGGCTAGTCTTGCTTCACAAACCTATTTATCTTGTGGTCTGTTCCCCCTTACATCTAGTTTCTGGGCACTTCACCCCTTCTCTATACTCCTAGAGATGACAGGAGATCTCTTCCAAATATTTGCAGACTTTTACTGTGTCCTCAATACTTAATTAAACATCATGAATCCTACTTTATTAGCATTGCTGTTTTTTGGCCAGATGTTGGCCTAGGAGCTTTTACTAACCACTTCCTCCCATCGTGGCCATCTCCTGCTGGGCCTGGCTGTGCGATTCTTCCTCGCCGGTATACTATTTTATCCATCTGTTCTCTTTATAAGCAGAAAACTGGAAGTTCCTATCTCCGAGATTTTAAACGAACCTCTAATTTTCTCTTCCTATGTTTGCTTTTCTTAAAACTCTGTTTATCCCAGGCTGACCGGCATTCCACACTCTCTCCTCACCCCACTGTAAAGATGGAGGACGGCTGACCGGGAGGTGCCTTGTGGGAGAGTGTAGACACAGCAGTGTGGAAGAGAGCAGATTGAGTGTTTGCAGGAGCCTGGGTCCTTTCATGTGATGCTGGTGGAGATGCCAGGTCTGCTTTGTCACAGTGGGCATTAAGATGCGTGACTGCCCGGCTTGCTCGGCTTCTGGGAAAGACATTTGGAAACTATCCCATGCCATTTGTTTGCCAGGTTTCAGATCTGGCTCTGCAGTGGCAGAGGGAAACGAGGAGCCTGATCTTTTGACAGTGTTCTATTATTTTTATTACTACTTTATTCTCTGGTAGGAGCTCACAGAGGACATGTTTCTGTTCTTCTCTTCACTAGCCCTCTGCTAATATGGGAGGTAGGGTGAGCTGTGGATGTGAGCCAGAGGGGGGCAGGAGGAAGATCATTAACTTCCAAGAGCTTACTATGCTTGGGTGGCACACAGCCTCCTTAAAGGCCATCATTGCTTCTCAAACTCACTTTCTATTAGAGAAATTTGGGGGCATTTTGAGATACAATATATATTCATGTCTAGTAGCAAAAGGAAAACAAATCTTTGTCCTGTTTCATTTCCTCCCCCCATTCCTTCCTGTAGAGACTCCCCCACACCCACTGGGGAGCTTTGTATTCCCTCTCTCACAAGAATGTCTAAACCACGAATCCCTGGACTGGCCCTTCTCCTGTCCTGCTCTTCCCATCTCAGAGAGCAGAGTGGAAGCTGGGCCCTGTACAGGAGCTGCCCTCAGTGTATGGGATTTTCTGTGAGATCCTCTTACATGTTAACAAGCATTGAGCTCCTGTATTATGACTGTTCTTACAGCGGTGGGAAGGCAGAGTCAGTAAACCCTTGGTTCTTGGCTCAGCTATTTGATCATCTGAGGTTTGTTTTTTAAGGTATATTTTATATTGGCCTGAAACTTTAAAAATGTTTGGATACAATTTTCTGCAAGGCAGAGGTGGCAGAAAGCTGGCATTGTTAGGTAACGTGACATAATTTCGAAGCTCTGTTTTTGGTCTGTTCAGATAAGCACAGTCAGCTCTAAAGTTGTTTCTCTTGCACTTGAAATCTATATAATTATATCCCACTTGCATTATAAAAGCTATTATTGAAGACGGAGAAGGCTTTTTTTCTTTCTTTCTTATCTCTTTGTTTTATACTGAGTGCTTAAGTTAGATCCAATGCTTGGAAACTGGTATAAGAGGTTTTCTGAGACAGAGAATCAAATTACCAGAATGAAATTGATTTTTGTAATACCCTTGCTTCTTCGGTGATACATACTGCCCCCCTTGTGGCCATTAGAGAAGACCTTAAGAGGCTTCTAACCCTATATAATAAGTACAACCCTCAACATTTTCAGTGATACAATCTGCTTCTAGGTTCCCCATAATTTGTGAATTTTAAGTTTCAGTGTCTTTTGGCACTGGTATTGAAGCCAGGGCCATGTGCATGGTAGACAAGTACTCCAGTGCTGAAGGCCATCTCCAGCCTGAGCTGGCTTTTGGTGTGATTTTAGTATCCGAGGGAGATGGGGAACCTGCATAAGATGGTTTACAGGAAGCCTTAACACGATGGCGGATCACGATGGCACAGATTCATTCTACGTTTCTCTTTTCTTACCCAATTTTAACTATAGGGAGTGCTCCTGTTTGGATGGTTTGTGAGATTTGAGGGCAGTGGAAGAAATATATCATTAAGTTTCTATCCCTGTATAATAGAATATAAATAAAAGGCAGCAAGGGTATAGCCCCATGGGGAGAGAGGTTTGTTTGTTTGTTTATTTATTTATTTATTTATTTATTTATGAGATAGGGTCTCACTGTATTATCTTGGCTAGCTGGGAACTCATAGAGATCCACCCACCCCTGCCTTCTGAGTGCTGGCATTAGTCCACCATGCCTGGCAGTGAAAGGCGTTCTTATGGCTTGGAAGACCATGCTCTCAGACTCAGTAGTTTGTAACTTTCTGTATAATAGTATTCATTTATGCCTTGGGCCTGACTTCATGGCAGGTTATGGTGGGTGGGGATATAGCTCAGAGGTTGAGCACCTGCTTAGCAGGCACAATGTATTGGGTTTGATTCTGTACTAAAAATCAAATCAAAACCAAACCAAACCAATCAGGGATCAACGGTTTTGCCCCGTTCTTTTCCTCCTTTTCTCCACCCTGACACTTTGGTCTCCTTGAGACAGTCGTGTTACATAGTCTCGTGAGTGCAAAGTCACAATCCCTCTGCCTCAGCCTCCCTGGTGCTGGGCATGGGCATGGGTGATGATGCTTGGCCTTTTGCCTGTTTTCTTGGTTTCCTTTAGAAACGTTTGAGCAAGTTTTAAATCTTTGACCCCATTCTTGTCGGCAAGATTAGAGTCATTAGTTGTGCTAAGGAGAATAGGATCTTAACTTTCTGAAATAGATTTTCCCATGATAAATTTCTCTAATTGCTTACGTTACTCTGCTTTCCCAATTGACCCTGCCTGCTGACTCCGGTTAATAATTCAGGACTCCTTGTGCACTGGGCTTCTTCCCGGTGAAGATAAAGGTGTAGACACCGGTGCCGGCCACTTCATCTTCCTCCATGGATCCTTCTCTCTGTTTTTCCTAAGTACATGTCCTCCCTCAGAAACATCACATAGCCAGCATTGGTTCAGTTAAAGTTGGTTTTCGTTCAATCAACAATTCATGCTTCAGCAAATGAAGTGAATGACCACTACTGTACAGATACCATGCTCCTACCCACAAGTGGCTCTCAGGCTGGCAGGAGCCTTTATGGAGAAAGCTGTCCTTAAGCCTCCAGAATTGTCACTGTTGGGGGAGGGGGAGCTTGAGGAGCGGAGGGAGGGCAGTAAGCACCCGCTGGTGAGAAGAAAGCAAGGCTCCCAGAGGAAGTGGCAGCAGGATGATGACAAGGACAACTGGAGTGGCAGGTGAAGGAGCCGATGGTAAGGGCGGTTAGGATGTTCGGGTAGAGGCGGCAGTGTGTGTAAACACTTGGAGCCGAGAAACCGGGGTTTGGGGAGTGTCTCAGTCCATCCAGGCTCCTTTCACTGAAGAGCAGTCTGGGAAGTTCAGAAGTTTATAACTCAAGAGTCACAGAGACCAGTTAGCCTGAGGCTAACGTTTTGGCAGACTCGGTGTTTAGTGAGGGCCTGCTTTCTGGTCCACACATAACCATCTTCTTATTGTAAGATCGCTTGACAGAAAGGATATAAAAACTCTATAGGTTTTATAAAGGCAGTAATCTCACTCTTGAGGACACTGTCCTCATGACTTAAAGTACCCCCAAGGCCCTGTCTCCTGATACCACCAGACTTGTTTCAATGTAAGAAATTTGGGGACATGAACGTTCAGTCTGTAGCAGGGAGGGGAGGTCCATGTACTTCTGTACAGCTGATCTGAAGGGTTTATGGGAGGCCATATTGAGAGATGGAGATTGGGAAGGGCCAGACCTTGGTGAGGGTCCAGGGGTTTCTGACATTGCAAAATGATGAAATCTACCAACGTGTTGGCCTGTGAGCATACATTAGGCACACCTGGGTGGGAGCCATGGAGAAAATCTCCTGGAATTCCTGATGAGTGACTCCTGGGATTCTTCAAGGGTGAGGTGAAGCAAGCAAGCAAAAAAAAAAAAAAAAAAAAAAGTCCAATTTTGGAAATGTGGATTGCATTTCCTGAGGGTCTCCTGTGTGGGACTCCTGGGTCTCAGGACAGAAGTCTGGGTTAGGTATAGATTTGGGCATCCCTTTGAGTTGCTGGTATGAGTTAGATCACCTCATGACTGTAAGTAGGTAGGAGAACAGAAGAAGAGTAAATAAATAGATAAGTCTTTGGACTGTGGGAAAAATGGGAGGGAAAACAGCTGCATGAGCTAAAGGTAAGTTCCCAGAGAGGCTAATCGTGCCAGATGCAGTAGGTTTGTGAGAGCTATGTTCAGAGAAGAGGTGCTGGAGGGCATACAGCAAGTTGCTGGCTGCTGGATTGGATGAGAGCTGTTTGGGTGGAGGGATGGGGTGGAATCACTCACCATTTCTGGAATCCTGGCTCAGAGGCATGTCCTTAACTGTAATGCCATGGAAACACAAAATATGATGTCCTCTGCTTGCCAAAGCTAAGAGTATGTGATTCACACATTATTTCTTCTTTTGGCACTTTTGACACTTGGTTGGAGTTGATCCCTAACAAGCCTGTGGGGTCCTTCTTTGACCCTGGTCTGGAATGGGGGCAGTAGAGAAGCAGAGAAATCAAATACAGAGCAGGTGCGGGGGAGATAGTCATTTACCACAGTGCTTGCGGGGGCCTTGCAGGAGTGAAGACCCGAGTTTGATTAATATAACCCATGTTTTAAAAATGATGAGTTTGGAGACCAGAGAGATGGTTTAGTGGTTAAGAATGCTTGCGGTTCTTCCAGTGGAGTTGAGTTTTGTTCCTAGCGTCCACAGAAGGCAGCTAGCAGCCACCTGTAACTCCAGCTACAGGCTATCTTCTGGTTTCTTAGGGCGCATGCACACATAGAGTGTACTGCCTGCACTGCTCCCCCACAGGAAACCAGGTGTGGTGGTGTACACTCATAATCTCAGTGCTGGGAAGGCCTGGGACTTATTGGCCAGCTAGCCTAGCTATACCTGGTAAGTTCTAGGTTGGTAGAGACCCCGCCTGAATAAAAAAATTGTGGGGCAGAACCTGAGGAACCTCCAGCCTCCACACTCACGTGCACATATGCGCTCAAGTGCCCTCATAATATGTTCACTTGTATACATAGTGAACATGCACATGGGTAGGCGTGCGCACATGCGTGCACACACGCATGCATGCAGAGCAGAAATGGGAAGAGAAAAAGACCAATTTGCAAGGTTACTTTTAGGGCAGAGCTCTGAATGAGCACAGTGTTTCTTCTTCTGTACCATGTTTTCAAGCTGCAATTGCAGGGTAAGAACCTTTGACTTCCTGTCATCCCTGCTGTGTGGCCCGACAGCTGCCTTTACTGCCACCCGCTATTCTGTACCCATTGTCATATCTTGCTTCCTGCACATGCCCACATGCACACTTCCTTCGCTGGAGAGAAAAGAGAAGTCATCACGTGGCAGGAAGCTTAACCTCTGTAGCCCTGTATCCTTTATAAGACCCACATCTGCCTCCCCTACTCTTCTTGGAAAATGAGATTTCCCTCCTCTCCATACCCTCTTCCAGCCTCAATTTCTTATCTTTGAGCTATGGTCTTCCTGACATTGTCCTTATTCTAGAAATTTCCTTGGATAATCTCATTTTCCCTCACAGTTTTAAAACTTGCTAACATGTCCCTGCCTACCAGTTCTCCATGGAAGTCTGAACTTGTCTCCTGAGTTCGTTCTACTTTCTGGATGTCTTCAGTTGGCCGCTTTTTGGGACCCTCAATTGCAAGTGGGGAACCTATCTCTCTTTCTCCAAATTCATTCTGCCCTGTGTAATCCAGCCCTGATTAGTGAAATCCACTCAAATGATTAGTCTGGGAGAAAAACCACCCACTTTCCCCCCATATCCGTCAGTTACTGGACTCTTCTGCCTCAGCATCTCTGTCCTGGCCTAGTCAGCGCATCATTTCTTGCCTGCCTCCCACAGCCTGTCTTCTAGCCAGCCTTCCTCCCAGCACTGCCACAGGTCTGGTGATGTTTCTTGTCGAGTTGAAGTTTCCCGTGCTTAACCTTTCCTTTTGGAATTAAGCGATTAAGCCTGAGCCCTGTGGTAATCGCTCCATAGCACCCGTCTGCCATAGGCCTTGTAGATTTCTTCACACGCATCCTGGAGCCCACACTGCTGGACTTCTTGTGGGTCCAGAAGGTCAGTCTCTTCAGGTTGGCACCTCTTTGGCTTATGCCTGTCCATCCTGCAGCTCTGCCCAGGATCTAACTTGTGTGACTGGCTGGCACAAAACTTCCTTTCTTTTTACGTGAACCTTCCAGTTTAGAGTCCTCTGTCCCTTATGTTTGTGCTCCAGGCGTTTCCTCTGTTCTGTTATTACCTCTCTGTATTCAGTTTAGAATTAATTTTTATCCTAAGGCCGTTGGGTTTCCAGACAATCAAAGATTGTGTAACCCTGTTGTGAATTTCGATGATTCTGTGCTTATTATTCTAATGGAATGTGAAATCCACCGCTAGATTATTGCAGGTATAAAAAAGAGATAAATATTCACATTTGCATAGAATTCAGTGGAATAGATATTTTACATCAGAAGGCCTGTCGCTTGTACTGTCTATGAATAGTCAAATATTGCTGTGAAATATTTTTTCCTGTTTTCAGCAAAATTCAGTTCTTCACTTTGCAATGCTTTATTTTGAGAGATTTATGAAACACACACACACACACAGAGCTTTCTACAAGAATTATAGGTATTCCTTTTAGAAGATAATAGGAAAGAGTTAAATAAGGAGAGGGCATTAAAATGAGGACTTTTTAGTAAAAATTCAAGGATGATTAAAAAATTTTAGGTAAAACCTATTTCTTGTATATTTTCATTTTTAATGGCGTGGACCTCAACAGAACATAACTACATAAAAATGCTAAAAATTTCAGGGCTTTTTTTTTTTTTTTTTTTGGTGGTGCTAGGGTTGGATGCCAGGGCCGACACATACCTCTGAGATGCAGCCCAGCTCCCATTTTCTTCCTAATGTATAAAATAACATTTCTTTGTAGCTACAACTTATTATTATCTTTTGTGTTTTTTTCTAATAATATTTATTTTTACATTTATGATTTTAAGAGGCCATTACTAAATATTAGCCCACATCAGGGGTAGAGATAATGATCAATACATTTTTTAATTAAAAAATATCTCGTGTATATTCTCACAGCTATGTTCTTCTCAGAGGGTGTAGTGGGGAGCTGTGGGCTGTGTTCCTGCTGCCCCAGCTCCTGGTAGCCTGGCTAGCTTATGCCCCAAAATAACAACACACAAACTGTATTCTTTTAAACACTGCTTGGCCCATTACATCTAGCCTCTTCTCTGCTAACTCTCGCACCTGGACTAGCCCATTTCTAATTTATGTGTGTAGCACCCCAAGGTGCGCTTACCGGGAAGATTCTAGCCTACGTCCATCCTGGGTCGGAGCTTCCTCACGTCTGCCCCAGAGAGCAGAGCTATCGAGTCTGAGCTTACTTCCTCTTCCTCCCAGCATTCTGTTCTGTTTACTCCACCCACCTATGTTCTAACCTATGAGGGCCAAGCAGTTTCTTTATTTTTTAACCAATGACCTTCCTCCATCAAGATGGAACCTTTTGCTTTATATCTGACAACATGGTTAGTTATAAAAAGGCACTTTTGAGATTGTACAGGTTTCTAAAACCAAGTAAGGAAAAGTACAGGCCTTGCAACCAATAGGCTGCTTGACTGTCTGTGTGTGTCCTGTGGGACAGGGGATGGGTGAGTTTGCCACAAGTGCCACCCAGTGGGAAAAGCGACTCCACAGTTCCTTGGGTGAGTACTAAACATTTTTGGAAACAGCCTGAGGTAGAGCGTTGATTTTTTCTGGAGAGCAAATAATTTACATGTTCACAGCATATAATTTATGACATATCAACAAAGACAGGTGTACCTTCACATTAAACTTTATCCAAAAGGCAAAAAGGTGTCTTAAGAACTAACCGAACCCCTTTCATCATGAAATGTAAAATACATGCAGTATAGAAAATAGAAACACACGACTTAGCACAGAGCCCTTGCCTGTGGAGCCCTCCTTAAGCTCCAGGAGGGAGCGATGCCCTCTTCTCCCTTGCTGCTGCTACTGCGGTGCACCCCATAGCACTTGCCAGCTCAGTTGAGAAGCTACAGCTTCTGTGAAATGGCATAAGAGGAAGAGCAGAGGAGGCTGGGGGCAGGTGACTGGGGAGATTCGGCCCAACAGGAACGCAGGACACTGTCATTCTCTCAAGGCTTGTAAGTCTAGACATCCACCAGAGCTGCTGTGGTAATGCCTGCCCCCCACAGGTTAAACGCTGCGATTGTTTGGTTCCTCCAGAAAGTGCTAACTTCTGAACAATGCTTTTGAAAGTGACTGCAGAGCTACACATCTCTGGTGCACAGTAGTAACTTATTTCCACACAATTCCAGGACCTTAGCTTATTGCCAGTGGGTGGACAATCTCAATGAGACCCGGAAGATGCTGTCTCTTAGTGGTGGTGGTCCCTTCAGTAACCTGCTCAGGTGGGTCGTGTGCCACATAACAAAAGGAATTGTGAAACGGGAGATGCACGGCCACGGCATTGGCCGCTTCTCGGAGGAAGAGATTTACATGCTGATGGAGAAGGACATGCGGTCTTTAGCGGGGCTTTTGGGTAATGTACCACACCTTCTATATTCCTGTGCTTACTGTTGCATGACGAGTAGAGTGCTGCTGCTTTACGAGCTTAACTTGGTTGGGGTTTTTGCTCCTACATGTAGGTTGCATTTGCACCACTTAACCAAGACCCCTAATTTCCTGGCACCATCTCTGTTATGTGGTATTAGCATAGTTACTGAGGTTCCATGTGAGAATATGTGGAGCCTGCTTCAGCATCAGGACCTGGCTGCAGAGGATGCTGTCATTTCCCAGTGTACTGGGAGGAGAGGGCGATTCTGAGCAGGGAACCTCTTCTATTTATTATACGGGTCAGGCTGGTTGCGAGCGCATACACCAGTAAAGTTAGACAGACGAGGTGACGGTCGGGCTTCTGACCTTGTGTGTGTGTGTGTGTGTTTGTGTTAACAGTTGTCATCTTCTTAGACCTGTGATGTTGGTGTGAAGCCTTAGCTTTCTTCTTCCTAGCGTGTTTTATACCAGATGTTGCATTTGTTGCACACCATGGGTTAAAGTGTGTCTGGGGAGCTCCTTCGAGAGGCACGGGGCCTTCAATTCCCATGGACCAGTGAGGATGGACATATTCCACTCACCAGCTGGCTACAAAGAGCCCTTGGCTGGTGTAGTTCTGCACTGGACCAGCTTGATTTTTTGCTCTGACAGTTCACAAAGAGATGGTTCAAATCAAGGGTCTAGATGTGAACCAATGTCCTCTAGTATGGGGTAGTTATAGGTGCTGAATCCTCAATGGGACTTCTAGTTTTATTTTTCAGAAGTTGGTTTTGTTCCCAAGCCCTCCCATGAAGGCAGTGATTTCCAGATCTGTCACCATCCTCATCTTAGAGCGTGTTAGATTCCTTGCCTCCATGAGGAAGTGGGGTATGGAACTTGTTTTGTTGAACCTACCTGGTGCCTTGGAAGTGGAGGCTCTGTGGGCATCACCTCTCTGGCAGAATCATCTGTGTTGACCACTCTTTATTGTTCCACATGCCAGATATTTGCTGGACCCAGAATCCTCCTCTGAACTCCATTTGGTGCCTTGCTCTGAGAATTGAGCTCTTAGCCTCAGATGACCAGCCCTGAGTTGGGTCCTTCTTCCCTAACAGTGGCAGTAGCTGTTTCTGACTCACTCCTCCTCCTCTCTAGTGAATGCTTCTGGAAGCCTCAGCAAATAAGGAGTTGAGTTCCAGAGTTATTGTGGCAATGATTATGACAATAAAAGCCTTTTAACAATTGCACAGCATTAATTTCTCCACCAGAGCATTGGTAAATATCACTTCACTAGAGTGTTTCTCGTTGAGAGAAGCTTAGGGGGCAGGGTGAAGGCACTAATGTAAACAGACACTTTCTCCAAGCACTCAATGACTAGACCAATGCTTTGTTCCCAATCGGGATGACAGGAAGCCAGTGCATCACTGGTGGGTAGCCTGGAGACTTTGTAAGCGTGGTATTTTGCCCTCAGTCAGCTCATTTGTTACAGTTTCAGACATCAGTGGCTGACTGTGATCTGAATGGGAAGTCCCATTTAATATTTGTAAATTTGAAGTTGGTTGCTGTTCTGCCTACTATGATACATTATTTTTCTTTTCTTCCATCTTTTCCATTATTAAGTATTCTGAACCATGTGACTATATGTCTGGTATCACTTGGGCTGGGAAAACTTACCAGACAGACTCTATTTTGCTTACTGCTTGTCTTATACTTTGGTTCTGTTAGTTCCGAGTCTACAGACACTTCAAAAAACAAACAGAAAATAAGACAGTCTGAGGAGAAGATTTGTACAGTTATGTCTATTATTAACAAAGAGCTCCCCAGCTGTGGACATTAGGTATGAAATCAAAGTAAGAAAAGACCATGGAATCCAGGACAGAATCAAATAAGACCACCCATTTGATAGATGAGGAAATCTGAAGCCTACAGAGATTGAATGACTTTCCAGAAGTCACACAATCAGGTGGATGCGAGCCAGGGTTCAAATCTGGAATGTCAAGCTTAAGACATTATTTTCGAACTGCTGAATCTTTGCATGGCTTGGGTTTGAGAACCCGACCGAGGTGATGAGGGAATAAAGCAAAGTCAGACACATACAGGAGAGCTCTGACTGGCTGGTGTGGACTCTCTGATAGAGAAGCTGCAGCATCCCAAAGCTCACTGTGTTTATTATATACAGTTGAATAAGGAGTCAGTGTTATGGCAAACAGTGGAGTCAGGGACACAGGTTTAGGTAATCATGGTAGGAGCAGTCTCTGTGGCGAAGCAGCCTTAGGCTGTAAATCTGGGCTGAGGAGACAAAGCTACGGTAAACATTTTCTACACATGCTGTCAACCTCCACACATGAACTGGGAGGGAGGGCCTTGCCATTGTCGTGGGTCTGAGGCCCTGAGGTCCTTGACATGGCTGTGCACACACTGACAACACATGTTCATTTAGGACTCCACTGACTCCCTACTACCCAACTACACCCCCAAATCTCCTCATTAATTGTGCTTTAAGGTGAGTTTTTATCATCTCAGGATGGCAGATATAGAACATTTCCAGAGGTATTCAGAGCCTGGACTATGGAATTAAGAAATGGTCTCTAAAGTAATGTATGAGAATGTTTTAATTGCCTTCTCCTAGAAGTGGACTATGGAATGATTTCCGGTTGTCTGGGAAGGTAGCTCTGTTGCAGAGTGCTTGTCCAGTGGAAGACCCTGGGCTGCACCGCTAGGACTGCAAACAAAACTAAACAATCATGGATATGTCTGTAAATTGAGGTTGTACCCTTTCTCAAGAGGCATGCTTTTAAGAGCCTGCTCTGGTCGGTAGGAGCCAGATGATAAATGGGACTTACAAATGGAGGTGATGAAAAACTGACTTCCAGAAAGCATCAGTTGCTTAATAAAAAATTGATTGTGCATTTTCTAGTGTGAAGTATTTGAGTATGAAAATAGCTCAGGGTCTCTTTGGTTTTCAGTCCTTGTTGACATCAGGTTGGCACGTTTGTAAGAACTACATGCGTTGGTTATTTTAATAACTATCTGTGATCTTGATTATTTAATGAAGGGTAAATGATGCAAAGGCGGGAGTTCTGCCAGAGGCGGCCTTCCTTTCTAAGCTGCCACCTTCCCAAGCATGTGTCATTACAAGGTGGTGCAGTTTTACAAAATGGTTATGTGGTGATGCTGGCTAAAAGGAGTCATTTAATTCTGTTTTTCAAGTAAACGTATTTGGCTCGTCACTTAGTTCTTGGTTAAATTATATAGAAAATTAAACTATTCTCCAAGAACAGCAGAGAAAAGCATTTCTAATGAGAAATAGAAAATCTCTAGCCCTCTTGGGTAACCACCTTACCTTTTGTTTCTCAGACCTTCAGAGTCACAAAACAAGATTGCATTTTGTTGCTTTTGAAAAAAGACAGATTTCATAGTGTTGATCACAGCTAAGTGTTACAAAATATGGAGGTAGTGACCGTGTGTGTGTGTGTGTGTGTGTGTGTGTGTGTGTGTGGTATATGCATGACAGGGGTAAAGGGGTGGGTTGAAATGGGCTTTGGTTTCTTCTCTAGAATTTTTACTGACTTCTAAGGCACATGATGGAGTGATAATACGCTCCTGTCTGTGGGAATTGAAAATGGAGGCCATCCGTCTGAGCACTGTGTGTCTCTGATCATGATGAAGCAGTATAGACTATTCAATTATATCTTTGGTTTGGGACATCTCTAGGTCCTGTGTGGTGATACTACCATGATCTCATTTGACAGTAGATGAGTAATTGATAAATGGAGAATTTCTTTTGGTGTGTGTGTGTGTGTGTGTGTGTGCGTGATGGGGAGAATAATGAAATCCAGTTTTAGGTATGGGGACCAACACTGCATAGGCAGTGGCTAATAGTGACTGTCTGCACACAGCAGACAGCCAATAATAAGCTCAGGATTTCTGGATCTAAGAATTAATTCTGAGTAGAGTATAAAATTCACAAATCCCCACCCCCTCTTTTTTTCTAGTTAGGGTCTCAGGAAGCATAGTCTGCTCTCAAACTCACTATGTAGCAGAGTCTGGCCTTGAACTCCCGATCCTCTTGCCTCAGCGTCCTGAGTATTGGGATTACTGGCATGTGTCATTATGAATATCTTAAATTATGGATACTTTTTAAAGGATGGGGACAAAAAGAGTAACAGGCTCTAATGCCCCTACAAGACCCATTTCCATGGGCTAAAAACATACATAGTAGGAGGATGTATTTGTAAAAATGAGAATTCAGAGCAGTGTCTTTTATCAAAGAGGCATGCATTGACTAGCATGCTGCGATCTTTGTGAAGGGCTTAAGAGTCAGGGATGAACAAGTTTGGCACACCTCTGAGTTAGCAGGACTGCCATGAGAAATAAATACTGTTGGGGATCACTTGTAAAACCACACACTTGTGAGGGATGCCTCTGGGAAGAACAGGACGCAAAGAGGGCAGTTTCCAGGGTAGTGGTTGCGGGTAGGATACGGTCATTCCTGGAGTGGGTCATTCCATTGGGGTGGGGTGACATTTAAGCTGAGTGCTGAAACATAAGCCAGAGCTGGGCAAACGTGTGTGTGCAGAAGGAGGCAGGTCTATGATGGTGGACTGAATAGCGTGGGATAAGAAAGGAACACCTCGTAGAAAGATCTAGAAATCAGACACAGCTGGGAGTGTTCAAAGACTAAACAGGTGGCCAGAGTACTTAGAAATTTACAAGAGCAAAGGGTTGTTGGTAGGCAGAGAGAGGTAGGCAGGGACTGAGAGCATACAGGAGTTACGTCACAGAAATACTTTTGTGCTTCTTGTCTGAGAGCAAAGGAGACAGAGAGACTTAAAGTAGAGAGGCAGGGACTGGTGGGAGGCTCGGCAGATAAAGGCAGCTGTTCCCAAGCCCGATGAGCTGAGTATGATTGATCCACAGTGCCCTTGTGATGGAAGGAGTAAACCAGCTCTTAAAATAGTCTCTGACTATGTGTGTTGACATGTGTGCTCACACATATTCACACGCAGAGAGAGAATTTAAAAAATACCATAAAAATTAAGTAGGAATGTTGCATACTCTATATATGTTAGGGTGGCGGCGGAGTGTGTGCCTCTCTCTCTCTCTCTCTCTCTCTCTCTCTCTCTCTCTCTCTCTCTCTCTAAAAGAGAATTGTTATTGTTATTGTCCGAGGAAAGATAAGAGGGTGTTGGGACTATAAAGAAGGTGGTAGAGCTGGGCAGACAGTCATGAATTATGGCTGAGTTTAGAGACAGAACTGGGAAAGTTAGTCATTTGTGGAGGGAAGTGGGGGTGATACAGTGTGATAAGGAGCAACTAAGTTATGGACATGAACTTAAAGGGAAAAGTAGCTGTTCACAGAGCCAGTGTTCAAGGAGGGGGATATAGGCAGATTTTTCCGTCCTGTCAGCCAGCTCCCAAACAACCACGGGGACTTCTTATTAATTATGAAAGATCAGCCAATAGCTTAGGCTTATTTCTAACTAGCTCTTATAACTTAAATGAACCCATCTCTACTAATTTAGTTTCTGTCTTGTGGCTTTGTTACCTTTACTCTGCCCATGTTGCTTTCCTGCTTCCTCAATGTCTGGCTGGCGACTCTGCCTTCTTGCCAGTGTCCTCTCTGCTTCAAATATACTGCCCAGCTATTGGTCATTCAGCTTTTAATTAAACCAATCAGAGTGATGTATCTTCACAGTGTACAAAAAGATGATTCCATAGCAGACGGCCTCGTGATTTTAGGTGTGGATATACTGTGTCTTAGACAGACACTTGAGTGGAGATGAAGTCTGTGCTAAAGGGAACTTGTTGTTCGTGGATAAAAGGCAAAGAGTTTATCAAGCTGCATTAGAGCAGTTGTGTAGCTATTAAAATAAAGGCGATTCTGATTTCATGTGATACAGATGGGCAGGTTGGTAGACGCCGTGGTGAGTGTTGTTCGGTCACACATGCCTACAGAAAGGATCATTTCTTCATGTGTTGAGCTGCGGTGTGTACATCCGTGTGAGGAGGTGGGAATTCAGTGTGGTCTGGCGTGTGTGAGATAGCGTTAGGAAGTAGAGGCTGTTTCTCAGTGGGCCATAGTGACAGCATCTTTCAACTTGACCTGAACTCTAAAAGGGGTGGAAGGGTACCAGGAAGCTGCTTTATGTCTTTAAATAATGAACAGGCTAACATTGCAGTTACCTGTTTTGCATACTGTTTTTGTATCAGTTAGTCACAGCTGTCAATTAGGTGCTGTGTTAAGTCTATGGAAAAACAGAGCAGCAAGCCAGGTCTTTACTCTCCAGATGCTTAGACTCCAGCTGCAAGGTCTAAACTGCCCAAAGTGTCACAATGGATGCAAATGTCTCTTGGATCTCAGAAGCCTCTTGTCATCATTTAGAAATAGGACGGGTCAGAAGATGGAGATAGGGAATAGTTCCTGTTTACTAGGGGAGGGGCAAGTAGATCCCGGTAATGAAATATAATGCTCAGGTGAGTTACTAAAGAGACATCTGGCTTTACAAAGGCGCCCCTGATTCATTCTGCATGAGCTACACAGAAAGTAACCATATCTGCTTAGCTTGGCCACTAGGGGGTTTCTAGATTTCTTCAGACTACTGGGTGCTGTGGTGTTTTCTGGTGGGCAAGAACTTCCTCCACCACAGAAAACGTTTGCAGATTCACGGCAGGCAGAGCAACTGTATCTTCATAATGTTAGTTACCTGGTAGAGTGGCACCGTCCAGACACAGCTCTCTGGGGACCATGCCTGTCATATTGAGCACTTTCCTCAATGACTTGTTCACCTCTTTGGAAAAATTGGTTTCCCAGTGGCTTTGGATGGAAAAGTTAAGAATCAAAGTTTCAACCGTAACAAGATGAAACTTAGCGGGAATAAATGTTCAATTTTGTAGTTAGATCCAGAAATTTCATTGCATGTATTGAGAGTGAGGAGACCCATATAGAACACTGGGAGACCCTGGTTGATTCCAATCTCAGTATCTTCCCAGTATCAAAGGAACACTAGCCACTTAGTGGGAGTGGACTGAGAGATGAGCTGGCTCAGTGAGAAAAGCACCTGCTTGAGAGCACCTTGTCAGCTGAGGAAGGACCTTGCTATAGGTGGTGAGATGTCTCTACCCGTCAGTTGAGGAAGGGAAGGACCTTGCTGTAGGTGGTGAGATGTCTCTACCCCTGTCAGTTGAGGAAGGGAAGGACCTTGCTGTAGGTGGTGAGATGTCTCTACCCGTCAGTTGAGGAAGGACCTTGCTATAAGTGGTGAGATGTCTCTACCCCTGTCACCTGAGGAAGGACCTTGCTGTAGATGGTGAGATGTCTCTACATGGTCCTCCTAGCTCTCACAGCTCCGTGGTTTCATGTTCATTCTCTAACGGAACAGGAGAGTCGTTTCCCATGGAAGCCAGAGGACAGCTCTGGGAGTTCGTTCTCACCTTGCACCTGGCTGAGGCAGGTCGCTCTTGTTTCTGCCACTCCTTTGCAGCCACCTTCCGGCTGGCTGGACCCCAGGCCTCCAGCTGATTCCCCAGGGGGCACTGCAGGTTGTCAGGTCCCTGGGACCAGCACTTTTGATTTCCGAGCCATCTCCCTGACCCCAGAAATCTTCTTCTTTTAGTTTTTCTCCTCAAAGGATTTTGATTTGGACAACTGAAAATTTTCAACTTTTTAATAAAAGTTTGACCAACATGTACTAATTATGCAAACTTAGGAGGTATGATGGGATTTTTTTTCAAAATGGAATCTTACTAAGTTGCCTCCGATGTTCTTGAGCTCATGTTGCCCCTGCCCTGGCTTCCTCAGTAGCTGAGATTATAGCAAGCACCGCTGTACTCAGTGAACACTGATCCATGTGTCTATATTTTACAAAGTGTATTTTATACTTGTTTTCCCCATTCTATTTTAAAAAATACTTCATTTTTGTTTTATGCATATGTATGTATCCCTGCATGAGCTTAAATGCCCCGTGTGTCTTCAGGTGCCTGCAGAGGCCAGAAGAGGGTGTCTGCGTAATGTGGGTACTGGGAACCAAACCCTGTTTTTTTTTTTAATTTTTTAAATTTTTTTATTTTTTTATTAATTAATTAATTTATTTAATTATTAAAGATTTCTGCCTCTTCCCCGCCACCACCTCCCATTCCCCCCCTCCCCCAATCAAGTCTTCCTCCCTCCTCAGCCCAAAGAGCAAGCAGGTTTCCCTGCCCTGTGGGAGGTCCAAGGACCACCCACCTCCATCTAGGTCTATTAAGGTGAGCATCCAAACTACCTAGGCTCCCACAAAGCCATTACGTGCAATAGGATCAAGGACCCATTGCCATTGTTCTTCAGTTCTCAGTAGTCCTCATTGTCCGTTATGTTCAGCGAGACCGCAAACCCTGGTTTTTGCAAGAGCAGAAAGCACACTTAACTGCTCAACTGTCTCTTCAGCCCCCTATTCTGCATGTCAAACAGCAGGTAGCCCGTAGAGAGAAATGCCTGAGCTACCTTCACATTTAGGCCTTGGCTGGGCACCGCTTAGAACACATTGTTCACATTTAGGCCTTGGCTGGGCACCGCTTAGAACACATTGTTCACATTTAGGCCTTGGCTGGGCACCGCTTAGAACACATTGTTCCCAGCGAACACAGTGGAGAAAACCTCACAGCTGGGCAGTGAGAAAGGCTGAAAGCAATAGTTTGTATCCATAGCAGCTTCCACACACCCGGTGCACGCTGTGAACTCAGGCCAGCTAAGAAGACTAAAGATGTAGAAATAACTGTGCCTGTCAATCTAGCCAAAGAGAGAAGATCCACATAGAAAAGAAGAAAATAAGATACTAAAAGGAATGTTCTGGAACCTCAAAGTCATGCTCCATTAAACAGATTTTGGGTGCTCTCCACGCTGTGGCCCATAGCCTGTTTTTTCGTATCACCTGGGAGATGTGTGTAGCCCAGCAGACAGGCAGCTGCACAGCCCCATGGCCCCTGGGTCAGGCAGTATTCCTGTGGTATTTGGGAAGAGATAACTTGAAAGTTTTGCTTTCTATCATCTGTGGAAACTCTACATCCCCAGTGATCAATCTGTATATTTTGTTTGTTTGGTGATTTATGGATTTATGGCTAAGCTGGCCAAAATCGGATTGAAGTTAGGAGGGAAGGGTATACTGGGTAGCGGACAGTTGCAGGGGCACATGAGGGTCTATACTTTGGTGCTCACTATAGAGAGAATACTAGCCGGGCGGTGGTGGCGCACACCTTTAATCCCAGCACTTGGGAGGCAGAGGCAGGCGGATCTCAGTGAGTTTGAGGCCAGCCTGGTCTACAAGAACTACTAGTTTCTAGGACAGGCTCTAAAGCTACAGAGAAACCAAAGAGAGAGAGAGAGAGAGAGAGAGAGAGAGAGAGAGAGAGGGAGAGAGAGAGAGAACTGTAGTCTACTGTAGTCTATTATGAGGGAGGGGATCAAATCAGAACAAAGGCTTACTTCAGTGCTGTTGAGAAAGTGACCTTGATTGAATCTATTCACCTGTTTTTTCCTTGCTTCCATATTAAAAAACTCTTAATATTAACTGTAGGTTTAAAATTAACAAATATTTGTAATAATTCTTTGCCTTTAAAAAATTTAATAACCTACTGACTCTAAATTGTGCCATATATGTACTTCCCAGCATGGGGCCATCCACTGGAGTATGGTTGACCCACCAGGAGCCACAGCCTTAAAGAAAACTGGCTCTCCTCCTCCAGAAGACAGACTGTCCATAGCCCCTCAGTGACAGATGGAGGCTCCTGAATTCCTTTCCCGTCCGTGCTGGAATGTTGACTGGCTTGCTCTTGTGTAGGAGCCCACGGCTGATGCAAACCCATGAGTGTGGTGTCTTTCCCTGTCCAGAAGGCCCTCTGCTCCAGCCCTTTCTGCTGTCTGTCTCGCCCTTACAGGTCTTTCCATCCTCTCTTCCACAACGGTCTCTGAGCCTTGGGGAGGGTGGGATATGGATTTCTCATTCGTGGCTGAGCACTACATGGTTATTTCTTGGTACTTTGACCTGTTGTGTGTTTCTGGGTAGCACCATCCACTGCACAGAGTACCTTCTCTGATGAGGTCTGAGGGCGGCACTAGTGTCTGGGATGCAACAGACTATAAAGGAAGTTTGATACTATGCTCATTTAGAAAAATAATAATAGTAGGCTCACCTCTGGGAATTTTAAAAATTTTATTTATTTATTTTATTTGGGGTGTGTGTGCATGTGTGCCCGTGCATTAGTGCAATGACATACATATGCGGAGATCAGAGGACAAATTGTGATTTTAGCTCTCTCCTTCTACCATGTGTTTTTCAGAGATGGAACTCAGGTCAGCTGAACCATCATACTGGTCCCTAACTGAAGATTTTTTTTTTTTTTTTTGGTGTGAGTAAATTTTAGACAGTATTTTTTAGTACTTTGCAGATATTCTAGCCTTAAAACATCCTGGCTACAGATGTGTTCCCATGCAATTCTAAAGAGCAATCCCACTGCAAACCACTGTTCTCCACCGGCCTCCTGGTTTGGAGAACATTCAGAACTGGCTTTATGAAGCATTGCTTTGAGGTTTCAAAACATACCCTTTAGTATTTCCGCTTTTACCTGTCTCCTTTAGTCAGATGGATATGGGCAATTATGTCTCAAGCTTCACTACATCTTGTTTCAGCAGAGGCAGTGGGTGAGGGGCTACGAAATGTGCGTGGGCCATCCAGCTAGTGACAGTATCTTTTGCTTTAGTGCCCCTCTGTGTTTGCACTGGTGGGTTGTTAAAGTTACATGTAAGAAAAACACTGGGGGCCAGGCGGTGGTGGTGCATGCCTTTAATCCCAGCATTTGAGAGGCAAAGGCAGGCAGATTTCTGTGTGTTCAAGGCAGACTGGTTCCATAGTTACTGAGAAACATTGTCTCGAAAAATCCAAAAAAAAAAAAAAAAAAAAAAAAAAAAGCATTGGTTAGACCTGTAAGTCCTATTTTTTTTCCCTCGTTAATTGAACTCTGGTGAGAGCTTAACTCTTCAGAGGTCCCTACTGGAAATCTGTGCTTAATGACTGAAGGGCAAGGGATTTACTCAGAAAGGTTCTTACATATTGACCAATAACTCTAAATTGTGTGCTCCTCTCTGTTGGCTGCTGTATCATACACTTAGTATTAACTCCTCCTTATTCCAGACTTCCAAAAGGAGGAGGTACAGACAGCCTGAGGGTTAGTGATCCTGAGACAGTCATGGATCGCGGGATCAGGCCCCAGGTGTGCTTAACGGGTACACACAAACACAGCTGGAGCCTCGATTTGTGGTTTATTTTCCACTCTCCTCCCCCAGCTCCTCCTCTTTTCCTCCTCCCTACCCTTTTGTTATTTTCAGGCAGGGTCTTTGTAGCCCAGGCTGACCTTGAACCTCCTCTGTTTCTAGGCTGACCTTGAACCTCCTCTGTTTCCAGGATGTCCTCGAACCCACAGCCATCATTCTGCCTTAACCTCTTGAGTACTGGGATAACAAGCTTCTTCCACCATTCCCCGCTTTTCCATTTTTCTTGTTTGTATTTCAGTTAGTAAAAATATGTTGGTGTGAAAAGTAAGTTGATACATGGTATTACACCAAAATTTGTTTCGGAAGAATAAAATTAAATAGAAAAATACTGAATTCCTAGAAATCTTTGCATTGTATTAGTAATACAGATGACATGTTATAATTATGATAGACTTCTTTGTTTTATTCTGGAATAGTCTAGCTTCTTCTACCTTAGATAATAGGTTTAACTTGTTGTTTACATTTCAGGGTTCAATTCCTAAATGAATCCACTTGTAGCTCCTTATAGACAATCAGCTTTAAAAATCTTTATTGGGCCAGGCATGGTAATGCATGCCTTTAATCCTACTGCTGGGGAGTCAGAGCCAGGTAGATCTGTGAATTTGAGGCAAATCTGGTCTACATAGGAAACTCTAGTCCAACCAGGGCTATACACTGCCCTGAAAAAAAAAAAAAAAAAGCAAAAAAAACCAATAACAGCCAAGAACCAAAAAATCTTTATTGATGTTTATATTTTAGGTTTGAATGTAGAATGAGATGCTCAGTGCCTGTCTTGGTTGCTTTTCTGTGATAAAACACCACACTCAAGGTAACTTGGTTTAATTAGGCATGCAGTTTGTATGAGCATTAGAGTCCATAGTGGTGGAACAAAGGCATGGAGTAGGAACGGCTGAGAGCTCACATAGTAAAAACAGAAGTGAGCGGCAGAGAGAGACACTAGAAGTGGTGCTAGTCTATTGAAACCTCTGAGCCTGCCGCAGGGACACACCTCCTCCAGCAAGGCCATGTCTCCTCATCCTTCCCAAACATTTCTACCAGTTGAGCCTATGGGAATAATTGTCGTCCAGGCTGCCACAGTACGCTCCTCCAAGTTGCATTCCCCGGGTGTATTCTTTTGGGTTGACTGGCTTGGCTAAAATTTGAGGAGGAATTGAGTTTAGGTAGGTGATGACCGTTATATCCTAATACATTTGTAAGCATTTTTGGTTCTTGTTCAACCCAGTTTTATCTTTACTTATTTAAACAGATTGGTACTAAAAAGGCCAGAAACTAATATTAAGACCCAGAAAGAAGTTATATAGCTTCCATTATTTGGTAGTTTTCTGGAGGCTTCGTCCAACACATCAGCTCTGCAGCTCACAGGCCTCCTGAGGAGACGCTGGTGATCGCCAGCTGTGTATAACAGCCACTAAACCCCACAGATACTCTCCTCAATGCCGGAACTGTGCCCCATGCCATTCGGGCGTCCTAATTGTTCACATGACTTGCTCCATGAGCAAGCCAAGAAGAAGGATACCTAGCTTTATCTTACTTATGATATTCTCTGGCCCTTCCTTCCCATCTCTTCTTTACAGGTTTATTACATATGGATAGATTCAGATTTTACCCCCTCCCCCACTTGTTTCTCTCTGCATACACCCACACATATACATTCCAAAGTGTTCTCTGTCTTGAATCTCAGGTGTTTTCTAGCTCTTCACTTAGATGTCTACAGCCTCCTCTAATGGAGTAGATCTTCAGTCAGGACATATCACCTTCCCACCAGACTAGCACCCCCTGTGACCTCCCTTGGTGAACGGGAGCCTCATCCAATCATTTGCTCAAGATGACCAGAAATTGCTTTCTCTCCATTTTCTGCCTCTGGCTTCAAGCCATTTACTGTCTGTCTACTCCCGCCTTCACTCTGACCTCAACCCAGTTCTTTCTTGCTGTATCCCAACAGCATCTGTCACCTCCATGTTTTAAGACCACACCCAGCTTAACCTTCAAGCACATGTCTTAGCTGTTTTGCAGCTGTCAATTATCTTCCTTTAAGCATTTGCATCTCTAGGTCCTTCTTCATATTTCTGTATCAATGTTACCTCCCCAGAGCGGGGATCCCTGACCATTTCTCTAAGGCAGTTGACAGTGTCCTCCTCTTATCACCTTACCTTCCGTCTCCAAATGCCACGTGTCACTGTTTTTTATTTGGTGGCTATTTATAGACATTCCTTGTGATGAAAACCCCACAAGAGTTTGTTTATTCTATTCATGTCTGTATCTCAAGCCCCCAGAGCTGTGCCTCATATAGAATCAAGATAGCATTGACAAGAGCTGCCATTCATGCAACACTCACAATGCACATAGACCAGCAGAAATACAGGGTATTATACGTACTTTCATAGTTCAGTGCAACTATGACGTTCCTTCAGAGGAACACAGTTCAAAATAATTTATATATTATGAATATTATGTTAATATGAATGTATTATATATGCTGCAATATGTACAAAAACACTGACTACAAGTTAGATATGTGTCCTGGTACTGATGTAATGACAATGTCTTATGTAGGTTTGGGGAGATTAGAGGTTGTAGGAGTAGAGATTGTCTTCATTACTCCTCACCAGACGGTAGGTATTATTCTGATTATTGTTACCAGTGGTATAATTATGTCTGGTGTGTAGAAGGAAGACCCTGGCTGTAGAGATGCTCAGTAGCTGGTTGCTCACTGGGAAGGCTAATAGATTTCACTCTCAGAGTGCTCACCAAATTCTCTAGTCTCCTACCTGCTTTCTGCTTTCAAGCTGCTGTAGAAGCGCCAGGTGGCTTGACTAGATTTGCTCTAGCTTCATGGCTCCTCGCCCAAGCTTTAGTTTTATCTTTTATTCTAGGTCTGTTCATCTACATTTTAGTTTCAAAAACACAAGCCAGAACCAAAGTCCTTCACTGTTCTTTGCTAAAATTTAAGGTCTTTTTTATGACTCTAACCTTACTCTCACTATATATATGTATATATATTATATATACACATATATCTATATATATCTATAATATATATTATAACATCTTTCCCACTTGTCCCCATATACGTCTGCCACACTGTAGAACCCTTGCTTGCTGAAGTTCACTGCTATCTCCCCTTCTTTGTTACTTATTTCTCCTTAGACATTTTTTCTTTCTTTCTTTCCAACCTCATGAAACTACTTGCATTGTTTTTTTCCCTCCTCTGAGCAGGGGAATGAGGATGTTTCCCTCCTGGCATAGGCCCCTCTAGAAGGCACCAATGATCCTGGGATGCAACCTCTGTGAATCCTCCCTAGGGGATCATAGGCCAGACTTACTTTGCTTCTAAAAACTGAATTATGAATTATTATTAGGTGACATCCTAAGCTTTAATTACAGAAGATGGTGGTCTGTCCTAGGCCCCCTGTCCTGCCCACTATTTCTTTCTTCATCACTTGCTCTGCTAAGCCAGCTTTGCTGTACAAAGGAACGTGCACCAAGGAAGAGTTGTCCTTACCCAAGAACTAGTAAAAAACTGAGACGTAGAAGCACCTACATGAACAATATTTTTTAGTATATCTTCCCCAAGTTAGCTCTGACATATCAGTCAGCTTTCTGATGTTATAATAAATAACAAAGGCAGGGAGACTCGTTGCTTTTACCCCTTTGATAGTGGTGTTGGATGGCAATGATATATTAACATGTCACAAGAAAATTGCTCATTTCATGATGGGAGGAAGGAGGAGGGCCAGGGAAAGAGAGGGAGGGCAGAGGGAGGGAGGGAAGGGGAGAGAGATGGAGGGAGGGAGGGGGAGAGAGAGGAAGGGAGGGAGGAAGAGAAAGAGAGAGAGAGCAAAGTTCAGGGCATGCCTCTCCTGATTAAAGATCTCCCACTAAAGTCCTGCCTCCTAAGAGTTTGCTGTCTACCAAGAGAACCCCTCTAGGGATGGGCCTTTTAACACGTGGACCTTTGGAGAACATGTAAGATTAAAACTCCCACACCTGGCTAGCATCTTATTTGTAGATTCTGAGAGACCCTGATCCAGTGTTACCTAGATAAGGTTTCCTAGGTTCTGGACCCATAGATTCTAGCTCATTGAGTAAGGACACTTGTCACCAAGCCTGGCAACCTGCGTTCTGTTACCAGGATCAACATGGTGGAAGGAGAGAACCAACTTCTCAGCTCGTCCATCGGTATCTACAAATACTTCATAACACAAATTCTCTCTCTCTCTCTCTCTCTCTCTCTCTCTCTCTCTCTCTCACACACACACACACACACACACACATAATAAATATAATTAAAAATATGTCTGGGCATGGTGGCACATACCTTTAATCACAGCACTCAGGAGGCAGAGGAAGGTAGATATTTGCAGTTTTTCCCATTTCTTTCTTTCTCTTTCTAAAATTTAATAGTTTATTTATTTCGCATCCTGACTGCAGCCTCCCCTCCCTCCTCTCCTCCCACTTACTCCCTTCTCTCTGCCCCCCTCAACCCACCCCTCCTCAGTATTTGCTTAAAAAGGAGCAGACCTCCCATGGACATCAGCAAAACTTGGCATATCAAACTGCCCTTAAGGCCAAGCAGCTGCCCCTGTATTCAGACTGGGCAAGGCAAGCCAGCATGAAGAATAGGTTCCCTAGAGCCAGCCATAGCACTAGGGACAGTCTTTGCTCCCATTGCCAGGAGTCCCTCAAATAGACCATACTACACAATTGTCACATATATGCAGAAGACCTAGGTTTGTCCCATGCAGGTTCCCTGGTTCTTGGTTCAGACTCCATGAGTTCCCATGGATTGGGGGTTGGTGGGTACAGAAACTGGAGGGATTGAGCTGGGGGTGGGCAGATTTGGAGAGTGTTGAGAGAGATATGACTGGAAAGGGGGCTTCATGGAGTCAGCCTGCTGTAAGGGATATTTGTAGGTTTAAAACCAGGATACATAGAGAGACTTTTGTCTCAAAAAACAGTAACAACAGCAAAAGTTTATTGTTGTAATCTGCTAAATTTGGGGGAAGGGTGATTTGTTAGCAGCTTGCAGTATAGTATAGCTGTATGCAATATAGCTCCAGTATAGCCTTAGCCCCATTAATTATAGTAGGCTCCTTTATTTAGCTGCTAAGCTGGTAGAGGAAAGGCAGTTTGTCATGGGTCCTAAGAATGTTTACTCAATCCGTTGATAGCAGGCACCGGATCTCAGGTATATTCAAGTTGTTTAGATAAAAGACTTGACATCTTTTAGAAGTAACAGCTTTCTGTTCAGTCTCTGAAAGACTCTCTTTATTGCCACCATTCTGAGCCCAGCAGGGGTATTCTTATATCGACTGTGAAGAAGCAGACTAATTCCAAGGTTCCAGAGCATGGCATGTGGAGGGTTCTGTCTGTGCATTCTGTGGTCTTTGGGAAGGGAGTGTGCACTGGTAGAAGAGCTGTGGCCACTCTTAACTTTCTAGTGGTCCAGGCACAAGCAAGAAGAGCATCGGGCAGGCAATAATAAAGTCTCCTACAGAGTGGAGGTTAGAGGTTCAGTATTGTACCTGCCAAGAAGCCTCATACAGAATTTTGGCATGGTGCCCAGAGAACTAAGAAAGCATAGGACTCCTGTGTTTAAAGACAGGAACCTGGGAAGATAGTTCAACTGCTTAAGTGCTTCCCCTGCAAGCATGAGGATTTGAGATGACCCCCAGAAGCCATGTAAAAAGCTGGGTTCAGAGGCACATGTTAATATTCCAGCACTGGGGAACTTAAGATGGGGGATCCCTCGAGTTCAGTTATCAGCCAAACTATTCTAATCAGTGAGCCCCGATTCCCTATGAGGGACCCTGTCTCAGAAACCCCAAAGTGGAGAATGTTTCCTAAGGAGCAATGCCTGAGATTGGCCTTTGTTCTCAATGCATGTGCACAGATGTACATGTATATGCATCTGCACCTGCACATGTGATTCCCAGACCCCCACCAACCCCATGTACTTCCTCCTCGGGGATCCATGCTCAGGGGTTAGATTGTGTATAGTTTACCACTCTAGTCAGGTCCAGTGTGGTGATTGTTAAAGACATTCACTGGTTTGCTGCTTGCACAGATGTTGGAAGTTATTGAAGATCTCGGGTTCTGTTTAAGGTGACACATGGGGTTCATAATTGAAGAAACATCCAGGAGTCTGCTTGTTCAGCTGGGCTATTCTGGCCCTGATGATCAAATACAAAACCATTCACCAGAGTCTGCTACTATTGTGTTTTCTTAATAGAAAGGCATGCTCCTTGTAGAAGGTTTGAAAACAAAATTTCAGCATGACATTGAGATCTTGTAATAGGTTATCACATTAAGCCAAATTTGGAGGTTGCCAAATAGTCATGTAAGGAGAATAAGTCTGAATAAAGAGATAGAAAAGCAGGTTCATTTGATGCTCAAAATAAGGCAGCCAAGGCAGAAATGAGGGAGCCTGTCTTGATGAGTTCAGTTGCATGTTTTATATTTTTATATTCTTTAGCTTCAAAAGTGTTTGTGGGAATTCAAACTTGGGAGGAACATTTGACTCATATGGCGTAATTTTCTCTTACATTTATTTGTGTGTCTGTGTGTGTGTGTGAGAGAGAGAGGGAGAGAGAGAGAGAGAGAGAGAGAGAGAGAGAGAGAGAGAGAGAGAGAGAGAGAGAGAGAGAAAGGAGAGAGAGAGAGAACGAACATACATATATGGGATAACTTGTAGGGGTTGGTTCTCTTTTTTCACCATGTAGGTTGCAGGGATTTAACTCAGGTTGCCAGATTTGGCAGCAGATTGTTTTTACCCAGAAAGCCATCTTTTCAGTCCCTTCATTCGGCTTTTATTGCTTTCCAATCTCACCATTGCTGCCAGATGGATCCTCAGACCCAGAAGCAACAATACTGAAGCAATGTGGGAATAGAGCAACAAGTCTGATTAGTAGTGAGTTAGAAACACGGGTCCCTTTGTTCCAGATGCTAGCTGTAGACTGTAAGGCCTATGAGCTGCTGTTCAGTGGTGTTGAACTGCAAGAACTGAGCCTAGGAGACAGGAAGTGAGCCTTGGAGGCTTTTGCCCCTCCTGAGGAATGCTTTCATCGTCTGCAGTTCCCACGAGTCTGTTCTTTCTGCATGAGTGCAATCCTACACCTAAGTTTTCTAGGTTTACAGAATATGCTTATGGGGGCTTTGAGTGTGTGGAGTCCAGAAGGTGCTCAGACACATCAAATAAGGTGAGATGAACAAAGCCCATTTCTTACAGTGTGTGTGGGGCTCATGCACTGCCCGCTCATCCCCAGTGAACTTCAAGAGGTAGGAGATCAGCAAAGGAAAGGTTGGGGGGAAGAGGAAGGGCGATTGATGTTGGTGGTGAGTGGGGATGATGTGTAAATTCCATACAAATTAAAAAAAGTTCTTTGTGAGGATCACACAGGAAATTAAAGCACAACCTAGGTACTTACTCTAATGTGGTGACAAGACATAAACAGTGCTTTCTAGTCTGGCTCCTCACCCCCTTTCTCTTCCCCCAGATTTTGAGCAAGCTAGTGCAACTAGTTTGTCAAAGTTGATGACTTTAGCTCTGAGATTTACCCACGAGTGCGTCAGAACCTCATCTGAGAGGAAGGCTCCTTATTGTGGAAAGAACTCTGTGTTGAGAATGGCGTTTGCTGGGAGCACCAACGAGGGCTGCTGTATATGTTATTTCCAAGAGTGGTTTGACCAGGAGTGAAGGGAGAGCAGAGAGCAGGTTATATTTTCCTACAGTGTTCTCTTCCGGGAGACTCAGAAGAAGCAGTTGAAGGCTGAGTTTTCTGGATGGATGGCTCCAAGATTACTGAGATTCTCTGTGCTTTTTTGAGGGCAGCACTCCAAATCTGTGATTCTTAACTTTCCGTTAATTCCCAGTTAATTCAAGGCAAGATAGGGACACTATGATACATGAATGGCATCTGTTTTCAGTTCACTGGGGTTGTCTGGAAATCAGTAGTGTTGAGTACAGGGAACTCTGGAGACAAAACATATAAACTGCTCTTCATCATAGGTTGATAAAAGTGAATACTTGAAAATCTCTCTCTCTTGAAATTGTGTTTTCCGGTACAGTCATCCATTTCTGCTCTGTGTAGTCTGGAGAGTCTGTAAAGTTGCAGAGATGTGATGAGAGTGACTGAAACTGGGAAAGAATTAGTAAGGGGGAGGGAAACGCTCTTCCTGGTGCTCTGAGGAAACCTTGTGGTGTGCCATCCCATAGTGATGCGGGAAACAGGTGATCAGTCTCCTTAGGAGTATGTTAGTGAGCTAGGAATGGATGCCGGGATACCATGCATGGGGCGGTACATTCTTTGTGTGGTCCCAGAGGAAATAATGGGGGAGTTATGAGGAGACATTTAGTTTCATAGTTAAGAACTAGCTAAGAATAGTCTGCTGGAGGGCTGGAGAGATGGCTCATGGGGGATGGAGAGATGGCTCAGTGGTTAAGAGCACTGACTATTCTTCCAGAGGACCCAGGTTCAATTCCCAGCACCCACGTGGCAGCTCACAACTGTCTGAAGATCCAGTTGCAGGGAATCTGACACCTTCACACCAATGCATATAAAATGAAGTTAAATAGACCATAAAAAATATTAAAAAAAAAAAGAATAGTCTGCTGTGCCTGCCACAAAGGTAGAAGTTTCGGTGGAGTTTGGGTGTAGAAAAGGGATTTTCTTGTACTGGGACAGAGATTGAACTGGTTCATTCGGAAAGCAGTTACATGGGCTGATTATTGATGATAAATATAAAACAATTCCTTCTATAGGGTGGCACCTCCTAATTTTAAAGTGCTTTTATATTATGTTTTTAAATCTCTATCATAGCTCTCCTTTCTAAGGAAAAAAGAGCTAAAACTAATTAAGTGTAGAATCACTATAATTGATGGTTTTTATTATGATGGTTACCAAATAGACAAAAAAGTAAAAGAGGTTTCATAAATCTCAAATGACTTAAAAAGTCTTTGAACAGATAGGGCATACATGTAAGTAAGACTACAAGATGGCCCATATAATTTACTTCATGCGTAACTGGATGAGAGATTTTTCAAAATGAAGTTCTTAGAACGGCAGTTATCGGCATTAACTTGGAGCCTTGTTACGAATGGTAGGTACATATAAGTACTGCATGCTAACTGATTGTGAGAAAAAGTCATTCTGAATGAGGTAGCCCAGACTGAGAAAGACAAACATGACATGTACTCATTCATGAGTGGATATTGGCTGTTAAATAAAGGAAACCATGCTACAATCCACAGACCTGCGAGTCTGGGTAACAAGGAGGATTCAAGGGGGGTGCCCTGCATTTTCCTGGGAAGGGGACATAGAAGAGATTTCGTGAAGGAGAACACGAGTGATCACTTTGTGAGGGAAGGAGGTAGAGTACCTAAAGAGACTATTGGAAAGGGGGACGTTCAGGGTCAGGCAAAAACCTGACACAAGAGAATCTCCCAGGAAGCCACAAGGATGACCCCAGCTAAGACTCCTAGCAATAGCGGATACTGGTCATCTCTTGTGACCAGACAAGACTTCAACTGGAGGGAGTAAGAAACCAGCCCAGTCACATAATCTTTGACATACCCTTTGTTGTGCCTATGAGATGTGCTGGGGTTAGGGTGGCCTAGAGTTGAGGGAGTGGTCAACCAATGACCAGTCTAGTTTAAAACCCACGCCAGGAGAGCAAGCCCACAGGCCGGATGACCCAGAGACCTAGGATAGAACCAATGGGGGAAATGTCAACGTAATGATGCCCAATGATATTTTCCTATGCACATAGATTGGTGCCTAGCCCAGTTGTTGTCAGAGAGGCTTAATCCGGCAACTGATGGAGACAGATGCAGACCCACGGTCAAACATGGAGTGGAGTTCGGGGGATCCTGCAGAAGAGGGGAGAAAGGATTGTAGGACACCAGAAGAAAACTCGGGGAACCAACTAGCCTGGGCTCGTGGGCTCACAGAGGGAACCAACTAGCCTGGGCTCGTGGGCTCACAGAGGGAACCAACTAGCCTGGGCTCGTGGGGTCACAGAGGGAACCAACTAGCCTCGGCTCATGGGGGTCACAGAGGGAACCAACTAGCCTGGGCTCATGGGGTCACAGAGACTGAACCGCTTGAATCAGGCAGCCTGCAAGGGACTGACTTAGCAATATGCATATGTTACAGTTGTGTAACTTGGTCCTTTTTTGGGACTTCTAACAGTGGGAAAAAGGACTGTTTCAGATTCTTTTACAGGCTTTTGGGACCCTACTCCTCATACTGGGTTACCTTGTCCAACCTTAATGCATGGGGAGATGCTTAGTCTTACTGCAACCTGATATGCCCTGCCTTGTTGATACCCATGGAAGACCTGCCCTTTCCTAAACAAAAACAGGAGGAGGAGATTGGGTGCTGGGAAGAGGGGGTGTTGGGTGGGTGGGGGACTGGGAGGAGAGAAGGGAGAAGAATGTAAGATAATAAACAAACAAGCAAACAGAAAACAAATAGTAGGTACAGGCCACACTCCACACTTAGAATGAGAAAACCCGGAATCAGTGGGTTTTGTTACTGTTGATGCTGGAGGGGATCAGACCGTCCAGGGCCTCCTGCCTGCTGAGCATCAGTTCTGAGCTGTGCCCCACTGAGCTGTATTCCTACCTTGTGATGAGTGTTCTCAAGTTTAATATCACTGCTCCACTCTAGTATGTCTTAATGCTTCTCATTTTTTTCTCAGTGTCTGTCTCAGATTTTAGTATATATAAAAGTCATTCAAAAATTATTATTAAAATGTGACACGGCAGGAGATTCATTAGTGATTTAATGCCTCTTAAACCTGGGAGTTGCTCATTTGCAAATGTCTTCACATGTGTTCTCTTCTTCCCCACACAAGCATCTGTTGCATTTATTTGTGGGCTTTTGTGATTGTTCTAGACATGTGTCCCGGGATGGCCTTTAGCTTCCCAGGCAGCCAAAGCTGGCCTTTGTAATCCGGATCCTTCTCCCTCCCCTTTCAAAACGGTGGAGTTACAAGTTCACATCTCCATACCCATCTTGATTTGTGTTTCCATCAGTTCTGCTGGATGATTCTCTGATAGCTCTAGAGTTGTTCTCTGTGATTTGGGAGAAGAGTGGACTCTGAGATATAGTGGACCATAAGCTCAAGTTTGAAGTACAAATAGCAAATATTGTCAGGCCCTGAATTTTCTTGTTACTCCTGGATTGGTATTTATAAGTCTATTTACCTATAAGTTGGGTAAAATCTGATGAATTTTTCCCTTCCTTTGTGTGTGTTTAAAGTCAGTTGATAGAGTGCTTATCTAACATGTCTGAGTTCCTGGGTTTGATACCCAGCACACACTTATATCTCAGCATCCAGGTGGTAAAGGCAGGAGGATCAGAAATTAAAGATTATCCTTGGCTATATATAAAGTTCCAAGGCCAGCCTGGGCTACATGAGATCCTGTCTCAAAACAAAAATAAATAAAGTATTGGGTTATAACCCACAGAACAAGTCAGATATCCATGAGTGTATACTTTAATACATAAATAATTGAATGAATTAGTAAATGAGATGGCAGGATAGTAAAATTCTAATTAATTTGTACAGAAAGAATTAGAGAAATAGAAAATCAGAAGCAAGTACTGTAGCATTGTTTTAGATAATATCTACTAATGAATAAAAACATTAGTGGGTCAGAATTGAAAGAAAACCGAGATATTTGTTTCAATGAATCTTTCCAAGATTATTAATTGCAAATTGAAATACAGTACTTTTATGAAGAAGCCTGTCATAACTCACTTTTCCCTCATGGTCAGAGTTACCATTGCCAGTGATAAGACATAATCCTGTAACCCTTTATACACACCCTCAGAAGGGAGTTAGTTAGAACTCTCCAGAGAAACACAGCTATTAGGAGGTAAGTACATTTATCATAAGGAGCTGCTTCACAGTTACGGAAGGTGACAAGTCCCCAAATCAGCAGAAAGACTTAGTAAGTTGGAGGACTGAGGAGCCCATAGTGTGCTCTAGCGTGATGCCAGATGCCAAGAGCCTGGCAGACTGTTGCTGAAGCATAGATCTGGAGACATAGTTAGGACCCTCGAAGAGCCAAAGTTTCAGACTGAGTCTGAAGGCAAGCAGCAGCAAGTCTGAAGACAGTCGGGAAGGAGCTCTCCTCCTGGGAGGAGGATCAGCCTCTCTGTTCTGTTTGTTCAGCTGCCAGGGAGAGGTCTACCCACTCAAGGGAGGGCAGGTCCTCCAGCTCAATTGCTAATTTAATTCAGAGTACCTTCACAGACACACCCAGAATTTTGTTTGTGCAAACAGCGCACTCCATGGCCTAGTCATAAAATGACATAATTTTGTTTGCCAATAAGAAGAATACATGAGTAGCTCTGTGGTATTCATGCCAAACACTGTGGGAACCTCATCTCATCATAAGGGAGCCTTAGGTAAATTTAAGTTGATAGGTATTTGATAAAATAACCGACCAGTTTTTTTGGAAGCAGAAGCTGCGACTTGAGATCAGCCTGCGTCAGCTTCCTGTGTGTACACCGCATCCAGTTCTGACCAGTGTCATTTAAGGGTACCAAGGGTGTAAGAGAAAAAGACAGATTGAGGGAGGTCAGTCAGTCGAAGTACACTCAAGTAGGGCAGCTGGATGCAATGTGGAATCCTGAATTGGAACCTGGAACAAAAAGGGATGTTAATTCAAAAACCAATAAAATTAGAAATAATTCCACAGTGGTCTTAATTATATTGCACTCATGATTAATTTCATGATTCTTGATTTTCATAAATATAAAATGATTATGTAGGGTATTAATATTAGTAGAAACCAGTTGAAAGACATACAGAAACTTATTTTTGCAGCCTTTCCATGGCTCAACTTATTTTAAAATACACTTTTAGATTCTTTTTAAAAAGGATTTATTTCATTTTTTAATTAGATGTATGGGTGTGTATATCTGTGTGTGTGCATGTGAATACAGGTGCCCACAGAGGCTGTAGGTGCTGGGTTCCCTGAAGCTGGAGTTACAGGTGATTGTGAGCTGCCTGATGGCAGGCGCTGCGAACGGAACTTGAGTCCTCTGTAAGAACAATATGTTCTCTTAGCCACCAAGGCATCTCTCTAGCTCCTCAAAACAGAAGCTTAATGGGTACTCTGAGGACTTTTTAATGTTAGAAGATATTTTTATACCATTTAAATTTACAGCTGCCCCATGTTTGTGAGCATATGCATGCAGTTTTCTGTCTACCTCTCAATGTTTTCCACGAGTGCTAGATTCAATTTATATTTATTTTATGAATACCTTTTTAAAATCCCTCAGATTTCTGACTTGCTTTTCTTTTTCTACTCTATGCTTTTCCTCTCTTGGCTCTGCTGGCCTTGTTGTTTCTGGGGCCTTTGTCCCTGAGATGGATGCATGCGTATTATTAGGAAGACAAAGAACACTGGGCCAGAACCCATGAGGCTGTGGTGCCATGCAGCTTTGTCTGGTTCTGTTGTTAATTTGGCTTCTTTCCACTTGTAATTTTCTAAGACGAAATAGTTTTGGCTAACTACCATGCACACAAGCTGATGGACAAGTTAAAATGATTATATAGATATTATATGTATTATCATGCTTTACATTTAGATTTTTCTAAATGTTTTATCTATATGCAGTTTTCCATTTTGTCTTCAAAGTCTTTGATTTTTATCAGACTTCATATTACACACCCTAGCATTTCCCTCAGAGTGCTTGTGTGTGTAGGTGCTTGTGTGAGTGTGTGCATGAAGAGCCAGAGGACAATTGCAGGTGCCGTTCCTCAGGTACTGTTCATCATTGTTGTTCTTTCTTAATGCAGACCTCTTAGTGGCTACAGCTAGCTGAGTGAGCTAGCTTTCCCACAAATCTGAAGGTCCCCTCTCTCTGCATCCCCAGTTCTGGGAATACAAACATGCATCACCTTGTTCAGCCTTTAAAAAAAAAAATCCCAAAGTGTGTTTTGCAGACTGAATTCAGTTGTGCTTGTTGCAAGACAAGCACTTGGCTGATGAGCCATCTCTCGAGCTCCTCTAGAATACTTCTTTCCTTTTTGGGGGGATGGGGGACAGGAGTCAGAAATCCTCCTCCTCCTCTTCTTCTTCCTCTTTCTCCTCCTCCTTCTCCTTTTCCTCCTTTTTCCCTCTTCTTCCTTTTTTTAAGTCTTACTTGCTCTGTAGGTTTTTTTTTTTATTGAAAAAAATTTCCGCCTCCTCCCAGCCTCCCATTTCCCTCCCCCTCCTCCCACCTCTCTCCCCCTCCCCCCACTCCTTTCCCCCTCCCTCTCCAGTCCAAAGAGCAGTCAGGGTTCCCTGCACTGTGGAAAGTCCAAGGTCCTCCCCCCTCCATCTAGGTCTAGGAAGGTGAGCATCCAAACTAGCTAGGCTCCCACAAAGCCAGAACATGAAGTAGGATCAAAACCCAGTGCCATTGTCCTTGGCTTCTCATCAGCCCTCATTGTCCGCCGTGTTCAGAGAGTCCGGTTTTATCACATGCTTTTTCAGTTCCAGTCCAGCTGGTCTTGGTGAGCTCCCAATAGATCAGTCCCTCTGTCTCAGTGGGTGGATGCATCCCTCACGGTCCTGACTTCCTTGCTCATGTTCTCCCTCCTTCTGCTCCTCATTGGGACCTTGGGAGCTCAGTCCGGTGCTCCAATGTGGGTCTCTGTCTCTATCTCCATCCATCGCCAGATGAAGGTTCTATGGTGATATGTAAGATATTCATCAGTATGGCTATAGGGTAGGTTCATTTCAGGTTCCCTATCCTCAGCTGCCCAAGGAACTAACTGGGGACATCCCCCTGGGCACCTGGGAGCCCCTCTAGGTTCAAGTCTCTTGCCAACCCTAAGATGGCTCCCTTAATTAGGATATATGCTTCCCTGCTCCCATATCCATCCTTCCTTTATCCCTACCATCCCAATTCCCCAAGTTCCCCCATCCTCCCCTTCTCACTTTTCTCTCCCCATCTCCCCTTACCCCTATCCCACCCCACCCCCAAGATCCCAATTTTTTGCCCGGCAATCTTGTCTACTTCCCATATCCAGGAGGATAACTATATGCTTTTCCTTGGGTTCACCCTCTTATTTAGCTTCTTTAGGATCACAAATTATAGACTCAGTGGCCCCTATCCATGGCTAGAAACCAATTATGAGTCAGTACATTCCATGATCTTCTTTTTGGGTCTGGGTTACCTCACTCAGGATAGTGTTTTCTATTTCCATCCATTTGCATGCAAAATTCAAGAAGTCATTGTTTTTTACCGCTGAGTAGTACTCTAATATGTATATATTCCACACTTTCTTCATCCATTCTTCCATTGAAGGACATCTAGGTTGTTTCCAGGTTCTGGCTATTACAAACAGTACTGCTATGAACATAGTTGAACAAATGCTTTTGTAATATGATAGGGAGTGAATTTAAGTTATTATCGTTGCAAAGCACGATAATAAAGTGGTTCTAGCACTTTATTGACAATGTATGTCCCCAGATCCTAGGAACATCTCCCTATTGCAGACAGGAGAACTCTGAGAGGTTCTGTAAGGATGTAACCTGGGTTCATACAGCACTACTATTGCCTCCTTTTGACAACAGCCCAAGGGACAACTTGGGACAGTTTTCCTTCTCCATTAGATTAATTAAAATTTTTATATATGTGAATGATAATTACCCCATTTCCTCCCTCCCCCAGCTTCTCCCTAGTCCTCATACTCCACTCCCTCTCAAATTCTTGGCCTCTTTTACTTTCATTATCATTGTTACAACTACAAATGAGTAAGCACATAAAACCTGCTGAGTCTATTGAGCGTGGGTTATATTTGTGTGTTTCTAGGGCTGGCCACTGTATTGAGTAACCAACTAGGGGGCTCTGCCCTGGGGAAGACTAATTCTCCTCTGCTCAGCAATTGTTCATTGCCTATAGCTCTTCATCTAGGGGTGGGGCTCTGTGACTCATGTCTAAAGGCAGATGTCCTGGTCCTCTGGCTCTTAAAATACTTTTGTCCCCTTTTCTATTATGCTCCCTGAGCTTTAGGTATAGGAGTTATATTGTAGATGTATCATATCAACTGGGACTGGGCATCCCATGATCAACTGTTCTCTACATTTTGACTGGTTGTGACTTTCTGTTGGTCTCAGTCTGCTGCAAGAACTTCCTGTTTACGCTATACAGTACCCACCAACAGCCCAAAAACATAACGTGGGCAGTTCTTTTTAGCCAAGTATGATAGACCTGAACTTAGTTAACATCAGTGTTGAATAAGCAGAGACGCAAGGAGCATTATGTGATCCTAGGTCCTGATGCGGGTTGAACCTGTGACCTTGTATCTTCTCTGTAGTTGAGGTTTCCCAGGGAAGCTGGCACTCTGCAAAACAGTTGTCCTGTTCTTGGGAGTATCATGGACAACCTTGCTCCAAACTCCTTAGCCTAGGTTTTTCACTCATTTCTAAGCAAATGTATTGATTTAGGCTTATATTTATCGAGGTCTTGGGTGTGTGGTGTAAATTACTTTTGAGATGGTTCTAGCAAACTTCTCGGGTTTTGGTAAGCATCACATCTTTTTATTACTAGAGTTGAGACAAGGAGGTTCTCTGGAATTTAATTATTGATGAATTATTCCCTTTTCTGGGAGTATCCTTATTTCTTTGTGTATGTGAGCATGCTTCCCTGCTTTGCCACCTTGGGAGTTACATTTTTTCTTTTTGTCAAGGGCATGCTTGTGTTTTGACCTTATAAAAGTTTTTGGTGCACAGTTAAACAGCTGCATAAGGAGACTGTGCTCAATGCCCTTGTGATCACATTAGACCATGTGGGCTAGTCCAGTGACCTTTCTGTTCCATTTGCTGCAGGTGATAAGAAGTACATCATGGGGCCCAAGCTTTCCACTCTTGATGCCACTGTCTTTGGGCACTTGGCACAGGCAATGTGGACTTTGCCGGGGACAAGGCCAGAGCGGCTAATCAAAGGCAAGTACCAACCCCCTTTGTGTTATAGGAGCTGCTGGAGCGGGTGGGTAGGGAGCAGCATGGGGAGATGGGTGCAGTGAGAATCAGTGACGCCCACAGTTCTGTGTCCCTAACATGTAGTGAATTTAGTATCCACCCCTTTCACTGCTTTTGTTCTCTTGGTAGAAACTTTGCCAAGAAAGTAGCAATAAAGGACCAGGATGATTTAGAACTGGTCCAAACCCAGGAGCCTAAGTGGCTTGGGTAGGGAAGTTTTCTGCCATAGCTTTGCAACAACCAGGACACCGTTGGCCTTATCTTGTGTATGAGTGTGATGAGTGGGTTGTAGTTCTTTGGTCCTTGCTGCTGGCAGAACCACACGAGCTACTACTGGAGCTGCTTGACAGGGTGAGAAATTCTCCTTAGTTTAGATGACTAGGAAGACAGACCCAATAGTCAGCAGTTCTGAAATTACACTTGTGGAGGGTCAGTGAGATGGCACAGCAGGTAAAGGGGCCTGCCCCCAAGCCTGCTAGCCAGTGTTTGATCTCCAGAACCCACACAGTAGGAGAGAATCAATTCCTCTGACCTTGCTCGTGACACTCTGAATAGATAAGCATAATAAAAATAAAGCCATGCACAGCAGCTATACATACAACTGTCAGATATTACACATTTAATTGGAGAAAATATAGAAAAGATAGAAAATGTAAAAAATGAGAAATGTAAACAAGGCATGGGGGTTCACATCAGTAATCCTGGCACACAGGGGACTGAGGCTAAAGGATGGTGGGCACGAGACCAGCCTTGTTTACGTAGAGTTCCAGGCCTGAGCTAACAAACAAGCAGACAGACAGACACACATATTTGTGATTTCACCCATCACAGAGAACACTGATATATTGTGCTATGAGTTTTCATTTTTTTTTTTTTTTTTTTTGGATTTTCGAGACAGGGTTTCTCCATAGCTTTTTGGTTCCTGTCCTGGAACTAGCTCTTCTAGACCAGGCTGGCCTCGAACTCACAGAGATCTGCCTGCCTCTGCCTCCCGAGTGCTGGGATTAAAGGCATGCGCCATCACCGCCCGGCTCATTTTTTTTTTTTTTTTTTTTTTTATCAAGCACAAGTGTGCATGCACTTTAAAGAGCTGGAACTATCGTGTTGACCTAGTTATAAACTGAAGTTTTAAATAGGCAGTACATTTTATTCTTCCTTTGTCATTAAATATTCTTCAAGAATGTATTTTTAGTAGTTATATAATATCCTATTCTTTTGCTGTATTGTAACTTATGTGGTTAGTATTTTTTTTGTATTTATGGCTTGCTTAAGATATTTTTGCTAGTATTCTTTTTATAAGTTTCCAGCACATGGGACAGGGCTGTACTGAGTACATGCCTGCCTGCAGAACACGTTTGTGTGCGTGTGTGTGTTTGGTATTGGCCCCATGTTTGACAAATGCTTGCTGGTTAATGCCCCAGGGTAGGCAGCTATGTCCTCACCTCACTCCACTTTTGGCATTTTCTCCTTCCTTTCTTCCTTCCTTCCTTCCTTCCTCCCTCCCTCCCTCCCTCCCTCCCTCCCTCCCTCCCTCCTTCCTTCCTTCCTTCCTTCCTTCCTGTCTTCATTGATTGATTGTATTTTCAAATTAGACAGTAATACATAATGGTTACAAATTGAATCATAAGAGAACAGGTTAAAATGTATGGATTTCCCCTTTATCAATGTCCATTTTCATTCCCACGAAATAATCAACATAGAAGAGTTAATGTAAGACCTTTCTCTTCAGGTACAAATTTATACATATATATGGCTTTGGTATGTTTGTTTTTACTATTTGTTTAAAGGAGAGCAGTGCGGTATGCCTTACTCCATCTACAACGTTTAACTTACTAGAATCTTTAATAGCTGTACAACTTCCTATAGCAGGAGTAATTTATTCAACCAGTCTCCAGTCTCTGTTGATGGACATCCATATTTCCTTTTCTCTCCTCCTCCCTCATCCCTCCTTTCCTTCCTTTCTTCCTGAGCTGATATGAAATGCCACACTTGACACCCATGTGTATGTAAGTTTATATACTGATGAATATTTTTAGTAGAATGGGGAACTCAAAGTGGAATCCAAAGCCAATATATATGTACACTTAAAGTTTCAATAAATACCATCAAATTGTGTTCCAAAGTAGACTATAACAGCCCTTTATCATCTGTGTAGTGTGATGCTTAGCCTCTATAGCCTTATCAGTATTGGATGTTACCACGCTAATTTTCAATAGTTTATACTCTACAGAAGATGACTTTCTTTCTTTCTTTCTTTCTTTCTTTCTTTCTTTCTTTCTTTCTTTCTTTCTTTCTTTCTTTCCTTTTATTTATTTATTTATTTTTTTGGTTTTTCGAGACAGGGTTTCTCTGTGGCTTTGGAGCCTGTCCTGGAACTAGCTCTGTAGACCAAGCTGGTCTCGAACTCACAAAGATCTGCCTGCCTCTGCCTCCCGAGTGCTGGGATTAAAGGCGTGCGCCACCATCGCCCGGCAGAAGATGACATTCTTGTATGATTGTTGAGCTCCAGATGTTCACTCTTTGTTCTGTTCTCTTTTCACGGGTAGGGTATGATATGTGGGCTCTCAGCCCTTGTGCATCAAGGCTAACCCTCTCAACTATGCAATAGAATTATGAATTTGTCTTGCATAGCTCATGGCTGTTAGGAAGTAGTTCCTTACCTCTCGTAATTCCAGGAAGAAACACAGGGCAGTAGTTCATGACCAGTAGTGTAAAGTTACATGCCAGGTCAATCTACTCCTCAACAGAGACTGTAGGATCGTGGTTGGAGGTGATGAGTGTGCAGGTTAGTATGAGTTCAGCAAACGAGGAACGCCTATGCAGTGGTGTCTTGGTCACAGTGAGGAGCATATAAATGTCAGTTGGTTATTTGTAAATGGACATTTCCTGTCCCGATCATCAGGTTCCAGATAACTGACTCAGAGGCTGAATATGAATTATAAATGCTTGGTCAATAGCTCAGGTTTGTTACTAATTAGCTCTTACATTTTAAGTTAACCCATATTCCTTATGTACACTCTGCCACTTTGCACTTTCTTTATTGGCATGACATGTTCCTCTCCTGCTTCCTCTGCGCCTGGCTCTTCTCAGAATTCTAGTCTGGCTCTCGTCCTCAATCTCTCCCTGCCCAGCTACTGGCCAATCAGCTTTTTATTAACAATGAGCATAATCCACAGCAATTATTAATTTTCATGACCTCACACAAAAGTGACATTAGTGTCCTCCCCAAGGGAACGGCTCCTCTGGTAGAAAGGTAAAGAAGCAAGGGCATAGGAAGAAAAGCAGTCCCAGTGGTAGAGGCTCAAATGCTGTGTGTCTCGTAGATGTTATGGCTAGAGTTTAATTTTCTTTTCTTCTTTCTCCTGCTTTTCCTGTTCTACCCTTTTATCTTCCCACTCCTCCTTTTGCTTCCCTTCCTCCTCTTCTCCCATTTTTTTTGTTAATGCTGGGAGAATGAAACCCAAGGCTTTTTGTGGCTAAGCCAGTGCTCTGTAACTGAGCCATGTCCTTAGCTTTCATTTTAATACACTTAAAAAAATTTTACTTTTATATTTAGAGACAAGGTCTCATTAAGTTGTCCATGGTGGCCTTGAACTCACTCTTGTAGTCCAGGTGTCACTATTTTATTGCTGTGAAGAGACACTGTGACCCACAGCAACTCTTATAAAGGAAAACATTTAATTAAGGGCTGGCTTACCATTTCAGAGGTGTGGTCCATTATCATCATGGCTCACAGTGTGGCATGAGGCATAGTGCTGGAGAAGTAACTGAGAGCTTCATCCTGATCTACAAGCAGAAAGAGACCCTGGGCCTGGCATGGGCTTTTGAAACCTCCAATAGCATCCTTCCTCCAACAAGATCACACCTGATTCAACAAGGCTACACATGTCCTAATATTTCCAGTCCTTTCAGATAAGGCCATTCCCTGGTGAACAAACATTCAAATGTATGGACCTGTGGGGGGAGCATTCTCATTCAAACTACCACACCAGACGAACCTTCACCTTCTGATCTGCCTGCCTCAGGCTCTCAAGTCTTCCTCTCTCTTGCTGCTGTCTCCACATTCTTTTACAGTTCCTGGTTACCTGTGGTTCTCATTGGTACTGGGAAGATGTCCCATGCCTATCCCCGAAGGAGAAAACAGGGAAAGAGTTTATATGCATCTCCTCAAGGGAGTGTTAATGCCCATTCTCAGTTTCTGTCTCCTGAGCCTGTGGATAACTACCTCCGTGGAAGACGAATAGCATGGGCTCTTAAACCATGTGGCCTTCACTATTGTGATTTAAGAATAAAATCGGTGCCGGGCGGTGGTGGCGCACGCTTTTAATCCCAGCACTTGGGAGGCAGAGGCAGGTGGATCTCTGTGAGTTCGAGACCAGCCTGGTCTACAAGAGCTAGTTCCAGGACAGGCTCCAAAACCACAGAGAAACCCTGTCTCGAAAAACCAAAAAAAAAAAAAAAAAAAAAAAAAAAAAAAAAAAAAAGAATAAAATCGGTGACCTCTAACCAGTAGAAGGCCTTAGATTTTCAGGCCCATAAAGCAGGGACCCTTGTGTCATTATGCTTATGAGGGTGTGTAAATTTAAGGAAAACACCTATCAGGGCCTGGATGTTTTAATGACAGGGGAAAATGTTTACAGTAATGTTAAATGGGGTAACAGATAAGGACAGTAGATAAGTAGAAAAGACAAGTTAAGTTAAAGCGTTAATAGTGATTACCCTGGATTGATGATAAATGCTTTTCCTTTGTGTTTATATCCTTTCCATGCACAGACTTGTCGTCTTACAGATCATTTTCTCTAATAGAGCAGTTAGACTCTAACCAACAGCCATCAGTGTGGAAAGAAGTGAAGCGTCTTTGGCAAGGGACTGAAAGAAAGAAAACTCATGTGTGCTGCCTTCACATACTAATAGGTCGTGAGAGAAGCACAGGTGCTGTACTGTGAAGCTCAGGCCCTTGTGTGTGCTGTAGACAAGGGATCCGTGGACAGACTGTGTAGCAAATGCAAGTCTCTATAAGCACGGGAAAAGCACATGGACATAAAAAATGTTACTGAGGATGGGGCTACTAGACATTCTTTGATTTTTGATTATTAGTATTTTCTAGTTTTTTCACTAAACATGGATTACACATGTAAGAAGGGAAATGTTTATAAAGCTAAAAAAGCATCTTACAGGTTAGTCAAATTACCGTTTATAAGCAACACTGCCATCTGGTGGATCAAAGGCAAAACTCATACAATTCCTTCATTTTTCTGCTGGAATTGGGAAACGGTGGTAAGATACTATTTATAATTGTGTGTACAGCTGTTTAACTTGAAATATTTAAAGGAGTGAAAACAGATTTTATTAGACGTGTTCGTAGGCACAGTCATCTGTAAGGAAAATTCTTTTTTATTTCTTCTATTTATTTTACATCCCACCTGCAGCCCCCTATTTCCCACCAGTCCCTTTCCCTTATTCCCCTGCCCAACCCCCAATCCCCTCCTCTTCCATCTCCATCCAGGAAAGGGCAGGTCTCCTATGAGTATTAATAAAATATGGCCTATCAAATGCAGTCAGACTAAGTACCTCCCCATATATTAAGATTGGGCAAGGCAACCCAGTATGAGAAGTAGGGTCCCAAAAGTCAGTAAAAGAGTTGGAGACAGCCGCTGTCCCTACTGTTAGGAGTCCCATAAGAGGACCAAGATACACAACTGTAACATATTTGCAGAGCGCCTAGATCAGTCTCATACAGACCCTGTGGCTGTCAATTCAGTCTCTGTGAGCCCCTATGAGCCCAGGTTAGTTGATTGTGTGAGCCTTCCCATGGTGTCCTTGACCCCTCTGGCTACCACACCTCTTTTCCCTCCTCCTCTGCAGGCTTCCTGAACTCCACCGAATGTTTGGCTGTGGGTCTCTGCACCTGCCTCCGTCAGTGGCTGGTTGAAGCCTCTCTGATGACAATTGAGCCAGGCACCAGTCTGGTCACAGGAGATAGCAAATTTAGGCTACCTATCTACTATTACTAGGAGCCTGAGCTGGGTCTTCCCCACAGACTCCTGGGAAATTCCCTTGTGCTGGGCTTCCACACAACTCTGAAATGCACCCCCCCAAGAGTCTCCCTCAACACTCTCCCCTTTTCTGCCCCCACTAACTTGATCACTCACATTCCCATCCCCACTCGCCCTTAGTTCATTCACAAAATCTCTTCTATTTTCTCTTACCAGGGAAATCTGGGTGTCCCACAATGAACTTTCCTCATTACCTAGTCTCTCTGGGTCTGTGGATTGTATCATAGTTATTTTTTATTTTGCTGCTAGCATCCATTTATGAGTGAGTACGTACCGTGTTTGACTTTATTGGTCTGGGTTACCTTACTCAGGATGATTATTTCTAGTTCCATCCATTTGCCTTCAAATTTCCTGGTGTATTTGTTTGTAACAGCTGAGTAATACTTCATTGTGTAAATGTACCACGTTTTCTTTATCCGTTCCTCAGCGGAGGGCTATCTAGGTTGTTTTTAGGTTCTGGCTATTACAAATAAAGCTGCTATGAACATAACTAAGGAAGTGTTCTTGTGGTGTGATTGAGCATCCTTTGTGTACATGTACCTGAGCCCTCTCCCTCATCCCCTCCAGATGCCCCACCTGAGCCTTCTCCCTCATCCCCTTCAGATGCCCCACCTGAGCCCTCTCCCTCATCCCCTCCAGATGCCCCGCCTCCCAACATCTCCTTGGGAGTTCGGATTGTAGCGCATGGATTCCGGGGGCAGCACAGGCCTTCTGACCACACCACTGTTAGGTCACAGCCGTTTAGTGCTAACTCTTGCTTATCTACCACACTGCAGGGGAGCTGATCAATCTCGCCATGTACTGTGAGAGGATCAGGCGGAAATTCTGGCCTGAGTGGCACCATGATGACGACAATACCATCTACGAGTCCGAGGAGAGCAGCGAGGGCAGCAAGACTCACACACCCATGCTGGATTTTAGCTTCTACTCAAGGACAGAGACCTTCGAAGACGAAGGGGCTGAGAACAGTTTTTCCAGGACGCCAGACACGGATTTCACGGGACACTCTCTCTTTGATTCTGACGTGGACATGGATGACTGCACAGACCATGAACAGTGCAAGTGATGTCCCGCCACGGACCCCTCTTCCTTAGGAGCCACCACTCCCTGGGGTCGGTCTGGTTTCCCAGGTAGAAATCCACCTGAGCTGGGAGGAGATCTTCAGGCTCGGCTCAGTTTTAACATGCTAACCGGACTATAAGCCGCCTTCTTTCTTTTTTTTTGTACAAACAAAACACAGAACCATTCAGATGGCTCCGTTTAAAACAGACCAAACAAATATCAGCATGGTACCTGAAATCCATTTTCGTTTTCATTAGAAAACCAATATTGTGTGGGAGGGTAGATACATGAGTGTGGGTTGTCACCCGAGTGTTGACATTGATCCTTTCCAACTGAGGACTCGATCGTCAGGTGGATTCTTGAGCATCAGCCATCTACCTGGGTTTTAAGTAATAAGAGGTATCATCAGAAAACATGCAGGCGGTGATGTCCTTCAGCTGCGGCTGTACTTTGTGTGCGTACTTGTATGTTGAGACAGAAGTCAAATGAAGTCCGCCGATATTCAGTGGACAGATAACTGTTATGCGTGCGGCACTGAGTGGGGGTGCTATGCAGCAGGGGTTTCGCTCTGAACCCTGCCAGTGACTAGCTGGGTGATTTGGGGCAGGTCCTTTAACTCTTGTGTGCCTCATTTATCCCACCTGTAAAGTGGGCATGACAATACTCTCCACCTACCTACCTCACAGGGGTGTTGTGGGGATTTGTGCGGCCGCATTAGTATGGCGCTTTAAACCTCCCGGAAGTGGTGCGACACGAGCCAATTTTATTCTTCACTGGGCTTCATACATGTTACGATCTGCGGGCAAAGTGACTTCCATAGCTGGGCAAAAAGCACAGTCACTCGCAAAGGCTGTGCAGACGAAACACACACAAAGCCAATGAGGGCCGAGTCATTCCTCTTTGTGGCTTGGCCGGAAGAACTTTGGAAGTAGCTTCGCAAATCATCGTCAGCTACAATGTGGTCCTCCACTCTGGGCCTTTACGGAACAGCGTTTCTTTCATTGCCGAGTGCATTGGCATGTGGCTTCGCTGTCTCCCAAGTGCTAACGTACCTGTGTTTATTGATTTGGAGAAGATAAAGCTTAGGACCATGGCGGGTTAACAGAGGTGAAGGAAAGTATTTGTTGTAGGCAGAAGCTTGTTGACTGTCATGGCTTTTTGAAGACAAAGATACATTGGAAAGAGAAGCCTGAGGGTGTTCCTTGTGTCTGAGTCCCCTGCAGTTTCCTGAATGCACCTTGTCAGGTGTCCCCCTGTCTCTGTGTCAGAGTAGGACAGTGCTGACACCAACCTAGGGCTTCATGGTCTCTCATCCCTTCCCATCACCCCCCTCTCTCTTCCTCTCCCCAGAGCCCCCGAACGGGTGGAATGTGTCTGTATTTGTATTTGTCTCTGAAAACAACATTGGATAGCATAGTTTATTTTCCAGGCAGTTGTGGGGCAAGGGTTCTGTGTGGTGGCTGTGGATTTGGGCTGTAAGACTTAACTGCAAGTCAATGACTTTGCTTCTGACCAACTGCATAAAGGTTACTCCTTACTGGGTTGATGAGGCCCCTCAAAGATGGAAGTTTCTGAGAAATCAATGCATTTTGCTTGAAATGCAACCTATTTTTGATATAGCTTTCCCACAAAAATCTTTAAAGAGTGTTGTTCATTTTCAGAGAGGCCAAGAGGGAGCGTTTTTTGAAGATGCTTGCCACTTAAGTCGCTGCAGGGCGTATGGAAATAGGGGATAATGTTGAACTCTTAGGTTAGAAAGTCTTACCTGTAGAAAACTTAGCTGTAGATTATTTTCTATTGAAGCCACTCCTGTGTGGAGGAACCTGCTTGATGAGTAGTCAGAATAGGCTTGAGAAGCTGTGCTTGCTTAAACATACTTGTGTGTTGGTGTCATGCGTGTGTCTCGTTTGCCTCCTGGTGTTCTGAGCACCTGGCGGCAGTTCTATGTGACTAGGGAAACTACCGAATGAAGCGTGGACAGGACGGCTGTGGACCTCACTGGGTACAAGTTTTCTTGTCCGCTCCCCTCTCTCAACTGGAAAGAAATTCTTGACGCTTTGCTTATAACTGATTTATTCTTCCTGTGTGATGCTTTTCCCTGTAAGAATGTTTTCAGTATGAGTATGTGGACTAATGTCTGCTTTCTTGTGCATTATTTGGAAGGAATCTCCACAGACAGGCAGTGTTTGTTGTTAAGTTGTATTTATTCCACCCAGGCACCCCTAGAGGGGGGTAATGGAGTGTGCATTTTCAACTACAGTCCTAGGCACTTGGACAGCTTACAGCTGGGTACCTTGTAGATACAAATTTAAATAGAATCTGAGACTATACCTCTGTTTCCCTCCTCCATATGGATTATTGAAACAAAATGACCAAGACAAGAATCATGGCTGTGGGGGTCCTTAATGGGAGGGCTTTACTTCTTTATGTGCTGCCCAGATTTGAAGGCCTGTGCAGGTTGGTGACTAGGTGCTGCTTGTAATGACAACAATAAGAAACTAGAGGATGTTTTACTCCTTTCCTCGAGTCTTTCGTTTTCTCCTTCTGGAAAGTAATGTAAGGGAGCACCGTCTTTTTATGTAAACTGATGCTTTTGATTGAGCAGAAAATCCGAGGACCAAGGGTTACTTTTAAGTTTTTATTATAGAAACAAAGCTTCTTATATGTCTGTCTCCCATTCCACACCCAGGACGAGTGAGCAGTAGTTATGAGCTCTGGATCCATCAGGGAAGTTAAAAGGACAAGGTACACTTTTGCAGACATATACTATGTGGCCAGATTCTACCATTTTGTTGTCCTATAATCACTTGTGATCAGTGACACGCCGAGGCCGTGGCCACCACATCTTTGATCACAGACTTAGAACCTTTGGACTTGAATCATTATTGCAATCTAGGCTTCAGGTGAGTTTTGCCCGAGTGCACAGAGGTATTTGATTTGCTTTTGGGAAATGAGTAGGAGTCAAAGAAAGGAAGGACTAGAGTTCTTTGCAAGTAGAGAACTGAAAAAAGTCTATGACATAGCTGTAGAGGGGCCCTTGCAAGAGAGCTGCAGAGGTCATTGCTGTCTCACTCACACACCGTGTAGTTGGAGAAGGAGTAAGATCCACAACTGTCGTCTTTGACCTTGCCCAAGAGGGATCTTGCCACCGCACCACCTTGCTTTGGCTTCCTTACATACCCATGTTCTGAACAATTGCTTCCTGTTTCAGTACCAACACACCCGGGCCTCACTCTGAGTGCTGGATCCCTACTACGTCCGTTTCTCCTCCTGCATCCCGCCAGGCTGGTTCAGGCCAGTTCGAGACCCTTCCTCAGTATCTATCCTATGTGCTAAGCTCTGTGAATCACAAGAAGATGGCTTTTCAAATTCAACACTCCCCTTTCCGTCTTTTGTTACCTTTAAAATAACTTGTGTTCCCTTAGTCACTCGCTCACTGAGTATGTACTGAGCATCCTCCCTGTGTCTGGCCCTGGGATGCACATTGGATGTAGACTAACTGAAAAGGCAGACTGACACTGACTTCAGAGCATCCTCTTTTGCTTAGATTTGAGTGATAACCTTCACACGCCCAGACTCTCCCCTGATCCGTCTCACACAGTACCAGTGGAGGAGTCTTTAGAACAAACTTTTGGTCTGTAGGGGATCTTAATTGCCTTAGGCTGAGGCTTCTTCCTTAGGGCTTGATATTCTCAGTTCCTTCTCTTGTCTCCCATGGCTCTTCCACACACCCTCTAGTGCAGCAGATCCATTTATCATTATCTCTACATGCCTCCCGTATCCCACTTTTGGGTTTCTGGTCATGCCAGCCCCTCCGCTGAAATGCCCTACCCTCTGGCCCTAATCATCATCTCTTAAGGCCCAACTTCATCAGTTCCGCATGAAGAGCCCCCGACTTATTATCATCCCCCTTTCCTCTAAAAACAAAAACACTTATCATTTCCTTCCCTGAAGGCTAGATGGGAAAAGCATGCTCAGAAAGTGGGCCACGTGCTATAAAGTAATGGGTTTTCATTGTGTGTATCAGTGCCTCCATTGATAATCTAATGAGAGTCCTAGGCTCTATTCCCAGAAAAGTGCACATATGCAAATCTCCACAATTTTACATATAAATTCAAAGATTTGGAAAGTAGAATTGCTCTTTGATTCCTCAGGGGGTCCATAGACCACAGATGAGGAGGTCTTGTTCTAAAGTGTCTCTAAACATCACTCTTGGTGTTGTTCTTGTCTTTCACACTTCCAGGGAGGAGAGAATTGGTATGAGACGTGCAAGCGCAAGGTTATTGTTATTCACCCTGAATATGTGCTGAGTGACAGAGAGGGAAGAAAGACCAGCTGCCTCACATTGTCTGGGAAAATATCTTTATTCAGACAGAGCTGGAATTTTTATGTTATGCGTGTGTACATTGTCTTTTGGGGTGTACGCACCTTTGAGGGTATACAAGCCAGCTAGGGGAATTGGATCCTGCTCAGCTGGAGATAGGGGTGTTTGCAAGTAGTGGGTGCTGGGGTTAGAATTCTGGTCCTCACAGGCTGGAGAAATGGTTCGTCTGCTAAAGGCTAGGCTCACAAGCAGGAATAATAGGATTCTGGGCCTCATAATTGAGCAGCAATCACTGGGAACTACTGAACCATTCCTCTAGCTCCCAGATTTACAATTTTGAAAGCGATAGAGTTTGTCATTGTTGTCATTGTTAATTATTTTTAGCCACTTCTGAAGTTGATGTAGCAAAGTGAGTTCAGGACCAAGTCAGCATCATTTCTGCCCTGAAACCCACCTCTTCTGAGTGGGTGAGCAGTGGACTTGGGGCTGAAAGAAGTGGTTGTTTTTTTTTTTTTTTTTGTGGAATGAGACCTATGCAACAAAATTTCCTGTGTTCATTTATTATGGGTCGATTGCTGATTCCATTTTCCATAAGATGGCGATGCATTATCCTGGTAGGGAACAGCTCAGTTTATTCTTCCATTTAAAAACAAAAAATAAAAACAAACTAACAAATCCAGAACAAAGTTATCTTTAGTGCTCCCGACTGACCTGGGTTCCTTTCTGGGTGTGCAATCTTGTTTGAGTAGACGTAGGACTAGTATGCTGAATATACTAGGAAAGTATATTCAGTGACAATTTCCCACTTTGAAAGCTGAGCTCTGCCAGACCATCGTTAGCAGGTCCGGAGAGCAATGGTGAACAACTGTGACATGCTTTGCCTATATTCTGTGCTTCTGGTGACCTGAATGAACCTGCAGAGTTCACAAGGATCCCCTTGGTGGGTAGGTAAGACTGGCGTGCCCCTTGCCTGTAGCATTCTTACTAATGCTATGGGTAGGTAGCAAACACACATGGGATGCTTCGTTTATTTCAATTCTTCACTCTTTCTTTTTTCCAACTCTTCACCTGGAGCTTTTGGTCTTTGAAGAATACCTGAAGCCCTGAAGCAGTGATTGCTGGCACCAGTCAGTACCTTCCCTTTCAGAGTACAGTTACGGTAGTGAAAAGCGGCTTCAGGGAAAGGGACTCAGTGATTTTAGAGCTCGGACATTCTGTATTTTGCAGAAGCAGAGAACTTCTCCAGACCCAGAGTTTCTAAAAGTCACCATGACAACCACAAACTCTGGTTTCAGGAGGATCATTGCTCCAGGATATCCGGCTTGTGGGCATAAGAAGGGGCCTTTGCAAAAGTGAAACAAGCACCTTATGAATCTGGTCCCACGCCAAGTACTGCTTCAGTGCTTTGGAGTTCGGTGCACAGTGAGTTCCAGCATTGCTTCCCAGCATTTAAGAACACTAGCACCCCTCATTACAACTTTCACTACTCTAAGACAACCTACTGACTGCTGAGTACTATATACATCCATTTATCACGGCCGGTTTATGGTTTAAATAGTAGTATTGTTAAATGAGAGCAATTTGTCTCCCACCCTCTGTCAGCAAGCATTTATTTTTATTTATTTGCTTTTATTCTGTGACTCTAGAATACTTCATTTGTCAATAATATTTTAATGTTTTTCTTTATTTAGCACTTGAGCTACTCTCTGATCTTTAGAAAAATGGATTTAGCTTATAAATTGCCTTGTTTATTAGTGCTGGCTAAACCCGTAACAAAAAAAGACAGAATGGTTGTTTCAGGGCTATAAGAGAGGGAGGCTCTTCAGTCAGAGGTGTTTCCCCTTTAACAGCTGTTTAGAATGGAAGTGGTCTTCCACACTTCTTTCCATCTTACACCCTCTGGGAGATTATTTGATTATTAGCCAAGTCCAGTGGCTGTATTTTAATTTTTCATTATATTTGATTTTTTTGTCGTATTATGACAGAAGACAACCTTTCAATGTTTGGCAGGTCTCTGTGTCAACAGGAGTGCCATGTTTCTGTGGCTCCTGTCAAAGTGATTTTGCCTCAGTAACAAGCCTCCTGAGATCAGATCACGCCAACTGTAAACAGAGTTTTTGCTCACTTACCTGCACTGTATTAAATGACAACTCAAGTTTTAATTTGGGTGATGGTTTCTTCATGATGGTGGTTGGGTAGGTGAGGTACCACGTCCCTTTCCTGGGATTCCTAGCCTTTCACTGAGACAGGAGAGAAAGAAATGTCAGTAAATACCAGGACTCAGATGTAGTGTGGCTGGGTTGACGATGTGTTGGTCATGGAAAGTTTTTCAGGTGATGGAATGTTATGAAAAGAAAAAAAAGCAAAGGCTTCCAAATTAAAACAAAACAAAACAAAACAAAACACTGTCTCCACAGTGATGGATTGCCTATGGATGTACAAGTGGCCAATGTGGGAAGCACCGAAGTAAGGTTTGTTTAGCTTAATTTCTGACCATAGACATGATCTCTGAATACATAGTGCTGTTCACCCTGCTCTCAGTGCTCAGTACTGTTCCACTGAGGACAGTCATTGTTCATCCTGACCTCAGTGTCATGTCCCAGCGCCGTCCTACTGAGGACAATCACTGCTCATCCTGACCTCAGTGCTCATGTCCCAGTATTACCTCACTGAGGACAGTAACTATTCATCCTGACCTCAGTGCTCAGTACTGTTCCACCGAGGCTGGATTGGCAATTTGCACTGCAATTGACAGGTCCTGGCCCAGTGTGTTTACTCCTTTGATTTCGCAACTTTGTTCTAGTATCAAAAGTCATGGCACGTATAGAAAGTGTATGAAGCAATTATATTTTGTTTGAGACTTTTTAAAATGTTTGGAGACACTATAAGTCATTCATATTTAGGCATCTGTTCAAACAATTTACTTAATTTATCCATAGAACTTTCTGTACTTGTCTCTCTGTATCTACTTATGATCAATGCAGATGTATATGTGCAGACACTGTTGTAGATGTGTATATGGCTCTGCTGATTTATAATGTTCATTTCAAAGCCTCTTAGGCCTAGACATTAGAAAGTGTATTATTCAGTAGAGTTTAAGGAATGAGGGCGGTTACTTAGCACCCAGAAGGCTGTAACTGATTATAGAATGTGTCTGTAACCCGTGTGGCAAGTGGATAGATATGGATGCATGATTTGGGTCAAGTTATTTACTGATTTTTATGTAAAGTAGGTGGCAAGAAAAATCAAGAGTTAGATGTAGCTTGTTTTCCTTTGAGGCAGGATCTCATGTGGCTAGATCTCACTTTCGCAAGAACTCGTTTTCATTCTGGTTTTGGGAACACTTGGTCTACAATGCCTTGACAATTCCCCAAATTCTTTCACCATACTTAGGTGAAAACAAGAAAATCAAGGGAGATGAACCCCAATTATTCAATAAAAATGCATTGCCGGAGAATTTGGGCACCTTTCTGAAATGCAAGCTTTACTAACACCAGGTAATCACCCTCCCGTCTCACTTGTGTATCCGAATGCATCAAAGATGTCCGCGTTTACTCTAAGAAAACTAAAAGAGCGAGGGCCTACTGGCGTGATTTGGGGCTGATGGAGGACATTTACCTGTGCCATCTGGTTCACAAACACGGTGACTAGCATCTCACTGATGGAGGGCCCCACTGTGGAGGCATTGTGCAATGTTATTTCTGGAGCCACGAGTTACTTTAGTACAGTTGCTGTTAGTAGTTTATAAAGCCATACTTCCACTTGTACACTTGATTGTAAGATAGACTTAAATTGTGCACTATGTTGATTACTCCATGTAAATGTGGAAATTCTGTATATTTGGTCTTATGCTGTATGTATTTGATGTGTAAATGATAACTAATGAATATGAAATAGCTTGCTGTGGATGTCTTCATTCCGATTCGTTTCTCTTGAAAAATTAAATGTTTAATATTTGTACCTATGGGGAAATATGGAAGTTTGCATCAAATATGCTGTTAAGTGGTGGCCTCTTCTTAACATTTTAAGGCTATTGTAGGGCTATTGTACAATTGGAACAAGGTAATGACTTGGTTAGACATATAACTTCCTGCTTGGATTTTGAATGATGTGTTTTCAAGAGAAGCAGCACTGGTCTCTGGATTATGCAGCCCTCCCTTTTCTGCTTTTATGTCATGCTCCATGTGGCCTCTAAGAACACTAGAAGGAGTGATAACTCTGGCCAGGAAGGAATCAGAGGGACAGCTAGTGGCACTTCTTAAAACTTTAGCTAGAGCCTGTAAAGAACCCACTTCTTGTATGATATTGCCTCTCTTAGTTTCTATACTTCTTCAATAAAGTAACTATACTTTCCATTTACAGACCAAGGGGGTGGGATTTGCATATGGCTAACGTGTAGATAATATCTTGGCATCAGAGATGCACAGGTAAAGTTTTGGAAAGACAAATCTTGTTTCTACATGTCCCACAGTAAGTGTGTGGCATTGAACCTCTGAAGGTAACTGGACCTATAGGCATATCAGGTTCTGTGGAGATATGTAGAAGGTTTCAAATGTAATCATCAAGTTGGATCCCTTAATAATCAAATAATAGTTTTTACCATTTAGGGCAAATTACAATCCGGTAATATCCAAAATCTACCCCACAATCAGAATACTAAGTAGAAAACGAGTGGATTCTCTCTCTGATCCTACATTCTAAATAGAATGGGAATTTCTGTCCTCTGAGAACTCATGGGCTGGGATGTAGCTCAGTGACAGAGTGCTTCCCCAGCACCCCCAGAGTCTCCACCACCCCATATACACAAATCTTGCTTAAGAACTCCATTTTCTTCCTCCCCCTACTCATTTTTTCAAGGCAAGGTTTCTCTGTGTAGCCCTGGCTGTCCTCAAACTTGCTCTGTAGACTAGGCTATCCTTGAACGGAGAGATCTGTCTGCTTTTGCCACCTTAGTGTTGAGACTTAAGACATGTAGCACCACCACACCATCTCTAAGAACTCCATTCTTAACCATTCACCCATGCCTACTTTGGGTTGCCTGGGGCTTCCTATGTAGACCAGGCTGGCCTGGAACTCACAGAACTTTTTCTCTGCCTCTTGAATTCTGGCATTAACGGCATGCATCACCATGCCAAGCCTTCATGGACCCTCATCAGATATATTTGACTATAAATATACTCTACCCAAATGCAAGTTGGTACCAGACTCTTCTAGAACTTGTATGGGGAGGAGGAGGAGTATACTCTAAACTTGGCACCTGCCTACTTAGGAAGGCATGGCTGTACTTGCCTTTAGGAGTCACTAGGGGAGGGCTGTTTGCCTTCCCTGCTTGTGCTGATACAGAGTGAAGATGAACACTTTGTCCTGAATGTTCCCCGACTTTCATCTTTTGTCTTCCTTTCCTGCAAGAGGAGAGCGGAAGAACTGGTCTCTGTACTCCAGGACCTGCCTGCTCAGCTCCCGTTGAACGTCTCCCAGATATGCTGCTACTTTTTGGTTGTAGACTTTTCTTTTAGAGACTTCCTATGGACAAAAGGGAATTCTGGAAAATAGAGAGGAAAGAGAGTCAGTCCCTTCTTTAAGGAGTTAGGGTAAGGCTGCTCTGTGGGCATGAGGAAGGTGCCTGGTTGGTTGATGCTGAAACCCATGGGAGCTATCTGTAGGGGAGATACCCTTGGGCCTGAGACTGAGGCTTTCCTTCCTGAGGGGAGGGCTTGCCTTGGCTTGGGCAAGTGTTCTATAGTTCATACTCTTCAATGTAACCTGAATTCCAAGCAACTCCAAGACCCTTGGTAGCCTTGAAAAGGACGAGGGTCAGAGAAAGGTAAAAAGAAGCAGGAATCTCAGCCCCCTGGCCTATGAGGTTCACAAGTAATAGGCAATCATGCTTGGCTTCCTTCTCAGTCCTCCTAGGCCTCTCTAAATCTTTACTTGAGAATTCAGGGAAGGTGGCAGAAAGTTTGTACATTTACTTGTGACATAAAATAATTCACATTTGCTGGTGGCTTAAGCCTTGATGGGGTATGTGAGGAAGTAGGACCAGGCTACTTGGAAACTATCTTCATGACTACAAAGAGGGCATTTGAACAAAAGACTGACATGGGCACTGCATTTAACTGAGTTTAATGAGGGTAGCCCGTGTGAAGAAATGCTCAGAGAAGAGGCCACTGCTGACAGCGGCACCGAATTTCCATGCTTGAGATGAAGGTGATGCTGAGGTTCCTGGCCTGATGTTGCTGATGTCAGGTGGCGGAAAAAGGAAGGAAGAACAGGGAGAGTTTGGTGCTAGGCACACTAAACCCATCCTGTAGGAGGTTGAATTCGGAAACTTTTTCTTTCTTTCTTTCTTTTTTTTTTTGGTATTTTTTATTAATTAAATTTTTAAAATTTATTTTACATCCCAAGAGTTCTCAAACTTTCCGAGGTGGGAAAGTGAATTCACCCTGACGAGATGCTGAAGCAAAGGGACAGGCTAGAGAACAATTAATTATATTAAATTAATTAACTAAATATAAATATCATACATGTAAAGAGCAATATCAACCATGCCTGGGCTCTTCTACATAAAATGAGGAATCTTCCATGTTGATCTCTGATATCTTCCAGCCCAAATCTCCTCCCATCCTTCCCTGAAGCCGACTCCTTCTCTGTAAACACTGACTTTACCTCCTGCTTTGATGATTTTACAGCACTGGGAAGAGGAGTTAATTGACCAAATCAAGTAATTATAGCTAACATGAAAAAACTGCTATGCACTAAGCACAGCGTTCTTAGGAGCCTGCGCATATAACTCATTTAATCATCCCTACAATGCTAGGAGATACATTTTGTCCTGTCACCACCATAGTTGTTATTGTAAATATTCATTTTTTTAACGGCGAGTTAATAGTGGTTAATTTTATTAACCATCGCTTTAACTTTATGATGGCTAATTTTATGTGTGAGCTTGAGTGGGTCATGAGGTGCCTTGATTAAGCGCTGCTTCTGAGCGTGTTTTTGAAGGTGTTTCTGGATAAGATTAGCATTATAGGAATTTATATGTTGTAGGAATTTTAACACTGTAAAAGGTGAATTCCACAACAACATGGTAAGCTGAGAACATACATACTTTATTTCCATTCCTAAATATATTTCTGACTCAAAGCCTCAGGAATAAGGATCCTGAACAACAAGGTGTGCAGAGGGAGGACTGGAGACGAGAAGGTACAGGAGACCGGAAGCTTGGGTCCAGGAGGTCGTGCAAGAGCTGATGGCTCATGCCAAGCAAATTTATTAAGAATTCTGAGCATGGCGGTCAATGAAGACTGATGAGAAGCCAAGGACAATGGCAGTAGGTTTCGATCCTAATACATGAACTGGCTTTGTGGGAGCTTAGCCTGTTTGGACGCTCACCTTTCTGGACGTAGATAGAAGGACCTTGGTCTTCCCGCAGGGCAGGGAATTTGGACTGCTCTTCAGTATCGAGAGGGAGGGGGAATGGAGTGGGGGGAGGAGAAGAGGAGTGGGGATAGGGGGAGGCAAGTGGGGGGAGGGCAATATTTGGGAGGAGGGGAGGGAAATGGGAAATGGGGAGCAGGTGGAAATTTTAATTAAAAAAGAATAAAAATAAATAAATAAGTAAAAAAAAAAGAATTCTTTAAAGAAGTATTATACAGCATCTTATATTCAGTTCGCGGTGAAAAGATGGGACAGAGTCAGGAGAAAGTTATCATACAACGGGCAAAACCAGTGGGAAGCTAATTAAGCAAGGCTGCACAAAGGGGGCCACAGGGTATCTCACCGCAGACCGAGCACTCAGCAGCCTCGGTTCTGATAATGCCAGGGCTCTTCACAGGGAAAGGCCAGCTTCCCAGGAGTGGAAACCTTAAATTCGATGAGGCCCCAACCCCACACTGGACCTTGCCGACTCTGCCCCTACACGAGGACACAGAACTAGCATTTCCCCCGGCCTTTCATCAGGACTGTTGAGAAAGCCTTGGGTTGGTCTGACTCTCAACGTATTCCAGAGAAAAGGGCTCAGCCCTATCTGCAAGGGTGGACTAGGGTAGCGCCATTCATTCCACAGAGGGCCCAGAGAAGAACACGTGTAGAGGCAGGAAAAAGTAATCTTCACCTCTTGTCTGCCTTCCTACTTCAGTTGGAACTTCTCCTGTCGTCTGTCCTCAGACTGGGATTTACATATTAGCGCCCAAGGTTTTCAAGTTTTTGGACTCAAGATTAGATCCTCCCACCTTCCATTGAGGGTGGAATCAATAAAGATAAGCACTGACCCTCCCTTCAGTGGAAGGTAAGGCGTGAACACACAAACGTGACAGAGGCGCCCGTAACAAGATAGTCTGGGCCCCACAGTGGAGCGAGTCCTTTAAGCCTGCGAACACGGGATCCTTGTAGATGGAAGTCCTTCCGGGCTTTTTAATCTCCATTATTCACCAGCCTTTGTAGCACTAACAGTTAACTTTCTCTTCCAAGTCAGAACAATTCTGGAAGTGTCCTCTCTCTAGGAGAGGGGGAAATTTAGCTTTCTTTGTTGGAAAAAAATATTTTTAAAACCAGATAGTTGAAAAAGGACAGGCTATAGAATGAATGACCCGAATCCCAGCCCACCCTCTTTTTTGTGGTATTTGGACAAGATAAAAATTTTTATCTAATCATGTTCTGCTCCTTTAAAATGTACATAGAGGGAAAGGTTTGACTAAAATATGCACAAAGCACAGGAGACAAAGACAATTTCTGCTAAAACCGAGAGAAGTGAAAAGCAATCAGAACTGGCCACCAGAGGGCTAGCCCCTTGGAGAGCAGTCACACCAAACGTCCTTCGGCCCCTCTGCATTTGCTGATTTTAACAAGTTAATATGCATCTCAGGAATGTCCACATTCTTATTTCTAATCATTTCACATAATAATCGTCTTTTATCTATTAATGCACTATCAGATAAGAGATTGCTTAGATTGTCTATATCCATAAAATGCATTGCACAAACTACTTGCTTACCAGAGCTGGCAATGGTAGGAGTAGATTCAACTGGGGAAGCAGTGCCAAAATACAGGCAATGTTCTTGTATGAGCTGGTACTTAAAGCTGCATCTTATCCCCTTCTATGTATAGGAAAAGTTCCCTGGGTCCCTAGTGAGCAACCAGTAATGACAACTTCTTGATCCATAGGTTAAGACAAAGGGTGTTTCCTTTTCTTCCAGAGGCAGGTTTCTGATTAACCAGAAGTTCTCAGTAGGTGGCACTAGAAGTATGGCATCAGGGAAGAGAAGTGCCTAGTAATTGTTATATGTGAAATATTATACATGAGCTAGAAGCTTGGATTTTGTCTATAGAAATCCAATCAGGATTGTCTTTAAAATCTTTGGATATTCAAGCTAGCTCATTTCTGCACTCTGTAAGAGATTTCTGAAGGCTGTGTGGCAAAAAGCCTGTCCAGTGAGAAATGAATTCTTCTAAGGAAGATTCCCACTGCTAAAGTTTGAAGACTTCCTGCCCTTTCCTTCATCAGGCGTCTTGAGCTTCTTGTCTTGGGATGGGCCCCAGAGGTTTCAGGACCACTGTGGTGGATGTCTCTCTGAGTCCACTTGAGTAGACTGTGAAAGTCATCTGGGAGCTCCCGAGGGATGTCAGGAAACTCACTCTGTGGATGTGATACCACATATCACCATGGATGAGTAATGACTCTGCTCCTGAAACCATCGCAATTGTTAACCACAAGAAGAATATGCATTGGGAAGGTGTTGCCCAGGCTCTTCCAAGACCTCATTAGTTGGGAAGGAAAGGAACATCATTCATCTACTTTGGGTTTGCTAATTGATGTCCCATTACCCAAGTCACCAGTTTTATACATCACACCAGCAGAGAGAGGACAATCAATTAGCTTCAGTTTTAATCTCTTTGGGTCATCACTTTGCATCTTATGACACATAAAAATGTTGCTGGATTTGATGCCCAGAGTCATGGATGTCCTTAAGCACCAGGGCAATCTGTAGAAGGACGCTTTTGAGTTGGACTCTTGAATGTGGTTACCAGATGTAGCATTAGCAATATCAAATACAGCAACTCACAGGCTCCCATCCTTATTTACTTTGATCAATCACACGATCCTCTTCTGCAAAGGAAGAGCAATCACATGATCCTCTTCTGCAAAGGAAGAGCAGTAATGTACCATATATATAATATATATAGTAATGTACCATATATATATATATATATATATATAGTAATGTACCATATATATATTGCATTAACTTGGTGCAAATCTAAACTTTGATAATCCTGGAAGGGTTTCTGTAGAGCGCTTTATTGCATAAATGCATCTCTCCAGCCTCTTAATGCACTTGTAGACTATACCAAATTCCTCAACTCCAGTTTCTTCTACTTCCACAAGCTCTTTCTTATAGCAGGAAGCCATATTAGATTTTTTTGTAGAACAGTTGCCTTAGCAGGCAGTCACATTCTGTTTTGCTTTCCCCTTCTGCAAATTCCTTCAAGCTAGTTCTAGGCTTCCTCTTGGCCTTTGATTGAAGGAATAATGTTCTATAGGACTCTGGAGTGAAGGCATTGATATTGACTAGAGGCAAAGAGGTCTTATTGATGAGGCAAGCAGGCAGGAGTCTCGGATGCTTAGAGCTTTGGACAGAGACCTTCTTGTTGAAGAAATCTCTGGCTGGCTCAACACTGTTAGGAGTAGAGTGGTTGTCACTGGATCTGCAGCTTGCTCTTGTTATGTTGGACTGGTGTCTCGAGGCATTTGGGAGAGTCTGAAACTGGAGCCTGAAAAACTGGATCTGGACATTTCTTGTCTTTCCTTGTCTTCATTGTCCTTCTTAGAGGCATTAAGTTCATCTCTGAGGGGAGTATCCTCATATCGTGTACATTTTTGCCTCAAGGTCTCCTTGCCGTCTTCTGCCCGTCATTCCGTCTCTTCACAAAAGAATGTTTAATTTTATATTCAGTCCCTGGTTAGCCCTGTTGCTGTCTCAGGAAAGGGCCTTACAGTGTGGACAGGAAGGTCTCTGAGTAAGTAACACTAAATCCATAAAGGTAAGGAGGGAAAACCAAAATAAACCCCAGCATCTTCCACAACTTTAGCCCACCCTTCCTCCTACCAATCAACAGCTGTTGACCTGAATCCTAAATAATAAATATGAAATTCTGCGGTATCATCAGCCAGGGTGATTCATGCTATCAAAGATTCTCCATAATCCACATCTTACACTAAATACTGTTTGCAACGAAGGGATGAAGAATGTAATAATGCATCTTAAAATAGACACACAGTGTCTTCAATAGGAGAGAATCAGATTTTATTCAATAGCATTCTAGAGCCTTGGAGGTCAGTGGTATGGGCTGATTGGTGTCTACCTTATATTTTAACTTCATCTAAGTGTTTCCTCCAAGAGGCTTCCTTAAGAGGAGCATTACCACGTCATTGTGCATTAGCTTTCTTTCCCCCAGGTAGAGTTCTGGGAAACTATTTAGAGCCCCAAGAATGCAATCCCCTAAGAATCCCATCCTGAAACATTTGTAGTTGTGTCCTGAATAAACATTTGCTTTCATTTCAGATGTCAATAGGTACTTATTTTCTAGGTAGGGCTTCCTCGCTGGCTCTGGGGTGTCTGATTTCTGTGCTGGTTAATATGAAGGACGTCAAGCCTGCAGCAGCTGGAGGTCCAAACAGGACCACACAATCCACTTCTCTCCGCAGCATGACACACATAGTAAGTGCTCAATGAAGATTTGCTATAGAAGTGGACAGATTCTCAGATAAGAGACAAATCAAATTGCAGAGAAATATCCAAAGTTTGAAGTTTGACACACCATACTGTGCAAAGGGAGTTCGCAAATTACTCATAAAACAAACCACAGGTGGCTGAAATACAGGATAGTAATTTTTGTAGGCTCAGGTGGTTTATGCAGTCTTCAGCATCTCTTGATGGAATTATAGCCCCACAATTCAGATAGCTCCCGCTTCCTTGAAACACATGTAGCATGGATATGAATTACAAATCCTGGCCTTGGTTGGCACTGTGTGTCTTTACTACTGAACTTCTCCGCTGCCCAATAAAGTCTCTTGTTGACACCCTCAGTGTTAGGAATCTTGATTTCAGATTAATGAAAACACGGGCACACTCAGAGATTTCTTCATATTACCTTGCTTTCTACATTTAACTCGATAAAGTTATACACATTAAAGTGTTATAGATTGTTCTGAAATTCATTACTAGGGTGGTGATATTGCTCAGTGGATAAAAGCACTTGCTGTACAATTCACTCAGAACCCATCATGGAAGAAAAGAGTTGACCACCAAAGGCTGTTCTTTGACCTTCACGTGTGTGCTATGGGATCAGTGGTATATGTAAACACACACACATGCATATACATAATGAACACATACACGCACACCCCCATATACTTACCCACACACTACTAACAGTAAGTACTGTAAAACAATTTTAAAATTAAGTTCACTCCTGTTATCTGTTGGCTCTTGCATTCTATATAAAGTAGATTGAGGCTAGTGATGTTCTGTTTCCTTAAGTGCCTGCACACATGGATGCCCTTAATCTCTGCACACAGAGACGGTGGGAGAAATTCTTAGGTAGGAGATGATGGACCCTCTCATTTTTTTCTTCTCCTTCTTTCTTCTATAAGATGAATTCCAACTTTATAGAAATGTGGTGTTGTTTTGGGTCCTCTTTCCTATGCTATCTGATGTGTGCAACCAGTATTTCACAGGTGCAACTGTACAGCAGCTCAGTGGGGCATGTGTCCCCCATGATATTGGATGGTGTACCAGGAAAGCATTACGTGTGTGTTGTATTTACTCTTAGACAATAAAGAGCGGAGAGGAAAATCTCTAGTTCCTCAAAGTAGTTACTGTCCTATTATCAAAACATCAAATGGTTAGCATGAACCGCACTCACCTGCCATCCTTGGGTCCCCATCTAACGATGAGCATGACACTTTAACTTTCTTTGCTCTATCAGCTTCATCTCCGTCCTTCCTTGTGCTACACTGTGCACACGCTGACTATGCCCAAGTCTCAATCACAGCGCTTGATTTTTCTCAAGTTAAAATGGAAGATTGCTTTGAAGGAGCATCTCATTTGCCTAACACCACTTGGTTGTAGATGTCCACAGATGTGTAAGGATGACTTTCCAGGGCACTTTTACAGCCCCCTTGAAGACTTCCCTGTGCTGGAGACCTATCACCTTTAATAAAACAAGCAGCTCTCCCTCGAACTGGCTTCGCTGTGAGGCTGTTGCTTCTTGTTTCAGATTCTACCTCTCTTCCCGATCCTTTCTGGGAAAGTCTCTTTAAGGTGGTGCCATCCAGAGCTGTGGAATGGTGAAACGTTTACTTAAAAATTTGAGAGAATCATGTCATTAAAGAAAAATATTTTCTTTCCCCCAAATAAGGATGGTTCCATCTTAACTTTTGAAGCGAACACAGTTCACTTGCTCCCTTAGCACTTAGCCTAGGTCTACACAGTTTCTATCCATCCCCAGGGATAGATGCACCATATCTCACTGTACACATTATACACTTCCAGAAAAAAAGTAACCGAGTTCCTGAATGAAAACAAACTATTCCCTTGCTAGGTGTGTGTGTGTGTGTGTGTGTGTGTGTGTGGCAGAGGAGTGGGAGGGAGAAGGGATGTCAATAGCTATCCTGTTGAAGGTGGGGACAGTGAGAATGTAAGGGAAAGGACACTGACAATGATCTTCAGGGAGGCGGCAGTGTGATATGGTCTTACTGTGCTGCCCAGCCTGGCTCAAAACCTCCAGCTCAATTGTTCCTCCTTTCTTAGGCTTAGCCACCACTACTCCCCACTGCTTGAGTGATTTTGAAAGAAAAACCCGTAGGACCCTGCGGTTAGTGACTTATCTAAGTTATTGTTGTGCTTATTTTTGTTGTTGTGCCGTTCAAACTTTTGAAATGATGGGTTCCACAAACATCCAGACTCCTGGGCAAAGAGCTGCTTCCTCCTATTTGTTCTAAATTGCCCTTTATACTGATGATCCTATTTAAAGCAGAAGGTCTATATGCCCTTTAAAGGTTAGGGCACTGTTTAGCCAGACACCCAAATATTTATACACAGAGAGCTACACGAGTGTTGTCTGATTAATGCTTGTCTTCTTGGGGAAGCTGCGAGTAATGTCAACACGCACTACGTTATTCCGGCTAGAAATTCATCCGTTTAGTTTAGCTCGCGTGTAACAACACCTGGAAGCCAGGCGCCGCTTGCTGAGTGCCGCTGCGGTGCCGCTGTAGCTCGTTCAGAACAAGGGATGCGGCCGAATCTTCCGCATACCGAATGGGGGCGCTCAGCATAAGTGGGAAGTTTAGGTGCTGCTGGAAATCTTTAATAGGTGATGGGTATAAAGGGCCAAATGCCACAAGTCTCAGGGAAACCCTTGTTTGGACAAGAAGAACCTTTAATAATAAAATTGAATTGGAAGTTAAAACTGTGGTCCTAATCACGTGACTTGCAATAGTGCCATTGAGATTTCCTGAAGCGCTCTGGATGGCACTTTAAAGTAGGCCAGGAAGGGCTGAAGAGAGGCCGAGCATCTTCACCACCATGCCCATGTGCATCCTCCGCTTTGCTTCTGCCTGTTGTTGTCTTTTAAATTCCCTGTTGTTACATGACTTCTGTCTGTGCATTTCCTTTCTTTTGGAACTTTTCCTTCCCCTGGCTGTTGTTTAGCCTGTGCAGACCCCTTTCCTTCCATGCTCCCCCTTCCTGCTCTCTGCCTATGGCCCTTCCCTGCCGGATGTCCCTTTTCATCGGAAGATAGCAAGTTTTGCAATGTGAAGCAACTTGGAGGCCTACACTAGTCTTTTCTTTCTAGAGGTGAGGCTGTAAAAACCAACACAAAATCTGCTGTGTTATTTCATGAGTCACCTGAAAAGAGGGACTCTCAATTGAGGGATCGGCCTGGGCCATGCATTTTCTCATATATATATACATATATAATATATATTATATACACAAACATATATAATTAAAACTATATTCTAATTATATATACATTTAAAAAGGCCTGTTTGCTTTTTTTAATTTAATTTTTTGAGATCATAATACAATTTCCCCTTTCCTTTCTTCCTTCCAAACCCTCCCATGTGTGCTACCCCCCAATCTCTTTCAAATTCATAGCCTCTTTTTCCTCTAACATTTTAGCACATGTATGTGTGCATATGCATAAATAGATGCATACATACATACAAAGTCCTAAGTATACAAATATAATATGACTGGTCTATATAATGCTGCTCATATATATGTTTTCAGGGCTGACCATTTGATATTAGACACCAAACTGGGGAAGACTATTTCTCATAGTCTCTGACTGAATTCCTTCATTTCCTGTCCTTACTTGTGTGGGATTGAGACCTCATGAGATTTCTCCCTTCTTTGTTAGCATGTCATTTTCTTAATGATTGATGTGAGAGAGCCTGACCCACAGGTGGTGGGAGGTCCATCCTTGGGCAGGTGGTCCCAGCCTGGCTGAACAGGTTGGTCAAGCCATGGAGAAGAAGCTGATAAGCAGGATTCTTCTGTTCTCTTGTGGTCTCTTCTTCTGGTATCTGTCTTGCCTTCCTTCTAGGATTGACTGTAAAGTCTAAGTTGAAGTACAGCTTTTCATGTCCAGGCTGCTTTGGGTCATGGTGTTTATCAGAGCAACAGAACCAAGCTAGAGCACTTGCTCAAGTCGAAGCCTAGGAAACCACCGCTCTGCATCTTCGTGTGGAAAGAGACTGGGTGGCATCTCCATTGTTCAACGTCCCCTCCATGCAGAAGAGATTTCCAAATACTCCAGCACAGAGAACAGTACCAGGAGAGCAGCCCACTCGGGCTTATGTGCACTGATGTGCGCTGCCGTTCTAACCACCTGCTCCGTCTGCTGGAGCTACAATCAGGACTTTCCTGTGAGTCTTTTTTCTTTTCTTTTAAAAAAGTTATTGAAGAGGCCTTACTACGTAACTGTGAAATTAACTGTGTAGACCAAGCTGGTCTGGACACTGCTGAAGATCCTCATGCCTCTGCCCTCCTTGTGTCGAGCTCTCAGACACGGCCCCTCACCTGCCTTGTTTTTCTTTGTTTCTTTTAATATGTGACGAGACTGTCAGGTTCTCTTATACCTTTCCTGCCTTCATTACTCACACCTGGGTTCCTCATGCCACATGGTTTACATGTCTCTCATCACCTTAGGGCCCTCATCTGGGTGACAGCAGATTAGGGAAAACCACTTCAAGTGATAGTAGCCCACACAGACTGAAAATCTCTAGTATCTATTCTGATCTGGGTTTGACCCCATGTTCCTTCTCATCATGTGTGTACATGGTGTTGGTTTCCACCCATCTGGGTTTGAGTCATTTCTCATCATGCATATTCATGGTGTTGGTTTACACCAAACAGGCCCACCTGAGACCTCCAAGTCTCTTCCAGATCATTTGAGCTTCTCTTATCACAGCGTCCATATAGGTCTTACAATTGCTTATATAAAATCTAATCATTTTGATGCATACCTGTCATCCTATCCCTTGGTGAGCTCAGATCACACCATGAAGAGTTTGAATTTGTGTGCGCGAAGCTATGAGTCTGGGTCTCAAGAAGATAAAAGCACTTTTTAAACATTCCTGCTTTTGTATCGTTTCCCCAGCACTCTGGGTGCTTTCTAGGTCACTAGTTGCACCCTTGTCCCTGTACGTCATGTGCATACAGGATGGCTTCCTAATGGTGAGCAGCTGATGTTCATCAGTGAGTAAAAATATTCGTGTGATTATTAACCATCCACAGTCCCGTAGTGGTGTCTGTGCCAGGGTCATGTGCTCCAGAGTGGAATGGGGCACACCCCGTCTGGATTAGTTACAATTCATTGGCTTACGAGCACTAGACTCCTTTGGAAGAATTCGGTTGTAGCTCATAGAGGTATAGGAAGAATGTTGTTTTCCAGGGACACAGGACTACCAAGATCTTCCACTTACTTTTCAAAAAAAAAAAAAAAAAAAAAACAAACCAGTTTATCATTTTGCGTAAGACCATGAACCTAGTTTGGGCCAAGATTTGACTCCAGGTTTCCCGCTGTCTTGTAAATTTTCTTTCTTCTGGATCTCCTCCCTCAGCACTAGAGATCCAGAAGCACCATTTCACCTGTGGCAGCATCATGAAATCATAGGTCATCTTTATTTTTTTTTTTTTTTACAAAGTAATACTGACAACCAATAAAACATTTTCAATAAAATATATTTTATTGAAGAACTGTTGACAAGTTTTATTAGTTTATTTCATGTTGCTGTAACACAATAACCAATGAGAGGTAACTTATAAGGAAACTGATTTCTCTCTTTATCCTGGTGGCTGGTGGGTTCAGGTGGAAAAGGAAAAGATTGGTGCTGAAACCCTAGTGAAGACCTCCTGGCTATCTAGCAAGATGGCAGAAAAGCAGAAAGAGGAGCAGCCATACACCAAAGGGCCAACCAAGTATGCTGGGTGGATTCACATTTAAACAAGTAGCATTCCAATGCATTCTCTCACTAATCTAGCACAGGGTGATTCATGACCTGGTTACCTTTAACTGGGACCCGCTGCTTGAAGGTTCTACCTCAACACCATCTTACTCGGGAACTAAGCTTCTAGCACATGAAAAAAATCACAGAAAAAATATTGAATAGTTTATATAAAACAAATGGCTATGGATTGTTCATAAGAGACCATATACTACCCATAAAAAGATGACCTTTGGCTTATCATGCTTAAATATTTTAAATTTTTGGATGGTATGCAAGTGATATGTATTCAATTGAAGCCATATCTTGAATTTTGATATTTTCTGGAGCATTAATATGTAGACAGTACCCTCTCAACACGTGTTCTCCGATATAGCAGCCATGCCTGCCTATCAAGTTCTTAACATGTAACTACTGCAAGGGAGACGTTTTGAAATATAAATGAAAAAAGATAAACATGGCTCGTGGCTTCCATACTGGACAGTGAAGCTCTAGAATATGGGGGGCCAAAGTCGTGTCCTGGTAGGGCCAGACACTGTCAGGTATGACTTCCAAGAATTCTCTATCTGAAGAATTATTAATAAGAAGCTATTCCTATGCAATGCCAGTGTAGTTAACCAAGTAAGAAAAAAAAAAACGTGAATCAGCCAGTTTTCACATTTAGTCGATTTAGAATCAATGGTCGTGGGATGAAGCAGGTTCCCAAAGCAAGCTTTTCTGTTGTGAATAATACTAGCAGGATCGAAGCGGATGCTCTTGATGAGCCACTGTGCCAGCCGTGGTGACATACCACCAATATAAAGACAACAGTAAACAAGATACTGTTTGTGAAGGGTCTTCTCTTTCCCCAGACTACTCATGTGTGCAGTTGCTTTTTTTTGTAAGATTTCTGAAATTTCATTTACATTTTAAGAATGTAATAATTTAAAAATATCCGTTCTGGTTTATTTGCCTGTCCCTAGTTAAGTTGCAAATGATGTAGGAGCCGACCGGGGAATCTTAAATCTTTCATTAGCACAGGCTGCTCTCTAGAGGGGCGGTGACTTGCACTTTGGATTTATTCCAAGTCCAGGAGGATATTTTTCGACATTCCTAAAGACAAAACCAATTCTCTCAGTCGTTCATGGGCCAAGAGTCTTGTCTGTCCTCTTGAGAACAGGACTTGGGCTGCGGTGGAAAGAGCTTTGCACAGCATCTGTCCCCGGCTTAGCCTTGCCTCCCTGCTATTCCTCGGGGCCCAGGTTGGTTTCACAGTTGATCTGATCCAGGATTTCATAATGGCTCCAAGTCCCCGAGCAGAAGTACCTTAGAGAAGGTATAGCTCCCCACGGTACAGCTTGCAATCCCTTTCTCCTATCTTCCACCAGAAGAGCGGGTTAGTCCTGGAGCCTAAATCCAGGTTTGTGCCCTAGGAGAGTAAGAGAAGCGGTGACAAACCAGACTTTGTGTTTTCTTTTCCCTCTCGTTTCCCGAGGCTACGGGTACAGCACAGATTTCCTTGGGGGTACTTTTAATTTAGATGGAGCTAGGCACGAGTGAGGAGTGGTATGCCTGTGAGCCCGAGGGGGCACTGTTTTCTAGGTTCTTTGCGGCAGCCGGCAGCATGTTTGGGTCTACTGCTTATCCCTCGTCAGGACAGGACCCCGAACCACCCACAAGAGGGCAGCAAATGATTTCCAATCTGGTTTTGACACCTTTAAAAACATCATTTTGCTTTGCTTCCAGAGAGCTTCTGTTTAGTCAAGAAATAAAAATTTGCAGCCGATGGGAGGAATGGGACCTGGCTTTCATTTCTCCGCACATTCTTGTTAGCACAGCTTATCACTGGAGCGTGGCAAGTGTGGGCTGCTGGTCTCCCGGCCTGGGGAAGGGTGGAGATCGCGCCTCTTTGTATGCTCAGCTTTCGAGGTCAGGGTTTATTCCCAGGGAAAGGAAGGCTTTGTACATTGCATTTGGTAGAAACCAAATACATTTATTGTTTTAGTGCCCCTTATTCCTAAAGAGCCTTCACACTTCACACAAATTATTAGATGCTAATCAATTGACAATTTTCCTACCTAGGAGGCTGGAGAAGGTATCTCGGAGGGACCTTTTCCTTGTTGATCGTAGGACTGGACGCTGTCCTGTGAGTGTATATCACCACTCCTGTGTTTCCATCATGGAAGGCACAGACAGGCCCAGGCTGAATTATGAGTTTGGCCCTTCCTTGACATCCTTTCATTTCCCCTCTCTATGTCCTTCTGTCTCGCGGGAGAGTCCTTCTATAGTCTCCACATTCAAATCAATGAATATTTATTAGGTACTTCTACAGGAAAAAAATCACTGGGTACATGCCTTCCGGGACATAAAATAATACCCACAAAAAATGTACGTATTAGATATGTGTGCTTAGTTCATTGGCTGACATTTCATTATCTCCAAACAACCCTATAAAGTAGGTATTATTTCTAATATACAAATGGAGAGATTGAGGCTGTGGGAGGTTAAACAATTTGTCACTTAGCTTGTCAACAGGAGGAGCAGGAACTTGAATGCAGACCTCACTGACTATCCCTAACCACACTGCTATATTCCTAGAGAGGCATTTAGTACCAAATATCAGTCGTTCTATGATGTGGGTGCAGATAGGAGGTATCTAGGGAGTTTTTAAATTCAAGGGTCAGTGTCCTGCCAACAAGGTAGGTAGTGTGTGTGTGTATGTGTTTGAATTTCCAGGCATTCGCATTTTGTAAAGGTTTCCAGGTGATTTTGAATGGGAGTTAAAAGTCCTGCTTTGATGGATGGGAAAGGGTGCAGAATATGAAGTCCAGGGATGAAAAGAAAGAGAGGAGTATGTCTGTGTGTGTTGGGACCGCTTGTCCGTGTTGTTCGGCCTTCTTTAGTGAGTAGGTGACTATTCCTGTAAGGTGAGCACCTTCATGCAATGGTCCCCTCATCTGATAACAGTTACAGCTAGCTCATTTTTAAGCGTGTCTTCATGTACCACAGTTCCTAGTTTACTCACTCAGAGTAACTTTTCTTAGTGCTATGATTACCATTAAATGCTAGCCATATGAGTGGGTTCACTGTCCATCTCACTACAACTTAGTGAGAACTTAACCTTGTCATCAAGCCTAAGGTATGGTATGTCCTAACATACAATATGTGTTACATATGCTAAGAGGTAAAGGAAAAACATGACCACCTAACTATAAATCATCCTAAATTGTGATTTTACAGAGATATAAAATATGAAGAAACACATATCTTAAAGCTAGCGAGATAGAGTGCATTTCACTGGGTGCACGACAGAAATTGTGGCGTTTTTATTCTGCAGCACATGCCCCATATACCGAATGAACATTGTCGTGAAAGCAGATTAAGAGAGAGATTTGATCTCAAGGACTTGTGGATATGCAATTGCTTTTCTACTGTTTTAGTAAAGATGCCAAGTGTCGATGTATTGGCAACAAATTTTTCTAGAGGAACAGGAAAACATCACTGACAAGGTGAACAACAATTTTATTGCCCTGGTTACTGATCATCCAAGTCAGGAAGACAAAGGGAAATTGGCCATTTTCTAATAATTCTATGATGGCTATAATTAGCTCATCATCATGTTTTGTTTTGGCTGGTTCTTGTCTTAGCTGTTGGCGCTCCTGGAGCAGGAACAGCGAGCCCACTGTTGGGACAAATAGCAAGATAGACACCGGCCTCAACACATCACAACTATTGGAGGACAGGTTCCGCATCCTAACTTCTTAACCATAGCATCAACTGTGAATGTGGTGTGAGTGGACCTATGAGAAAAACATGAAGGAGACAGGCAAACCTAGAGAACTGTATATAATATAAAAGATAAAAGAAAAAAAATAAGCTCTTCCTACATAGACCTTCACATGTGGTAGGAGATGAGGCCAGTTGCGACAGGGAAAACGTGTGAAGCGGAATTGTGACAAGCTCACCGAGAAAAGCTTGCAGGGTGTTAATCAACGGCGAGAGATTAGGAATAGGGAGGCTGTTGTCTGGAACTGATTTCTCAGACATTTATGTGCACACGGGGATTCTGACAAAATGAAGATTCCTATAAGATTCATAAAGGCCTGGAGATCTTTATTTTTAACAAAGTTCCCAGTATTAGAGAGCCCTGCTGTCCCAGGGGAATCTTGCAGAAAGGAGAGGCAGGTTTTGGGTCCCCCACCCCCCCGGGGCAGGGTTTCTCTGTAGCTTTTGGTTCCTGTCCTGGAACTAGCTCTTGTAGACCAGGCTGGCCTTGAACTCACAGGGATCCGCCTGCCTCTGCCTCCCGAGTGCTGGGATTAAAGGTGTGTGCCACCACCGCCCGGCTAGGAGGCAGGTTTTATGGAAGAAAAGAGTTTGTGATACTCAGAGGTGGTGCTGGTGAGTACTGTGAACGCAGTCCTGTCTCTTTAAACCTCACATTCAATTTTCTCCTAGTGTGTTAGGATTCCGTTTCACTAACAGCCTCCTTCTGAGGATCTCCAAGGGAAGTAAGGAACTTCCTAATTTTTGAAACTACTTTGAGATCGTGAACAGATGTTTCTGCCATCCAAAATATGTTTGAAGATTGACATGATGTTTGAGGAGCCCTAAATTGTCAAAGATGAGAAATTCTTGAACACACTAAAAGAATATCCCTTGCTTAGGACTGTTACTTATTCTCATTTTCCTTAAATGTCACGGCTTTCATTTTCCCAGCTAAATACAGTGAAAAGTCCGAGCTTCGTGTGGTCCTTCCACTTCTAGGATCTGCTCCGAGACCTCCCTGCCCAACACCGTCTGCCTGCGTGAACGAAAACGAGGACATTACTACTCCAAGGTATGGTTGAGGAGAAAGCTTTTATTGAAGAATGAGGGAAAGTGCAGCCAGCAACAACTGGAAAAATCTGGACTGAACACTGCCTTGAGAGAAGAGAGAGAGAAGAGCCAAGAGGACAAAGAGAACAGGATGAGCCAAGAAGTGAGAAGAACCAAGAGACAAAGATGAACCAAGAGAACCGAGAGAGTGCGTGGTCAAAATAGCAGGGTTATATAGGAAAGAGAAGCTGGGGGAAGGGAACAGAAGCCCCTAGGCTGGAGAAGTTTTTGGGTGTGTGTGGTGGTGGAGAAGTTTAGGAAGGAGCCATGTACATTGAATGAACCTGGCTGCATTTTGATACTACAGTTAATCAGTTGTCCTGGGTTTCTTTGAGACGGGACACTGGGTTCCAACAGATCTGTGTAGGAGGAGCAGATTTCTGGCCTTTACTATAGCTAAACAGAGTTCAGTGTCTTCACCCAAGTTGCTTGGCACCCTTCCTGGTGAGAGGTTAGACGCGAGGGAAGGGCCTACAGATCTATGGGTCCTCTCCACCTCCAGCCCCAGCCACTGTTCAGACAGCAGCTATCTCCTGCTGTCACATCTCCATCAGTGTCTGGGACATGACAGGATCCCTAAAGGAAATATTTCGAGCCCACTCGGTGGTCTTTGTTTATAGTAGTTATTCAGGCGTCTGCTTTCCAGGCTTTATGAACTGTGGCACAATGTCTGTGCTGTATAGAAAGAGTTGATTTGCAACACTCATTTGCCAGATAATTGTTTTCTTCAGTCTTATGTTGCTGGTGAACCACGCCATGGAAAAACTAATACAGTATCTCCTTCTTCTATTGTGGTCTAGCTTAGATAAGGAAACATGATTTCAGATCTTATCCAAAGCCCATGCAAACCACTTTGGTTCAGGAAATTGGTCTGTAAATCTTACGGAGTCCAGGATTTTCTTGGGCACTTACATAGTTTCAGGTGGGTCAAGAAATATTGATATAGTCCGCCCTTAAAATTACAACATGGCTTTCTGACGCCAGCTGGTAATTGCAAATGCTAGAAGTATTATGGAACGGAAAGGAGGGGTTCTTAGATACTGTGAGGTCAAGGAGAACTTCCGTACTGAGGATTGAACTTAAGGACTTATGCATGAGAGACAAGCACGCTACCACTCAGCTATGTCCCAGACTCTGTCTCACTATTTAACCTTGAATTTGTGATCCTCCTTCATTGGCCTTCTGAATGACTGGATACAGACCTCTGTCACTGGGCCAGGCTTAAAAAAGAACCACTGTGTCATTTGCATTGGAGTTTTAAGGTCAGCCCTCTCTGATGACAAAGCAAACATATGTTGTCCTCTGCCTGGCCTTCATCAGGAAAACTTTGTTTTCAAAAAGCATGTTGAAGCCGGGGCGGTGGTGGCGCACGCCTTTAATCCCAGCACTTGGGAGGCAGAGGCAGGTGGATCTCTGTGAGTTCGAAACCAGCCTGGTCTACAAGAGCTAGTTCCAGGACAGGCTCCAAAACCACAGAGAAACCCTGTCTCGAAAAAACCAAAAAAAAAAAAAAAAAAAAAAAGCATGTTGTGTGTAGGCAGCTGGCTGGCTTAGCTTGGTGAGCAGCTGCACCTGCCGTATTTGGTGGAGTTGAGTGGTTTGGGGTGCATATGGTACAGAAAAAGCAGTAGTAGCATACACACTGCTGATGCCTTGACTTGTTAGGGAATAAGGCAGTGCAAACTGCTTGCATTACTGTATGTTTGCCTCATTCTTGGCTCTGTGCAACCACCAGGTCATGTATTTCCTTCAGCCGACCTGGAAATAGGTCTCATTCTCACTGCCCAATGGAAAAACCAGGCTCAAATGAAAGAGTCTCTAACTCTCTCCCGTAATGGCATTGGAAGGATTTGCCAATAATCTGACTTCAGCAACACCCAAAGTTACCTAGATGACCACCACCTCCCTCCTCATTGATCCTATATTGCTCTTTGGTCTTGTTCCCCAATCCTTTTATTTTCTCTTCAGAGATTCAGAAAGGGTGATAAGGCTAGAAGGAGAATGAGTACAAAGAAAACCACAAAAAGTCTGTATAAATTCAGGTAAATGCAATAAAGTTGTTTTGTTATGATTTCCCAGGCTCCAACATATATAAACATTAATTTTTTTATGTGCGCTAGTGTTTTGACTGCATGGATTTAGTTCACCACATGCGTGCCGTGAGCAAGGAGACCAGAAGAGAGCATCATGTCTCTGGAGCTGGAGTTGCAGATGCTTGTGAGGTAACCTTTGGGAGCTGGGAATCAAACCCAGGTCCCTTGGAAGAGCAGCCAGAGCTCTTAAATACGGAGTCATCTTTCTAGCCCCTTATGAATATTAAGAAAAGAGAAAGATTAAAATTATGTGTCTGCCTGTGGGGCCACTGGCAGTGAGATCAGGATTTATCCCTGTTGCTTGTCCTGGATTTTTGGAGTCCATTCTCTTTGGAGGGATACCATGTCCAGCCTAGATATAGTGGGGACGGCCTTGGTCCTGCCTCAAAGCAATGTGCTAGAATTGGGTGACTTCCCATGGGAAGCTTTACCTTCTCTGAGGAGTGGATGAGGATGGAATGAGGGGGAAAGTAGAGGGAGTGGGGGGGAGTGTGAACTGGGATTACCATGTAAAATGAGAAAAGACATATTTTTAAATAATAAATTAAAAAATTATGTGTCTGCCTAGGTGTCTGTGTAGAGCTTTGTGAACATGAGTACAATTGCCCCCAGAGACCAGAAGAATGCCTTGGAGTCTCTGGCCCTAGAGTTACCGGTGGTTATGAGCCATCTGATGTGGATGCTAGGAACTAAAAATAGGTACCCTACAAAAGCATTATGTGATTGGAACCGTTGAGCCACCTTTCTATCCCCTAAAGATAAAGAAAATGTTTAAATGTGTGTGTGTGTGCGCGCGCGCGCGCGTGCAGGAATGCGCTAGTGTTTTTGAATGTCAGAAGCATAGGATTCCCTGGAGCTAGAGTTGTGGGCATTTTTGAGCTGCCTGGTATGGGTACCGAGAACTCAAGTAGGGTTCTTTCTTTGCCTGTTCAGGTGGCATGGAAAATATATGTGAAGGGAGGGTATCTGGGGCTGCAACAGATTGCAGTGGCGTGGATGACACAGGTCACAAGTAATACACTTGTCTCTAAAGACAGGTCTTTGTCTTCTGTCACGACATTCAGATGTGATATGTATTTTGTCTTTTGTTTTCCTCAATTATAAGGAGCCAGACTTTCGGGGAAGCACATCTCAAGTTCGTTAGTTCTGCTCTGCCTCCAGGGTGAAGATGCTGCTACAGCATGCCTTATAAAACTGGGGACGGAGGTAACACAGACCCTGGCTCTGGAGAAGCCAGGATTCCTCCCAAAATCTTCTCTAGGAACTTTGGTTTGCAAGGCGGCTCGTCTCCTTCCTTTGAAACTGGGCTTATTTGTTAAGCCGAGGCAGCAGCATTACATCTTGCTGCTGCTTGGAGCGAACATCAGTAGCAAATGATCCTCTTAAGCAAGTGCAAGTGGCTGCAGGCAATGCTGGGGGCTAAAAGTACAGAATGGACTAAAACCAAAACAACTGCTCAACCTCAATGCCACCAAGCATCAGAGGGACCCTTCAGAATACTGATGCGGGGAAGGCTTTTCTTACAGACAGCTGGTGAACTGGGAGAGGGGCTGCTTTCCAGATGAGCAAACAGCTCACATTTGGGGGCCACCAACTCATTACTTCAGCTCTCCTCATTGTCTGCCTACAGAGAGGCTCAGCGGCTGGGGACCTGGCTGAGGCTATTAGAGGTGTGGAGCTAAGCTAGAAAGGAAAGTACTCTATGTACACGCTGGTATTATTCTTGCACCCAAATGGTTCATTTCCCTTCCTAGTGGGAAGTCCTTATTCCTGGGTGATCTGCCTGTAATCCCAGCACTCAGTAGGCTGAGGTAAAAGGATTGATCCCAAATCTCAGGCCAGCCTAGGACATATAGCAAGACCCTGCCTCAGAAAAACAAACCAGAAACAAACAAACCACTATCAACATTTTACCCTACGTATTGCTAGAGAAAACTGTCTATGTTTGGGGCTTGGGAAGAGAAATCCTTGAATAATTTCCGTGCAACCCTTGATCAGTCTTAGCATTCCTGTCTGTTCCTTTAGGAATTCTCTTTCTGATAGAAGCCTAGGGTAGGATAAGGCCTCTCCGCACAGAGAGAAAGTTGTGGAAGACTGATGCTCAGCTGCACCTGTGTTCCTAGGTTACTAGGGACAGTATTAGTGGGACTTCACAGGCATCTATGCTCCTCAGTCGTAAAGTGTTTGTGGATTGCGTGAGTTTTAGATGACTTGATGGTTTTGCTCAGTTCTCTTTCAGGTGGCATCGTTAGGATCCCGTTTCCTCCCCAGGTTGTCTGGTTTCCAGCTCATGTTGTTTCCCCTCCTGCAGGACAGGTCTTCTGAACAAACCACCAGTTTCAGTTCCTGGTCTATCCCTACCTCCGGATAAGAGAGGGGTTCAAGGACTTTAAGGTTTTGAAGCAGATTGCCTTCCAGTTCCGGTAGCTGACATTAGTTGGTAGCCCTAGCACATCTCACACTGTGCCGTAGGTGAGAGTGGAATTTCACGAGTGCCCTCTCCGAGACTGTATGAGCGGTAACAATTGATGGGAGAGAGACTCTTTAGTTGGCTGAACTGGTCCAAACTGTGCGAGGATCCTTAGGGAGATAGCCTTTGCAGGTTGTCACCCGTGCTGGGGTAGAATGTTGGGTGATGTGCTGTCTTTGCACCACTCATGAGCCTGTCTATAACCCTAGAAAGCTTACTGATTCGCTAAGGTAGACTGAGGTTGAATAATTTCTTTGGTATGCTGTTGATGTCCTATCTGGGATGAATAGATGTTTGCTCATGTCTCCTTAGGAAATGTCACACAATGGGAGCTAAAGACCCATTTACTGTTAACACCTTATAGAAAAAAAAACATTTGTGTTAATTTTCTCTTTAGTTTTTGTATTACTTGTCTATGCTTAAATTTTTCTTTTCAGCAATCTTAAATTCAGCTTCATTCTTCCAGCATAGGAGCTGGGCTTTTACAAGTCTCTGCTCTGCTCTCTTTCTCCCTGGGAAACTTTCACTTGTTGATGGTTTAAGAAACTTTCTTCTGCTGCCTGTGGAGACTGAGTCTGTCCTATGTCTCAAATGTCTCCCCATCTACTGCCTTGATAGATAATATGATCTCTCATTTTGGATCAAACTCAGAATGTACATCCATGCATCCATCCATGCATCGGTTCATACTTCATCCACCCATTTGCCCATGCATCTGTCTATGCATCTGGTCATACATTCATCCATGCATCTGTCCATACATTCATCCACCCATTTGCCCATGCATCCATCCATGCATCTGATCATGCATTCATCCGTGCACCTGTCTATCCATGCATGCATCCATCCATGCGTGAGTTAATGAAAAAGTAGTCATGGCATTCTAGGCGTTATCTTCTGTGCTGCCCTTCAGAGATCACATCCACCCTGGCAAGCTGGATTTCCTTTCTGTGATTGTAATAAGACCACCCTTAAAGTCTGCTGAGAGGATCAAGACATAGCCCAGACACAGATTTTCATTCCTGATGTCAGTTCTTTCTAGTTTCCCTGTTGCATTGTACCTTTACTGGGATTTGTTTGCCCACATGTGACAGAACCCCAAATTCAGTTTTCATTTTTCTTCAATCACTTTGGTCATGACCATGAACTATTTAGTTCACATTTAAATTCAATGATTATTATAACTCCACAGAATTCCTTTAACTTTGTTTATTAAGACATAAGGATCAGGTTACTATAAACATGATGCCATTATTCCAGTATGTCCAAATTACTTCGAAGCTGTATATCTAGTTCTCATTATTCTCACTCTACTTTTGTCTTGATAAATTTTTAATACTGTATCCCAAGAGAAATTTTGTACCATTTTGTTAAAATATATTTTCAAGACTTGTATGAATGGAAAAAATGAAGTAAAAATTGTCTTACTAATTCACTTAAAGGAATAAGAAAGCTGGAGGGGAGATTGTTCGGTCGTCTCTCTATAGATGACTCAACAGGTGATTATGTTGGAGCTTTGCATAATCACACTGTTTAAAGTTTTTATTTCTTGTGAAGTTATGGGTATTCTCAAAACAATGAAACGAAGAAAAAGTGTTGCAACGTTTAAGAAACTTAATACAACTATTTGGTTTATGGGAGTAGGAAGCGACATGTGGTAATGTGAAATCTGGTGAAATAAATTTTTTCTTACTTAAAATGATAAAATGTATCATAAATTGGTACAAATGCAACAGAAGTACTAAACTGAGTGAAATGGTCCAAATGAGGAACCTTGAAGGGAGAGGAAATTAGTACATTTTGAGGAAGATTATTGGAATAAGGGTAGCATTCTAGATAAGGTTCTTGGGTTGCAGTGAAGATCTGAAGACATGCAGATCCCACAGGCACTTTTCATTAAGTGTCTGAGCACTGGGATGGTTCCTCTGGGCAGACTCTAGATGTGGTGGCTGAAAAGCAGCCCTATTACCACTAGCTCTCCTTGCTTAACCCTGTAGCAACTCACTTGACTTTCTAAATGAAATGTTTCTCTCAGTCAGTCTTTGATCTGCATGCCAGCTTCGCATTGGATTGCGTGCCCGTGTTCTTCTCCTCATTGTATCATCTTATCTTGTTTCTTCTAAACTCGGATCTTTTCACATTTGAATGATGGCATTTGAAAACGCTGTCTTGACGTTCTCCCTATGGTGTCTTGTGCTCCTACTCCCTCTAGGATAGGAGAATGTGGTGTTAAAGAACCCCAATCATTTATTTCAGGTGGCAAGATAAGGAGAATTCTTTCTTGTATGTACCATGTATTAGGGCACACCTGAGGAGACACCCTTAAGCATATAAACACAGACAGACACGCAGACAGATGTATGCATGTGTGCGTGCACACATGTATACACACTCATTTCTTTAAAATGTTCCACATGTATTTACTTAAAGTAGTTATATATGGTGTTTAGAAAACTCAAAATTCTCTGTGGGCTCTGATTGATTTAGTTTCTTTAGCTTTAAAAAGTAATTGTTTACCCAAGACCTGTCTGCGTCCACTGTTTTCAGTGTTCTCTATTATAGTACTGAAGTATGTATATGGTCACAATCATTGATCTTCATCAAATTTAAAATTACATTGAGTTCTACTTGTTAAGTACATCCTAACGGAACGGTGGTTTTCAAACTTGGCTGCTGAATCCCAGAAACATCTAGGGAGCTTGAATTTGGTGTCCTAATTCCATGCCCCCAACTGACTGCATGAAACTCTCAGCAGGTAGTACCCAACCATCATTTTTTAAACGTTCCTTGGATGATTCCAGACTAGAGAAGGCTGAAAACCCTGTGAAAACCCACAGCCTCACTGGAGATCTTGGTCTGTGGCCCTACAAGTTCCATTTCATTCTTTCTGAGTCAGATTTTGCATTTTCTCAATACCTGAAATGTTTCCATGTGCAAAGTTGTTGGAACATACATAAGAAATTAAAGGCTGGGCACTCTGCTAACCCTTTTACCCATTTCTTCATAAGTGACCAATTAAGTTATCATAGTACACCAAGCAAGCAAGGGATCAGTCTATGCTGTTTACAAAGTGCTATTCCAGTATGATTTTAAGAGGAAATTGGGGGCCTGTGCAGGTCAAGTACTTCCAAAAGGGTAGTCAGGATTTGAATTCTGGTGTCTGTTGTTCCAGAATTGAACCTTTCCCGCAATGCCACACAGTTTCTCAGAGTAGTTTTTGATATTTTTACATTAAACCAAGTAAACAATACTTCCTAAGTCTTCATCGTACTGATAAAATATTTAAATCCAGTTATCAGGGATGGAATTAAGGGTGGTTAGTTGGTGAAACAGATAGTTGGGGCAGTTGCCCAGTGAAGCGAAGAGTTGTTTTTCAGTTACAAATGCAGAAAGCAGGGAACAAGAAAATATTCCCTCTCGGCTGTGAGTGAGTCCCAGGGGACACAGTGAATATTAATTTTTTTTTTTTTTTTTTTTTTTTTTTTTTTTTTTTTTTTTTTTTTTTTTTTTTTGTGAGCCTGACTTCAGGTAATGGGTCTGGAAAAACCATAGTTGCCTGTAGGGTAGCTTCACGTGATTTTGCAAGCATTCTTGTCTTCTTGTCTGCCTCAGGGGCATCATTCTGAGGCTACTTGTTCGAAGATTTTCTGTAAGCAATTCACAAGGACCGTGGAAGCTGGGATGTGAGGGATATTTGATATGACTGGGAATGTGCTCAGTGATGTATATTGTATGTATTGGTATTATTCCAGCCAAATAACAGGAACGGCCTGTCACTGTAGCTCTCTTCCACATGCCTAACTCTCAGCTCTCTTGTGTTAATTGCCTTCCCAAATCCAAGTTAGTTTTAGTGGATCATCCCTAAGTTATATTAAATAAAAGAAAGCAGAAGCCTTCCCAAATCCAAGTTAGTTTTAGTGGATCATCTCTAAGTTATATTAAATAAAAGAAAGCAGAATCAGGGAAACAAGCCACACCTTTTCATGCAATCCCAAGTAGTTGAAAATCATAAATGTGCAATCGCCTTTCAGATTACTGTTTACGGTGTGGGTCTTTGGACATATCACACCTTATTTCATCAGTACTGTCTCTTTGGACATTCTGCTTTCCTGATTTTATCTGGACATTGCTTTCTATGAACCTTTGTTCTCAATGTAGGACTTTGTAAGGTAGAGACAGGGTGTCAAAGACTATGGGGGCTAAGATTAAAAGGGAACTGTATTCATTTATGGCAGAAAATGCAATTCATCAAAAAGATGATCCATCAACACATCCATTGCTTGTCGCAGAAGAGTACAGATGTTTTGAAGGCTCCTTATACTCGCTGTAAAGTCACTGTCTAGACAGCTTCCACCAGTGTGCACTTGTGCTAGCAGTAGAGCTGGAAGACCAGCTGCCCCCGTAAGCCTGCTGACGGAGCATCAGCGGGATGGAACGGTTATCAGGAAGATGGTGGCAGGATGGGGCGTGAGCCTAGCTAGCTCTGCCCCTTCGGCCTTTTGTTGTGAGCAGCCATTGGTGGTCAATATTTTCTGTAAAACCTGAACTCAAACCAAACCAAACTAAAAAAATAACAATAGCAACAATGACAATAAAAACATCACTTGCAAGCTCATTAGCAGAAGTAAGGATTCCAAGAGAATGGACCAAGTCACAGTACATCTAAATCTAGTGTCTCTATTGGTGTCAATAGGTCAGCATATTTTTTCCTAAATCTTCTTTCTTTGCCTCATTTTTCAGGTGGCAAAAATATATGACTGGGTAGCTTTGAATTATTTTATATTTCTCATGTATAGCAATTTAGTATGTGTTCTTTGGACTATGACCCCTCCACACCTTATACACAGTCAATTTTTTAAATCAAAATTTTCTGAACATTGGGTTTATTATTTTTATATCTGATAATATACTGGGCATTGATATTCCCTAATAAACACACACACACACACACACCAAACCCAGGGATAGATTATGATTTAACTTGTGCCCTTTGCATGGATATCTGGTATGTTTTAGGATTTTATTATTATGAACAATTAAACAATACATTTTTTGTGCACAGGTGTAAATATGTTTGAATGATAGCTTCCCGTGTGTGGAACTGATCCAGCAAACAATATTCAAAGCTTTCTACACAGCAATCCTATTTCATGTAGTCAAGGATCACTTCTACAATTCCATGTAGATTTGGAGTGGTTTGTTAACATTTTAATGACTTTGAAGGGTTGTGCATGAGCCACAACAGAACAGTGTATAAGACAATAGAAGTTCTGTAATAACTCATTAAGCAATAATTTTTATATACTTACTATACACAAAACTCTTGTGGTTCATATACAGAGGTAAATTGTAAATGAACTTCTTGGACTCTTAAGGAAGGAAAATGAGTATTTTACAGTTAACAAAAGAGAAGATGTGATGCATCAGGGATTTAAAATGTGGAGGTGGATCTTATCTGGGGAATGAACTAAACTCACAGAAAGCAATGTTTCCACTAGGACCCTAAAATAGTTGGTTAGAGAGGAGGACAGTAGATATTCAAGTTAGAGAAATGACTTGTGGGAAACACAACTCCCGGAGATGAGGAGTGTGAGATACTTGAAGACATCCCATCTGTATTGACTGAAATAGAAAACCAGAGTGGTAGTGAGTAAAGCTAGCTAGATAGGTAGGGGGTAGCTCATATGCATCTTGTAGCCCGTGGAAGATTGGGAGACTTTTTCTAAGCCGAATGGGAACCAAATAAAGGGATCTCTTTTTCTTTTTTTTTTTCTTTGGTTTTTCGAGACAGGGTTTCTCTGTGGTTTTGGAGCCTGTCCTGGAACTAGCTCTGTAGACCAGGCTGGTCTCGAACTCACAGAGATCCGCCTGCCTCTGCCTCCCGAGTGCTGGGATTAAAGGCGTGCGCCACCACCGCCCGGCCAAGGGATCTCTTTTCCCCTCTCTGTTATATGCATTCATATTTATGTGTAAATGCACTTGACTGAGCATATGCGTGGAAGCCAGAAGTACGGAACTTGCTTGTTTAAGCTAGATTGGCTGACCAGCATGCCCTTGGGACCCACCTGTTCTAATCATCTCTCCCCCAGAGCTGGGATTCAGCTCTGTGATCTAGTCATGGATTTTATGTGGCTAATTCAGGTCCTCATACTTGTGTGTTGTAATAGGAGCGGCGGGGCTGTGTCCCAGGCACCCGGCCGCCCGCATGGGTAGCTTATGCCCCGAAATAATTACACGGAAACTGTATTCTTTTAAACACTGCTTGGCCCATTGGTTTCAGCCTCTTATTGGCTAGCTCTTACATATTGATCTAACCCATTTCTAATATTCTGTGTAGCACAATGAGCTGGCTTACCAGGAAAGATCTTAACCTGCATCTGTCTGGAGTGGGAGAATCATGGCGACTCCTGACTTGGCTTCTTTCTCCCAGCATTCTGCCTGTTTACTCCACCCACCTAAGGGTTGGCCTATAAATGGGCCAAGGCAGTTTCTTTATTAAATGAAAGTAATTTCTCCATCATTTCCCCTTTTTTTGTTTAAACAAAAAGAAAGGCTTTAACTTTAACATAGTAAAATTACATATAACAAAATGGTTATCAAGCAAGAATTAGTTATAATATTTATATCTATTTTATCATAACTAAGGAAAACTATAACTATCTATCCATTCTTTAACTCCATCAAAGACTCCAGAGGATATAATATTACCTAAGTAAACAAGAAATCCAAAACTCTAGAAATGACAGAGACATTTCATTGCCTGGACAGTCACCCAAAGTTCTTTTGTACTGTTGGGGCATCCGTCTTCAGCCTTCAGGCCCATATTATCCAGCAGACATTTTTCATCAAGCAGGAAATTTTAAAGACAGTTTAGTCACTTTTTGCTGTGTCCTGCAGAATGTCTCGTAGACTCTTTCATGAGTCAGGAACCCCGAAAAACCATCTCACCTTTAGGCAAGTTCAGCAGTCCTCTCTCTGCGGGTTCTTTGTATCCAGTTTATGCATCAGTCCATGCAAGAGCAGTTTTTTGCCCAAATGGCTATCAAACTCCTTAAGGAGCCTCTTCGGTGCCCATCTTCCTCTTGAAGTAGATTGGTGCTGCCAGGAGCAGACGTGTCTCATTATCATGAAAAGCCCTAAGTTATTAAAACATTAAATGTCATATTCTGCAGTCTTTGAAAGATATGAAGAATGCCTATCTAGCTGAAATATATCTATGCACATCTAGAAAATCTAACTAACATGACTAAAAGCTTGACAATTATCGATGATTATTCATTAACAACCTATATACATTACATTTTTAAATGAACTATACAGTCACAATACCTTAATCAAGATTAGAAATATGTTTATACATATAACAAAATTGACCTTCAAATCCACACCAAAGCAAATTATTTATATCTTTATCATATCCCCCTTTAAATGTAAAAGAACATTTATAAACAATATTTGGGAACATGGGCGCAGTTTTTTTCTCCAAACTGCTTTCTGCTGAATGGGGGCGCTGTTATTCAGATCTTTCATGGTGTAACCTGTGTGTCAGGGTCATCTCAGTCGGCAGTTGAGTGAAGTAATTTTCTGAAGGTGTTCACAGCAACCTTTTAGGAGGGCGTGGTCTATCATACCATATCGGGATAGACGCAATCCACAGAGTCTCATCCTCTGTGAAAACAAAAGAAGACCCTCTCCAAAGCATCATATCCTTGGACCCATATTCTGAAATCATAATACCCTTATATCCATTCTCGTTTAGCTTGGCAGCCCATATAATGAAATGTCTCTCTGCAGTTAGTTCCTTTACAGTCAAAAATTTTAAAGAAAACACAATGTACATAATCCATACTCTCTGTAAATTTTCCATTTTTACATGGCTTATTTTTCTTTATTTCTTTTAATCTATAACCAGTTTTTTCCTGTTGCTGAGTCAGGACAATTTCTTTGCGGCACGCAACCCACAAACAGCAAAAAACTGTCTTGAATTGTCTCTCTCTCCTTTTTAAGCCCTCTCAGGTTTTACGTGGAGTTCATTATCACGCTGGGCGCCACTCTGTTGTAATAAGAGCGGCGGGGCTGTGTCCCAGGCACCCGGCCGCCCGCATGGCTAGCTTATGCCCCGAAATAATTACACGGAAACTGTATTCTTTTAAACACTGCTTGGCCCATTGGTTTCAGCCTCTTATTGGCTAGCTCTTACATATTGATCTAACCCATTTCTAATATTCTGTGTAGCACAATGAGCTGGCTTACCAGGAAAGATCTTAACCTGCATCTGTCTGGAGTGGGAGAATCATGGCGACTCCTGACTCGGCTTCTTTCTCCCAGCATTCTGTCTGTTTACTCCACCCACCTAAGGGTTGGCCTATAAATGGGCCAAGGCAGTTTCTTTATTAAATGAAAGTAATTTCTCCATCACTTGTGCTCTTTACCACTGAGCCATCTCCCCAGCAGAGTAAGACGATCAAATGACATTGGAAAACATCCTTCTGCCCTGTGGATGATTGATTGGAAACAACGGATATTAGAGATGTGGGGTCTGGAAGAGGCTGGTTCAGTGGACCAGGAAAAGACCTCAGATGTTTGGATGAGCTGAGGATAGCAGCGGCAGAGAACTAAGGGTAGAAATGGGAGATGTGCAGGGAAAGATCCAGGAAGATTTGGATTTAGAGGTGGGAGAGGAGTGAGGGGTGCATCTGAAAGAGAGTTGGCCCAGACAACATTCAAAAATCCTTTGCATATTGGAGACAATAACACTGTGCGAGCCTTAATAAATCTGCCTTTCTTTTAAACTCTAAGGGGAAGAAAAGACAATCTTTAATCTCAAAGGTTATTGCTAGTTTCATTGTTTTCTGCCTGAATAAAAACAAGCCTAACAATGAGAATCATGCTTGTGTATGAGTTTTTAAATATTTGGTGATTGTTTATTTCTCAAAAGATTTATTAAGATATAAATGATATTCAGAAAGCTCTCATCTTTAAAGACTACATTTTTGTAAGTTTGACTGTGTATGTATATGATGTATATGTATATGACATATATGATGTGTATGTATGTGGTGTATATGATGTATATGTATATGAATATGCCATCATCACAAGGAAGACAGTGAACCCATTCATCACTTTCCAAGCCTCCTGTGGCCAACTGAGGCTTCTGCTTCCTACTCTGTCTCTTTCCAGCCATTCACCTGGGTGATTAGTTTGCATCTTTGTAGAATTTTGCGTCATTGGTATCATGCACTATTGTACTCTTTTGTGAGGCAAAAGAGTTTATTCTTTTCTTTAAGAAAACCTTTGTTTATTAAGACAATTGATGGAGGTGGTTCTTGTATTTTATCTGTTGCTTTCATTGGTTAACTAATAAAGAAAACTGCCTTAGCCCATTTGATAGGCCAAACCTTAGGTGGGTGGAGTAAACAGAAGAGAATGCTGAGAGAAAGAAGCTGAGTCAGGAGTCGCCATGATTCTCCCACTCCAGACAGACGCAGGTTAAGATCTTTCCTGGTAAGCCAGCTCGTGGTACTACACAGAATATTAGAAATGGGTTAGATCAATATGTAAGAGCTAGCCAATAAGAGGCTGGAACTAATGGGCCAGGCAGTGATTAAAAGAATACAGTTTCCGTGTAATTATTTCGGGGCATAAGCTAGCCATGCGGGCGGCCAGGTGCCGGGGACGCAGCCCTGCTGTTCATATTACAACAGACAATCCCAGGAGACCGGTACTCAGAGAATGCACTTCAAGGTCATTGACTAAGTGATTCACGTCCCCTGTCACATGCTGTCTTGATGTACACAGTCTGTGGCATTTCATCTCTGTGGTGATGTGACTGCACAGGGCAGGGGCCGGCCTATTGTCTTCTGGGTGTGGGGATTGGGATTATAACGTGGTGTATCCGAGATGAGCTCCTGACTTCTCTCCAAGTGGCAGAGCAAGCAGATACAAGTGGCCTTAAGTCGTGTGGGGCTTTCCTTGGCTTCTCCTCACAATTCTGAGCAGACCTGTGTGTGCTCAGCTGAAGGTATGTGGGTGGGGTGTTGGAGAGATGGCTTGGTGGTTAAGAGCACTTGCTGCTCTTGCAGAGGATCTGGGTTTAGATTTCAACACCAACATGGGTGGTTACAATCATCTGTAACTGCAGTCCCAGAAGATCTAATGCCCTCTTCTGACCTCTGTAGAGTGTTTGCACAGCATGTACGTGGTGCACATACGTACATGTATGTACATTTATGTAGAAACACATATAGCACAAAAATGAATAGATCTTATTTTAAAGGACAGCAGGAAGATTTTTTTGTTTTCCTCTGCCCTGGCCAGAACAGCTTGATTCTGATCTACTTGTGCACACCCTTGAACACACGATATACAAAAGTTTGGAAAGCACTGAAGTAATTGAAGTTTCCATTTGGATTGTAACCCGAGGCCTTAGCAGGGCTGACAGATAAAATGTAGATACCTAATCAAAATTGAATTTTAAATGAGCAAAGAATATTTTTGTGGTATAAATTGGCCTTAAATATTACATGTGACACACTTATATTAATTTCCCCTCATTTTTACTACATGGATGGGCATGAAACTGTCCTGTCCAAGAGAAGGGCAGAAGTGAAGGGTGTGAGGAACAGACTGATTCTAATGAGCTGCAGCCTGTTCACAAGTGGTCCTTGCCCAGAGTGCCTTGTGCTAACCACCAGATCCTCCCTGATGTGAAGCCAAAAGTGACTTCCTGCAGAGCCACGCCTGCTCAGAGGCTGGCATGAGAGAAGCTGATGGATGCAGACTGAGTGAGGTCAGTGCCCACCCAGTTGAGTTGTAGCTGCTTCCTCCCCTTCTGCCCTCCTTCCTTACCTGGGTCCTGGGGTATGTGTGCAGTGTAGGATTTCTGGGGTGATGAGAGACCCTGGTCCTGGCACTGATGCTTGATGGCAGGGCACCCTGAATTCTTGTTTTGAGAGCATCTTTTTTTTTAAAAAAAAAAATCTGGAACTTGAGGGCAAGAGGCATACTTGGAGGGAGGAGATAAGGAGGAGAGAGACGAAGGTTGAGAGTTAACAAGCAGAATCACTCCAGTGCTCTTTCCTCTTCCTCTTTCCTGCCCTGGCCTCATTAATACAAGGAGGCTAATATTTGGCTGCGGAGTGCGGGCAGGACTGGAGCTCTCTCCAGGGGCTCTGTTAAATGTCATAAATTGCGAGCGTGCAGTTAGAGGAGTTTGTGAATGGCATCTGAGCCTCAGGCCATCTAGTAATATTTATACGGTGGAAGTTCAGCTGTTTTCCTTTTAGAAAAAGTTTCTGATTTGCTTCATAAGATGTCCATCTTAATCACCGTTTCTGGGCTCCAATGGAGAAGACTCTGCGATCCAAGTGCCGGGGGTCTATGCTTGGGGAAGATTCATAGACTCCCATCCAGGGCCTTTTATTCTGCACCATGCCTTCTTTCTCTTAGGAGTGCAGTCAGGAACAAGGGCCCTAGCTACTGAGAGTAAAGGGAATCACGCTTATTTTAGTCTATAAAATCCAGAGAATAAATTAAACATGCCATCCTAGTCATGTTCAAAGGTCATGAAACCCCATAGCAGGCATGATGGAATATTACCAAAAATAATAAAATCCCAACACACTCATTCCTGGAACACATTTGCAAGCCCTGTTTAAAGTTGTACACGGAGACCGTCATTTGTCCCAGGAGCAGCACTGCCAGGCGAATAACCCCACTGTGAAAAGTGAGGACCCGAGTCTCAGGTTTCTGTCACAGAGACAAACACAGGATGATGCTAGCTGCCTACACATACGCAGCTGTCTCAAACCCATAGAGCATCATCCCAACATCATCACCATTTGGCCCCAGCCTGCATGTTTACTCTAATTGCATTCAGTACATCTTTGAGCACCTGCATGTTGAGAGTGTTGGCTTCCTAATTTCTCCCCCCCCCCAAAAAAAAATTTTCACCTTTTACCTGGGTATCTTTATGGCCATTTCAGACCACTCCAGACCATTCTATAAAATCCAGAGAATAGATTAAAAATGCTGTCATAGCCAAAAAAAGATTTCCCTTTTGCTTTGAAGTGTTAACTATCCCTCGCTTGTTTATCCCTGTATGACCTTGAGTTGTTTTGTATTGTCACTCAAGTCTTGTGTCTTTCTTAATGAACCATCTCTCTCGGCTCCATAACTGGGCAATTCAGGAGGGACGGGCTGTATATGAGTGCAGTAGTTTCTCAGTCAGAGACACTAAAGAAATCAGGAGCTGAGGGCTTAATTTTACAGTTTTGGACTCATAAGAGGATCACAAAAGAGGTACGTGGAGCACTTCCTCGGCAATTGGGATGCTCGTGGTGTCTTTCGGAGTGGCTAATGTCTATGGTTTAACACAGCACGTGAGCAGATGGCCCAGTTCTTATAACATCCTCGTCTACACAAACTATCCTCTTCTCAAAGTGTTCTGTAAGGCACAGTAAAACTTTAGAGTTATGGGAGGCCAGAAACACCAAATCAAACCATCATCAACGACAGCAACAACCATGAGTAGGCTGTGCCTTTTCTTTTTCTGGCATAACTTTGCTTGCTGTAGGATTCATAATTGTAAGCCTACAATATAGAGTATTAGTTATGGGTTTACCTATTAATTGCCATCGATTGTCTTTTCCATTAATTCTAGAGCTGTGATTCAGAAGAAACTCAAGGTCAAGTTACGTGATACCTGCACCGACTGTGGGTCTAGTCATGGTTTGTTCAACACATTAAGGCTTCATTTAGAAGGTGACAGAGAGCCCTGGAATGGCTCTGACAAGAGCAACAAAAGCATGCTGAAGGGCTTTTGATTCAAAATTTGGGTCTCAAGACTTTTTTTTTTCCCAGTGAGTGATTGGGCATCTCATGGGGGTCCTGTGGAGTGATTGGGCATCTCATGGGGGCCCTGTGACTTGTAGGAAGAGTCACTGAGAACTGGGAGGAATTTTGTGCCTTTTCCCTCTGTGAGGTCTCCAGGCTCATCTTTGTGGTACTTTTGGTCTCTGTCCTGTCCTCAACTATCCCCAGTGCCTAACAAGAGTTGTTTGTCCTCATTCCAAGAGGGAAGAGACCATCTGGGCACAAAGAGTGACGGCTGCCTTTCTTTTATATTCATCATAAAGTTCGATAATCCACATATAGCTTCTACACTGGGTGGTAAGTATGAGTAATTATGGAATAATTAAATGTGCAAAAGGTGGCCAGGACTGTTAAAAGAGCAATTATGTAGCTAACTCCTCTGGGCTGCCTTCACTGTGAGCTAAAATAAAATATTTTGAAATATAACATCAGATTCCAGAGTGAACATTTTAGAATCCTCTTCAACCCATAATGGAACTTTCTGTCTCAAAATTTAATGAACATGTATCAGTCCCAGAGCCTCAAACAAGAACAGGTATGAAAGGGATCTAGACGGAGCCACAGTACACTGCTCTTAGAGGGAAATCCCTTAGAACATACACAGAAGGAGGTAAGGCGATGTGATTCCCAGATGCCGGTGACCTGCATCAATCCAGATGCCTCTTGTAGCCCTGTTTATTGCTTCACACGCAGGGTAAGTAGCTTGACTGTAGCCCTGCTGTACAGTCTTGATGTGGGAGTCCCCTCTGTGTGCTGTGATTACCATTAATGAATAAAGAAACTCCCTTGGCCTGTTGATAGGACAGAACTCAGGTAGGAAGGGAGGACTAGACTGAATGCTGGGAGAAAGAAGAGCAGAGTCAGGGGACATCATTGATCCATCGCCAAAGATAGACATGCTGAAACTTTGCTGGTAAGCCACGACCTCATGGTGATATATAGATTAATAAAAATGGTTTAAATTAAGATGTAAGAGTTAGCCAATAAGAAGCAAGAGCTAATGGGCCAAGTGATGATTTAATTAATACAGTTTCTGTGTGATTATTTTGGTTCTGGGCATCTGGGACAAACAAGCGGGCCCTCTTCCTACACAATCTTCACTTTGGGATCTAGGTTAGCCAGTCATGACAGTCATAGAAGAGACCTAAGAGATAAGGTAGTAAAACCATGTCATACCTTCTAAGGACCCTGCTCAGATGTGGCATTCATCTTTTAAAAAATTTCATTTTTTGGGTGTGTGTGAGTGTGTGTGAATGTATGTGTGCTAGCACATGTATGTGAAGGTTGTCGGGGGACAACTTGCAGGAGTTAGTTCTCTCCTTCCCCCATGTGAGTTTTGGGGATTGAACTCAAGTCACTGGGCTTGGCAGCAGGCACCTCTATCCTCTATCATCTTGCTTGCCTGACACATGTCTTTTCTGCTTGCAAAGTGGAGAATATTCTTTTCCTTAGGCTCGTTTAGCTGACCTGAATGATAAGCATGCACTGGGCAAGCTAAGGCTCATGGGCTGAATTCTGCCCGGCACTGATGTTATACAACCTGTAAGCAAAGAACAGTGGTTGCATTTTCTTAAGTTTGAAATAAATCAAAATAAATAAAAGAGGAAAACGATTCCTTATATATTAAAAAAAACCATGACATTCACACTGAAGTGTTTTAGATAGTGCTCTTGTTTATATCTTCTTTGTATGTGTTCCTGTGTCTTCAGATGATGTGCATGTGTTTGCAGACAGAAGGCAGAGTGTAATCTCTGGTAACATTCCTCTCTGGCTACCCACCTTTTAAACTCTTATTTTATTTTTGAGAGTATACTATAACTGCAGCATCTCCTCCTTTCCCTTTCTTCCATCCAAACCCTACCATACATGCCTCCTTGCTCTCTTTCAAATTCATGGTCTCTTTTTCCATTAATTGTTCTGATATGCATATATGCATATATATTTCTAAATATTACCTGTAATGTCACCTTTTTTAAAAAAAATATGAAACACTTCATAAATTTGTGTGTCATAAATTTGTTCTGGGGTTAGGCTAATCTTCTCTGTATTGTTCCAATTTTAGTATTTGTGCTGCTGAAGCGAGCACTTGTGTGCTACTTGTATGTATGGTTTTGGAATGATTATTTAGTATTGGACAATTGATCTTCCCTGGGGCAGAACAATTCTGTTCCCATCTTTCCTCAGTTGCCCCTGGTTCTCTGTGTAGGGTTGAAGCCTCAGGTTTTGCCCTATCCATGTTAGCACATCTATGCTTGATTTCCTTCATGTTATGTTGGTTGACATTTTATGGCTTTAACTTCCGACATTATTAGGAGACAGTCTCACAGCAAACTTTTTTTTTTAGACAGTCTCTCACTAACCTGCAATCTGTCACGTAGTCTGTGCTAACTGGTCAGTGAACTCTAGGACTCCACATGTCTCTGTCTCCCAGGACTGTGGTTACAAGCTATACCCGGGTCTTTAAAAATGTGGGTTCTGAGAATCAAACTTATTCTTACAAGGCAAGCGCTTTATAGATTGAGCAATATCCTTCTGACATTGTATATTTTCTATGGCTGTTTTTGTGCAGCAGCAGGCTTGAGCAAAGCGGATCAAGATTTAGGTCCTCAGAATTAAAACACTTACTTTCCGGCCTTTCACAAAGATCTTTCCTGCACACTGTCCGGTATCACTGATCAGAAGTCAGTTTGTCCAGGGAGAAGGTCAAGAGTGTCAGCTGCATTTTCTCCTTTTCAATCTTTGTGGCTCATGCACTTGGCCTCCAGGGTCACTCCCTCTATCTGTGCATAGCAAACAGAGTGGCTCAGATCACCCGATTGTCTTAGGGTTTTATTGCTGTGATGATATGCTGTGACCACAACAACTTTTATAAAGGAAGGCTTTTAACTGGGCTCCCTTACAGTTCAGAGGGCTAGTCCATTATCATCATGTTGGGGAGCATGGGGAGTGCAGACAGACGTGGTGCTGCAAAAGAAGCCAAGAGTTCTACCTTCAGACCCGAAGGCTGCAGGAAGAGCGAGTGAGACACTGGGCCTGGTTTGAACCTCTGAAATCTTTAAGCTCACCCCAAGTGACACACTTCCTCCAAGAAGGCCACACCCCCTAATACTGCCACTCCCTGTAAGCCTATGGGTGTCATTTTCATTTAAGCCTCCACAAGGACGGATGGCCACTCCCTTCTGTATACAGGAAGTTTCTTTCTTCTGACTTGGAGCACATTCAAAATGACATATGAATGAGAAGTAATATCAAAAAATCACCCAAACAATACTAAAAAAAAACAATGATAGCGTGGGTGCGGAGTGGGGGTGGGGGTGGTGGTTATACTGTTAGTAGATATGGTAGGCCAATGATAAATTCTTACAAATCAATAGAGAAAAGATAAATGTCTCAATTCATTCTAGTAACTTTACTTGTTTTTCCCAGAAGTTATTTGCCAATATTAAGAGTTTCACATGGACGCATTTGAAAAGCTTCTTGTGAAAGACTGCTAGCAGTGACATTTCATGCTCAGTACTGGTGACCACTTAGATAACAATTCTAGAGACAGAATCAAAGTCAGTTGGATTAAGCTTTCCTCTAGGCCAACCACCACTCCAGAGACTCCAGAGCCAAGCTTTGCTGGATTCCTTTCTAGCCCCTCTATACCTGCCTTTGTGCCTTTGTTCACTACTCTTTGACTTGGATTCCCCTGGCCACCATAGGCCAGATCCTGTTCTTCCTTTAGCCTAGTCAAGTACTGTTTTTCTGGGAAGTCTTTTGTACCATGTAGGTAGTGTCTTATTCTTCATCCTTTATCCAATATGGGGAACTCTGTTGTAATATCTGCGGCGGGGCTGCGTCCCCGGCACCCGGCCGCCCACATGGCTAGCTTATGCCCCCAAATAATTACACAGAAACTGTATTCTTTTAATCACTGCCTGGCCCATTAGTTCCGGCCTCTTATTGGCTAGCTCTTACATATTGATCTAACCCATTTCTAATATTCTGTGTAGCACCATGAGCTGGCTTACCAGGGAAGATCTTAACCTGCGTCTGTCTGGACTGGGAGAATCATGGCGACTCTCTTACTCGGCTTCTTTCTCCCAGCATTCTCTTCTGTTTACTCCACCCACCTAAGGTTTGGCCTATCAAATGGGCTAAGGCAGTTTTCTTTATTAGTTAACCAATGAAAGCAACAGATAAAATACAAGAACCACCTCCATCAGGAACTCAAAGGACATTCCTCTAAACATGGAGATCTTCTGCTATTTCTGGAGCGTTTCTCCGATCACACATGGGATCTTGGCTTCTGGGCACAGAGTTAACTGATGCTGTAGAGCAATGGCTGGTCTTGAAGGATGGGGTTGTGGGGTAAACACTCCAGCCTCCTCATCTTTTTTTTTCCCACTAATTCTGACTCCTGTCAGCCTGTGTGTGGTAGAGCCCAGCTTCTCACAGATGGAACTGTGAGAAGTTCATTAAGGATTCTTTACTGAGTTTTCCTTCCCTTGTCTTTTCTTCTTTTCTGTCTTCCCTGCATGATGGAATGTTCTAAGATCTCCCTCCCCGCTTTCCTCTGTTTTAGTCACTGTTCTGTTGCTGTAAAGAGACACGGTGACTAAGAAAGGCAATTCTTATGAAAGAAAGTAAAAGAAAGTATTTAAGTGTCGGCTTGCCATTATCATCATGGCAGGGGACAAGGTGGGAACATGTTGGAACTCCTAGGGCTGGAACATCCTAGGGCTGGAACAGTAGCTAAGAGCTACATTCTGATCGAGAGAGAGAGAGAGAGAGAGAGAGAGAGAGAGAGAGAGAGAGAGAGAGAGAGAGAGGCATGGACTTTTGAAACCTTAAAGCCCACCTTTCCTTCAACAAGGTGACATATCCCAATCATTCTAATTCTTCTTAATAGTGCCACTCCTGATGACTATAGTGCCACTCCCTGGTGACCAAGTCTTCAAAACCGTGAGCCTGTGGCCATTATTACTCAAGCCACCGCACTCTCAAACTGCTTGTATCTATATCTTTACCTCAGGAGCTGCTTTGTGGGTGGGCGTTCCCAGCTCTAGACAACATCTGTGATGTTACAAACGCACATATAGCTTTCTCTCCTGCTTGCTTCAACCCAAACGTTCTGCATCTAGTGAATTTTACCTCATTTTAGAAAGAGTTACTCCTGTGACTTACGTTCTATATCAGGGTCTCACTGTTTGAAGGTGGGGAACCCGATGAGCCCAGCTCTTTGCACGGAGCAGATATTCAGCCTTGGTTGTTGAGTGAGTAAATTAGAGATGGATGATTGACAGGACTCCTCCTACTTTCTGCTTCGCTGCTGAAGACTATGCAAAGAACAACCCATAGGGCCGTCCCTGAAGTCTTCAGCATATGGGGCAAGCTCAGTAGATCTTAGTAGGATTAAAGATGCCCCTGTTTGGTGGAAGCAAAACAACCTTCAGTGGGGACAGCTAGTATAGTTTCTGATCAGACCTGTGTCTGCTTTCTGGTCAGTCAAGCCAAGGAGCCTCAAGAAGCCTTCATACTCTGGTGACAATAGAGGCTATTTTCAGCCAAATCTAGTTCGATAGGACTTTGTGGAAATAGCCCAAACAATCTTGACAGTCTGGACTCTGTCCTTGTCTTTCTGCGTGATCCTCAGGATTGGCCGGCAGCAAGAAGGTCGCCTGTCTCTCTGACAGCTGTCAGTGGCCCACAGAGGGAGTGAACCAACTCAAGTTGTAGCCTGGAAAATTCAGAGTACTCTGAACCACTGAAGGAAAGTCTTACCATCCTTATGGTAGTGCCCCAGGGTCTGATCTCAGCCTAAGGAAACCCTTAGGGGATGGTTCCGCTGGACTCCACAGACTGGGGGAGGTGAGCCCAGATACTTTTTTTTTTTTGAAGGGATAGTGATTTTTATTTTTGAAGGGATTCAGACTTTAGCTGCTGGAAATGATGTCACACTGACCTGTGTCTATACTTCAGGACCCACATTGGTAGAAGCGATGTTTACTTTATAAAGAGAATTGGCATATTAGGAGAAGACTCCCAAAATGAAGTATTAGACAAGGCACTATGCTGCATTAAATTGCCGCCCAGTGAAACCACTCTCAGGAAGAAACTTGGGAGCGGCTATTGACCTGAATCACATGGAAGTTACCTCAACAGGCTCAGCCTCTGCTGCCTGCCACATTGTTGAGGACAACAATGATCCCGGAAGGACAACTGGAGGACTATGAGGGACGAACTTTCCAGGCATGGTAGAGACCCACATGTATGTCCTTTCTTTCCATGGTTTTGTCTTCTCTCTCTTTTTGGTTTTAAGAAGACTTTCCACTGATAAGTACTCTTGGAGTTGACTGCTTGGGACTGACGTAGGCCCTCTACACATGTGTGGCAGTTGTGTAGCTTGGTCTATTTGTGGGACTCCTAGCAGGGAGATCAGGGCCTGTCCCTAACCCTTAGGCTGGCTTTTGGGAACCTATTCTCCATACTGGCTTGCCTTATCCAACCTTAATACAAAGGCAGGAGCTTAGTCCCACCTCAACTTGATATGCTATTTTTTTGTTGACACCCATGGGAGGCCTGCCCCTTTCTGAACAGAAACAGAGGAGGAGTCCAGGAGGGTGGTGCAGAGGGGAGGTGGGGGGTCCGGAACAGGGGGAGAGGAGAGAGGGGAAACTGGTCAGGGTGTAAAATAAATGAAAAATTTTAATTAATTAAAAAAAAGAAAAGAAAAAAAGTGCCCTTGGTTTACAAAGATGCAGGAGTTCTGTGTGGATAATGATTGTCACCATGCGTGTTTTTGTTGGGATGATGGGTGTTGTAATATGAGCGGCAGGGCTGCGTCCCCGGCACCCAGCTGCCCGCATGGCTAGCTTATGCCCCAAAATAATTACACGGAAACTGTATTCTTTTAAACATTGCCTGGCCCATTAGTTCCGGCCTCTCATTGGCTAGCTCTTACATATTGATCTAACCCATTTCTAATATTCTGTGTAGCCCCACGAGCTGGCTTACCAGGGAGGATCTTAACCTGCGTCTGTCTGGAGTGGGAGAATCATGGCGACTCCTCACTCGGCTTCTTTCTCCCAGCATTCTGTCTGTTTACTCCACCCACCTAAGGGCTGGCCTATAAATGGGCCAAGGCAGTTTCTTTATTAAATGAAAGTAATTCCTCCATCAGATGGGGACAAGTGAGACAGTGAGAAAGAAAGCAGACATCTACGTTAGAGAGAAAATAATTTTACAACTTCTTGCAGGAAAGAGTGAGAGCTACCTTCTGCCATAGCCTGGCTGTTGGCCACCCTTTCTCTTACTTTTAATTCAATTTACCTGTATGCTCTTTGTAAAGGATCGGAGGGCTTAGTGTGTCTATATTGATCTTTGTCAGTTGTAGTGAGTCTAACTATTTCTACAGTGTTGTGCTCTGTCTTGGTATCAGACCTGTCAATCAAATGCTAGCAGCTTGAGGTGCAGACTCTCCCACTGTAAACCTCCAGGGGAAGCTGGAATGTTTAAATGTCAGACGCTCTTTTACTTTTGTACAGTGGAATGACTGTAACATGCTTATGGATGAGAAAATGTAAGAACAGGGAACACTCCCAGCTCCACAAACTTCGGTGTATTTGTCTTTAGCTGCTTACAGCCACCCTGCACCGGTAGCGATGGATAGACTCACCAATATGATACACCACCTTGAAGTGTGTACCTGCAGGGGACATAGAAGTTGCTTGGCCTTCAAGGAATGACATGGTGGCTGGGGTGTCATACAGATGGACAGGGACAGGGGAAACACTTCGCCTGGAAGGTCATTAGAGGTTTAAGTCATGGTGAAAGACTCCCATGTCTACACAGACAGAGGAAACCAAAGGCCAGTGCAACTTCATGCAGGAGGAAACACATATTGCAGAGAAGGCATTGGGGGAACCCGTGGATTGTAGAAGACTAAAAAGCGAAAAGAAAGAAAGTAAGTCCAGATAGCGTGGCATAACAGAGCTCCTGTCACCTGTGGAGCCATGGTGAATAGAGCTGTACTGGTTACTTGTTGTGTTTCTGTGACACAGCACCTGACAAATGAGATTTGATGAAGAAAAGCTTACAGTTCCAGGGTACAGCCCACCATGTCGGTGACGTCACAGAGGCAGGACTTGGGGGAAATGGGTCACACCTCATTGGCATCACCAAGCAGGGGGAGACGAATACTTGCACATACTTTCTCCTTTTTATTTACTCTGGGACCACAGCCTGTGGAATGTGTGCTGTCCACATTCAGGCAGGGGCTTCTCACCTCAGTGAACCTGGACAAGATGACCCCTCACAGGCATGCCTAGAAATTCATCTCCATAGCAGCTCTAAACCCCAACAGTCAAGTCCGACCATCACAACAACTGGTCTACAATGCTGTGGGTGGAGCACCATCCTAAGTAATTATGGTAGGCAGAATATTGGTTATGAGATGTCTGTGTTCTAATACCTGAACTCCATGAAGGTGTTATCATTACATGGCAAAATGGGCTTTATAGATATTACATTAGGGACACTGAAAATGGAAGTTATCCTGGGCTGCCTGATTTAATCACAAGCTTTTTAGAGGCAGATAATCTTCAAGGCTTTGGCCTGTGGAAGATCTTCCTATAGAGAATGATCAGAGAGATGCAGAGTTGTTGGCTTTTCAGATGGAGGCTTAGGCTTTATCTAGGGGTGGAGGCTGCCTCTGTAAACTGGAAGAGGCAAGGAAGTAGACAGTCTGCTGAGCTTTGAGAAAAGAAGGCAGCCTTGCTAAGACCTCAACGTGAGTCAAGGAGGCCCACATCTATTCTAAAGTAGCAAGAGCAGAGTAGTACAGTGGTGGAGAACGGACCCGAGTGGCCGCAAGGCTTTGAGACTGCCTCTTACTCCATTGTTCCTTAATCCAAACTGGCTTATTAGATATTTCTCCCCCGGAAGAAGAATCTTCCCATTAATTTTACAAACTCCCAGAGAACATGACAGCATGAAACACTTAGGGCAAGACAAGTAGATACAGTAGTTAGCTTATCTTGATTTTTTTAGAAACATTTTCTCATTGATCAAAGACACTTTTTTTCCTTTCTTTTTCTACTCATCCAGAATAGGCCACAGAAGACACACTGCTTTTGAAATGGGTTCAGATATGCACCTCCCACACATTGTTAGGGTTTTGTACTCCAGGACCTGAGGAAATTAACTTTCACATGTTTCCTCTTAGCTGCCACGATGGGTCACTGACACCTTAAGAGATGAGATTTAATTAAAATGTGAGCCACAAGGTGACAGTGTGATTCCCAGAGCAAGCTGGTGGAGTGAGCCAGAGGACCGAGCCGGTGGAGAGAGCTCAGCATGGCCCTGGCTCTGAGTGAAGAACTAAGGATGCAGAGATAGCGTAAGGTAGTGTAGGCCACAGTTCTTGGCCAGTGACACAAGGTGGCTCCAGGAAGGGACCTCCTGGAAAAGTGGCCGCTCGGTAAAATGTCTCTTGTGTCTGTTTGGAAGGATTATGGTGAATTTTTTATAGGCAAATCAAAAAGACTTTGGAAAGATCACTGGGTCTATCCTATTTCTTCCTAGAATGTTCCTAGGAAAACAATTTTACAGTTTTAGGGGATGAGAAGGTGCAGAAAGGGTTTTCCTTTCCAAAGATTAAAAATAACTTCTACTTTCTAACATCTAAAAAACATGTCCTTTATTAATGAGAAAATTGTGGACCAAGAACCCACAATTCTCTCAAATCATTGTTTTCTGGAGCTGTTTCTAACATAGGGTCATAATTCTTTGTGCAGTCTTTTCTAGGGAAAGAGCTGCCTCTGTTTTTATTAATGCCCCATAACTCCTGCAAGGCTCCTCGTCTAGCATGGAGCCAAGCAAAATCCATCCATAACCCAGATCACATTCTGGAGTATATGGGAAAATGATTCGACACAGCTTTCAGAGGTGATGGAAGTGACAACAGATGGACTCATCACATGCCATGGCGTGCTACGGATGCAGGTATGAGTCCAGGGAGCACTGTATGAGCCTCAGACAAGTGAATATTCGTTATTTTTGTGTGTTACTTTTTTTCTAGGTTTTTTTTGGTAGGGCATGCCATTTTACTTAAGATTCGTTTTTCATAAATAATGGTCCAGTTCAAGAACCTGTGGCTTAGAGACCAGAGGTCCTAGAAGGGGCCATTGTACTGCTATTGTTCTGTTAAGTGGTCATGCTGACAAACTGCCTTCCTAACACTCATGTTTATAGCCATGGACTGGTGCTGTGCTCAGCTTTCTCCAGAGAAGTGTATTGCTGCAGCAGACAGAGGTTAATGCAGACACCCATAACCAGACAAAATGCCAAGAACAAGTGATGGTAGAGAGCTTGACCCTAAATGGGAATCTGTATCACGCCCTCCAAAGGCTCAGGGAACATTGCGAATTGGGGGCAGAAAGAATTTAAGCACCAGAGGATGGGGGAATGTGCAGTAAAATGGTGTCTCCTAGATATGACATAGTGATCAGACTGGTGAGCTCACGGTAGCTGTGGTTACATGCCCAAGACCTGTTCCAGATTGGGCCCATCAGAATCTCACCATGAAAGTGAGAGGGACCCGTGAGACCCCCAACCTTTCTTGAGCGGTTATGACAGTTGCTGGGGAAGGGGTTTCCTTCAGTGGTGTAGCCACTAATAAGTTGCTTGTAAATGACCTCCCACCAATTAAACTCAGTAGGTAACACGCGAAAAGTCAATCAATCAGTCAGTCAAGTAATAGCCATGAAAGGAAAGACTTGGTAGTTTAAGTTAAACTCAAAAAGGCACAAAGCTTGGGGAGCAAAGACCTTCTGCTTCTGATATTCTATAGTAAGTTCTAGAAGTGTGCCACTGCTCAAGATGGCACAGATGGCTACAAGAAACTTTGGCAAACAGGTGACTGACAAGGCCTTTGCCACCTGGTCTTTGAATATATTTCCTAGTGTCTTTTTTCTTGGAATCTTGACATTTTTATAATTAGTACCTCTCTCTCCTCACTCAGAATACTTTGTGTGTACCCTTCACTAGAGATTGGGGTGTCTTATAAACCTGATGTTTTCTGCTGTGAGATATTTTCATTGACTAAAAAAAATATTTTGGGGAGGTTTAGATTTTTTTCCCTTTACCAAAAGAGTTACTGTTACCCCTCAGCATATACAAGTTATACATTTTTGATGCAATCCACCTTCATAGAAAATCTTTTCAATAAAATGGATGCATAATGAACAAGTGTAGACTCTCTCCTGTGTTATCATTCTTCTATACAATATGTACAGTGTCAGAGTTTGAATCTTAATGTCCCTGCCCAAGCCCCAGTTGGAGGTGTTATTTTTGGTGGTTAGGGAAACTTTGGGAGATGGGACCTCATTGGAGAAGATGGATCCATGGGAGTGGGTATTTTGGGGTACAGTATCCTGGACCACTCCCCACCTCACTTCCTTCTTCCTGTTCACAGTGATGTGCACCACTGTCCTTCATAACATACTCCTGCTGCCATTTTTTTTTTGTTCTAGTGTATGGGGCTAAGCAGTTATGCACAAATCTTCTGAAATGGTGGGCCAAAATAAGCTATTCCTTTAAGGTGTTTCCATCAGGTATTTGGCCGCAACAGTGAAAGCAACAATTCACATACTGTTTATATTGTATAAGGTATTGTAAGTAATCTGGAGATGGTTTAAATCACACATGTTAGATTACAAATGTTAAGTCATTTAGTATCCTCACTTTGGTGTTCTGAAAACTATCTTCTGTAGAGATCAAGTACTGACCTTATAAGGGAAAGTTTGGGCTGTATGGTGTCCACTAATCATAGTAAAATTGTCTTTCTTCTCGTGTTCCATAAAGGTGACACTCTGTCCTGTTTGCTTCTCCTGTTTCTAGAACAGTGCTTGCCATCTGACAAGGATTAGGAGAGTGGAGTTGGAGTGCATGTTCTTTGGAAAATGAATCCCAGATACAGTTTTGAAAGGTAAAATATGTGTTTATTGTTCCCATTGCTCAAAGCAGCAAGCCATGGCAGCCCTGGTCAATTCAGGGCCCTGAAGTGCACTTCCTTTTGAACACTAAGGTTATGACTTCTTGATGCTAAGGAGCTGGCTTAGCTAGACTTGACTTTCCCTGAATTGGCCTGCTGTGTGCTGCTCATGTGGACAGAATGGCAGGGTGCTCAGGTTTGCATCAGTCACAGAAGCTGAGGTCTGTGACCCTGCTGAGAATATTTTCCAGATTGGTTGTTTAGTGTAGTGCAATATTCTGTTTAACCAAATATCCTGGAATCACTTACAGTTTAGCCACAAATACACACAAATTTGACAGCGTAGTGTTTTCTCAGAGTCACATCTCACCTTTGGATGCTGACAGTGCTCTTTGGAGGACAGCCTGGACCTGGGAGTTCCTCTCCATGGACCTGGCTCCAGTCTTAGGAAGTCAGCCATAAACAGAATGCTCTCAGAAGCTGATGAACTCTTTCTTTATAAGAAGATCCAGGGAGCCCCCACAAAACAACACAGGAGAAGGGAGGGGAGAGGAGGCAGAGGAGAAGGAGGAGGAAGAGGAGAAGGAAGAGAAGGAGAAGGGAGTTGGAGAGAATGAACCCTCTGAAACAGAATCATTTTATCATGGGGCATCTTTATTTGGGGATCTGAGATCAGACTCCCACCCTGATGTTCGTCCTTTCACTTCTGCATGGAGCAGTGACTTAGTGCTGTGCAGAGGACCACAGTTTGTATCAATCAACAGACTGAGACAGATGTAGGGCTACTTCAACTATGCTTTCTGGTTTGTTAAGGAGAGGACAATTCTTTCTAAGTAAGCTGGCTTTCCACCTGTGCAGTTATCTACTCCTGTTTCCGTCATTTAACTCTGGTAGCAAAAACAAATGGCTCATTTGTGGGTTTGAATTTGAGTATGTTTGTCCACAATCACCAACTTTCAGGCTTTGCTTTTTTTGTGAAAAGGTATTATTCTTTCATAAAACATCACTTCTGTAATCCTTCTAATAATTACTGATTGCTCGCGGTAGGAAATTTAAGTTAGAAGAAAAGACAGTGAGTAGTTCCGAAACAAACGTGACTTCTGCAGCTGCTGTCCTTATTTTGACTAGGTGACAAGGACATCACTCTAGCATACAGCCTTTATTGATAGAGGCGATCATGTCATTGCCTTACTGAATCCTGTGGAACTTGTCAACATCTTTTGTTTGCCTTTCAAAGTGTGAGATGTACTAGAAACACAAAAAAGTTTAATTGAATTTATTTGATTTATTTGTAGGTCAAAGGGAGAAGAGTGAGGAAGAGAGACTTTGGGTGCTTGTGTCCTCATTGCACGTATTCATTCATGGTGTTAGTGGCCTTCCTAGATTGAACATGGTCAGTTACTGGATTTTTTTAATTTGGAGAACCATGTTTCATGTGTTTTTATTGGTAGAATGGTAGAATATTTAAAAAGCCTTTTGGAAGCTTTCTGAAGAATGACCTGATGTGGAAGAAGGAAGGAAGCAAAGAGAGCAAAGAGCTTCAGAGATTGGAAGAGGGATGCCTACTTGTGATTGAGAAGACAGCTGAGAATGCAGGAGGAACGATAGCCCTGGCAGGGTGTTAGAATAGGGGCCTCCCTAGAAGGACGGGACCTAGCCACGAGGTCCAGATTCCAACTGTACCTTCAACTCTTCACAAACCTCAGTGACATCACTCTTACTTTATCTTGTAGCAACTATAAAGGAAAATCTTTCTGTTTCCCCCTCAAGTTAACTAAGACAGAAAAACTGTAAGCACATTCTGAGTGAGACCCATTTGCTGGCTAAGCAGTAGATCAGCACAAATTATGGGCACTTAGACATGTGTTAACCTATTAATTGAGGAAGGGGAACACTAGATGATGAGGTCTCCCTAAATGCCCTTGATCTTCCCCCTCTTGATTCCTGAAACACCAATTAGCACTCTCAGTCAATACTAAAAGCATATGGTGACGATAAACACTGCCCCATAAAGAATCTCACCCCTGAGTGTCACAGGACATTAGCAGACCCACGTTGGCACCCCTAAGGGGTGGTGGCTGCACACTGTGATGGAAACTTAATGCTTTCCTGTTTAACTTTCTAGCTGAGAAAAAGGTTCTTTCAACATCTAAGTACAATGCAACAAAGTTGTGTGTGTGTGTGTGTGTGTGTGTAGTGCTGAGCCCTTCACAATCTGTGTTATTGTTATTTTCATTAGCATGTGATCTTATGAACTGTTTTTGCTTTCGTGTAAGGTCAATTTAATTGCAAAGGTGAGCGAGGAAGTACACACAATGTACTTTGAAAACCAAAAATAACTTCTGGAACAAAGTCTAAAATTGTATCAGTGGTAAGTCATCTCTTTGCATTAAATGGAGTCCCTTGACCAGGAGGTTTCTATGTTTTGGAACGGACACATGCAATTCCTTAGAATAAATGAATTCACTATGTCACAGTGCTTTTTGAAAGGAGATGAGGCCATTCTCAAGACAGGATGTACTGGTGGGCTCACCTGGGTAAAGAGCCTTCCTGGTACCCTAACTGTCGGCTCTCTGTTGGCAGTGGGGTCTATCCTCATGACACCTTCCCCACTCCATCCTGTTCTAGTGTTTCCCAACATTCTGGGGATTGGCTACTCCTGCTTTGTATGTCCACAGATAGCAGAATGGCAGCCACAAAAACATTCAGGTCTGAGTTACTGGAATCTGCCATCCTGTTGTAACACAGGATAAAGGAAGTTAAGGCTGCAGATGGATTAAGTTTTTCAATCTTGAGATGGAAAGATGATATTGGGTTAACCTGGCAATCTTGAGCCTTTGTTATGTGGAAGGGAGAGACAGAAGAAAATCTGAGAGCAACCAGGCCAAATACTGCTAGCTTTTAGATAGAAAATTGGAGGCATGAGACAGGGAATTCTGGTCACCTCTAATAACTTGGAAAAGCAAAGGAAGAAATTCTTCCCTACAGCCCCCACAAAGAAATGCATTCCTACTGACATTGTTATTTTAGATTGGTGAGTGTGATGGTTTGAAAAGAAAAAAACGGCCCACATAGGCTCTTATAGTTGAATGCTTAGTCACCAGGGAGTGGAACTGTTTGAAAGGGTTAAAAGGATTAGGAAGCCTGGCCTTGTTGCAGTAGGTGTGACCTTGGAGGAGGTGTGTCACTGGGGTCTCTCTCTTTCTCTCTCTCTCTCTGCTGCCTATAGGTTAGGATGTAAAGCTCTCAGCTACTGTTCCAGTGCCTGCCTGCATGCCTTCATGCTCCAACATTATGATAATAAACTCACCTCTGAAACTGCAAACACACTCCCGATGAAATGCTTTCTTTTGTAGGAGTTGCTTTGGTCATAGTGTCTCTTAATAACACTAGAGCACTGACTAAGACAGTAAAATCCATTTAAATAGCTAAAATCCAGAACCTTACGATAATAAGTTTGTGTAATCTTTTTTTAAGTTGGTGTAATCTTAAGTAGCATTTTTAAATGATGATTTGTCACAGAATTAATAAGAAGTTAATACAGCATCCACATTGTCTGCTCCCGAGCCTGGGGAAACTGAGTCTGTAGAGACATTGACCGAACCCCATCTTCTCAAGTTTCAGGTGGTGATAAATCTCTGATGGAACACACTGGCTGTTCTGTAGATGCTAGGTGTAAGGGTAAGGGGGCCTGGGAAGCTACTGTAGAATGCTAAAACATACCAGCCGGATTGGTGAAGGAATGTGGAAGTTAGGGCTATACTGGAGGCCAAAGGACTTTCTTCTTTCATAAGTATCTTTGTCATCCCTCTTTAGATCATTAGCGTCTATTTTCCACTTTAAATCCTCCATGTTCTTATTCATCCTAGACAGTTGCTTCAGGAAGTTTGTGTTATTCAAGGCGTGTGTTATTCAATCTCCTTTTCTCTAAAGCATCGGGCTGACCATAAGCAACTGTACATTCGCTTACTTCTTCAGTGTGTATTAACAGGAGTTTTGCTGTATAAGCTGATATGAGGGTTTATTTCCTCTGCCAAGGAAATGTAAACCTGAGAGTCGGGACATAAACTCTGCCCTTGAATTACTTAGCATCTAGTTGAAGAACTGAGGTAGAAAGTAAAACTGACTCGAGTCCAACGGAGATTGTGCTACATTTCCTAAGAAGCTTATTAGTGGGGCACGATAGGAGTTCAGAAGAGGAAAAACATTCCTTGGTATAGGAGTGATGTTGAATACATGTTTGGGGGAAGTTGGAGAAATCATAAAGAAATGAATTTGCAGATCAGCAGCAAGTAAAATTTTGAGATAGCATGACTTACATCTTCCCAAGGAGTTTGGCTAGGAACCAACAACTGTTAAATACAGTGCTAATATGGACCCTTATTATATGAACCCTCTAATCTTAGCTTTCACTCATAAGCTAAGCTTTTGGGAGATCTATGATTTAGCTCTCTAGTCAATAGTTATTAGCCATTCTCCTGTACCTGGACACTGTCATCAGGGAGCTGCCAACCTTATGGTGCCTGGAGTGAATGTTATCATGGCGACCTGATTCATAACCCCCTTGAAGAGGCAACACTACAAGTGGCAAGCAACATTTTGCCTAACTTGGTCAACTACTGCTCCAGCCAGCACCAAGGCTTGAAAACGTCACTTTAGGCACGACAAGCCTTAGTAACCTTCACATACCTCACCTCAGATATTCTTGACGTCTCGTCAGTGATTGCTCTGGATCTTTTGATGGCCATCTTTAATTAGGTCAAAAAGGGAGGAGCACTCCACTAGGACCTCAGCAAAGCTTGTGGTTGACAGGTACAGGGCTGCACCTATTCATAGCTTATGATTAATTCTTTCCTAAGGCTGCGATTGATCCTTAGGTGAGGGTTGTGATTTGTCCTAGTAAACTAGAAGCTGTACTGTGATTGGTACAAATTTCAATCCTGAATTTGCATGTCATATAAGGGTCATATCTTCTTCTGGCTTCATAGCCAGAGAACTCCCTACTGCAAAGCTTCATATTTTCTTGAAAGGACTTTGTAGCTAGTGTGAGTTTGGCTTGAATGAGATTTTCATTGTAGCCAGAGGAGCAAACAAGTGGTTACTCTCAGGAACAACAGAGTTAAATTGTTTTTTAAGAGATGAGTTTCTTTTTCTAGGTACCTTGATGATAATGCAACTATACAGCAACAGCACAGAGTAAAGCTGCAGGGCAATGAGTGCAGAAGGTCAGAGGGCAACCCATGTCCTAAAGGATGCTGGACCACAGGAAGGAACTGCAGAGTAGTTAAACGGAGGTGCTTTGTTATCTAAGCTTGGGAAAGGAGCCAAGGATGTATCTGCAAGTCATCCTCTGTTTCCAAAGCAGACTCACTTGTAGAAGGAGCTGCAGGCTGCGTTCCTGCCACCCAGCTCCTGACCGCCTGGCTAGCTTATACCCCAAAATAACAACACACAAATTGTATTTATTTAAACACTGCCTAGCCCATTATATCTAGCCTCTTCTTGGATAACTCTCATATCTTGCTTAACCCATTTCTAATAATCTGTGTAGCACCATGAGGTGCTGTCTTACCAGGAAAGATTCAGCATGTCTGACCTGGTCCATCTTGGGCCAGAGCTTCATCGCATCTGCCCCAGAGAGGAGAGGCATGGCGATTGCCTCACTTCCTCCCAGCATTCTCTTCTGTCTACTCCACCCACCTAAGGGCTGGCCTATCAAATGGGCCAAGGCAGTTTCTTTATTAACCAATGAAATCAACAGATTGACATATGACCTTCCCACATCACTCACTGACTTGACTTAAGGCATTAAAACGAAGAGGTTGGCATTGCAAATATATTTAACTTTTTTATCTCGCAGGCAGGGGGTATGCTGAGACAACTTTCTATCACCTTATATGTGGTCTAGAATATCTAATCTCTTCATATTTTCTTTATATTGATAAAAGGTTTGACGTGTCCTGCAGCCATGAGTACAGTGGACACCTGTTATAACTGAGTTGACTCCACTAGGGGTCAACCCTTGTCTCCTGATGAAACCCTCACACACTTTAAAAACCTCTTGCCCTCAATAACCTTAGTGCAGACTGTAATCATACTTCTTTTAGTCCCAGAATAGGCACCTACAATTTACATCTCTCCTTCAAGACCCTGAGTAGCTGGGGATCTGTGCCGAAAACCGTCACATTAGCCAGTCCAAGTGGAGGTGACACGACTCCCCTGCCTCTGCATCTGGGTGAGTTTTCTTCACCTAGAAAGGACTTCCGAGTGATGCTCATGATGTTGATAGATGAGAGTCTCTTTCTTATGACTATTCCATTGATCAGGGAAATGAAAGTGAAGCTTACTCTTAGGAGGAAGGCTCTGCTGGTGGGACCGGTTTTGCCACAGCCTTGTAAAACCAAAGCTACCCAGTGGGATGGAGCATGAAGACCCACTGGGTTTTACTTTCTCTAGACAGGCTAAATTCTCTACAGTTTGGGGCTCTGTTTGGGAAGGGACACACAGGTAGACCCATTTAACAAACGTTTTTTTTTTTTTATGTTGGGGAGGTCACAATTGGGAGAGTTTAACGGTACAAGTGTTGGAGTCGTGTATACTCTACTCAGAATAGTCTCCCACTGGTTTGGCTTTCAGTTCAGAAAGATCAGGTTTTAGCCTGAAACTCACCCACAGTCCTCCTTTAATGGAAAAATAGTGACCTGGGATGAGGGAGGCGTGTTTGGAGTACAAATAGCTATTATTACAGTTTTAGATAACCCAGTCTAACAGAAGGCCATGTGATTGAAAAGACAGATGATAAAATCTAAATACGAGTCAAGCCTGAGGATATGCCCTTTCTTCTAGAGCTGACTGCCTAGTTCTGTTTGTTATCTGACCCTGTAATTAGGATGGCATTCAGAAAATAGAAGGGAAGTTGGTATTCTCTTCAGAATACCCAATCTTTGCTCTGCTGCACGAAACTTTTGGCTTCAGCTTTCCCCTGTTCATTAACCATGCCAAAATTTTTAATCTAACACCACTGTTAAAGAGTGGCAGGCTTCCAGGGAAATATATCAGCCAGGCTTATTAATTTCATGCCAAGTGCTGGAGGCGTGAATGTAGAGAACGCTGTTTGACTTTGGATAATAGGAATCAGGAAGCTTAAAGGCAGGGGATAGAGATCAGGAGCCCCGTGTCTCAGGAGGAGGAGCAGGTGCAGGCTTCAAGCAAGGCCTTCAGGCCCAAAGGGGCAGCCCGTGCTTAAAACAATCTGCAGTGCTGTTTTTTCTTTTTCTCTCTTTCTCTCTCTCCCTCTCTCTCTCTCTTTTTTTTTTAATTTGGCATGTGCCTCTCACAGCTTAACAGTCCGCTGCTCCACAAAGAGGGGTAAACAGAGAAAGGGAAATTAAAAAGGGAAGTCCCAAGGTAGACCAAAACAAATTAGGGCAAACAAATTACACAGAGTCAACAAATAAACAAGGGAACATCTGTGAATATATTTTCTTGGATTTTCTGATTCCGAATGGAACCTGAAAAATGGTGGATAAAGGTGAACGGTGTGACACAGAGTACAGGCCTCCTGGAGGAAATGGGCACCCCAACACCAAAAGAGCCAGAGGGACCTAGAAGGTGACCTTTCTGTGGGGTGCTTGGAAGAAGTCAGAAGCGCCGCAGGTGAGCAGTCCTGTTTCTAGCGCGGCTGCAGGGGCACGATTTCCGGGCACACCCGCGGCTTCCCTTGCAAGGCATTAGGTGCTCTGTGTTCCACCCAAATGGAGAAATGGCTGTGGATATGCGAAGAGGTAGCTGTCTGCTCACATGAGCAAAGCAAAACAAAATCAAGCAACATTCCAACACGGCCCACATGTTCACCTTATCCTTCTCCCACATCTGCTGCAGCGGGCACACTGGCTGTCCCAGCCAGCTAGATGCCAGCCAATGTTGACTGGCTGCTGGGGAGCGGTTGAGCTATTCCTTCTGGCAGCTTGGTTGTTACTGACACAATTCCCTTCTACCCTGAGGCTGGTGAGACAGTTTCAAGGGTTTGAAGGAAGTTCAGCATATTGCATACTATAAACCAAATACTGAGCTGAATTTAGAGACAGATGAAAAGTGTAAAGTTTTTTTTTTCTTTTTACATTTCCCATGAATCCCCTCCAACCATAGAACATAGGAAATTAAAATACGGGAGTGAAGAAATAACAAATACTTGGCTTATTCATTGCACAAACTCAACTGATAATTTCTAAAATTTCTCTGAGATTCTTTTGAACTTTCTTAGCATATGTGTGCCAAACGCTTTACTACCTTTCATGAGCATTCTTCACGCAGGCTGGTGATCAACGTAAGGATGTGAGAGCCACTGAGGGGCGTGAAGATGTAAGACTGAGGTAAACCCTCCACTCTTCATATTGCTTTGCTCTCTGCTTTTTTTTTTCCTAAATGGGACACAAGGAAAGAGCAGCGCAATGCTAGGACTGACTGAATATGGTCACTCTGTGAATGGGAGAATGGTCAGACTCTGCAGGATTGCTGTACTAGAAACAGCTGAGTGGCAGGGAGGCAACACTGATCAACCGTCGTTGAACTGATAGTGAGGACTTGCTTAGCTTCACTTTCTTAGCTGAGGTTGGCATGCTATGGGACCTTTGCTGAAATACTTGATTTTTCTGTGGTTTCTGCTTTGTAAAGTGAGAACGACCATATTTCTTCTTAGTTTTAAAGTGGGAAGTTTGATCAGTTCATGAAGACATCCCCAACTTAGGACCGAAACTGTCCCCAAAATGCTAACTTCTCCCCACAACTTGTTATAAATGCTCCAGTCACAGGGCTGGAAAGGATTGGGAAGGTTAACTTGTTTTCAGTCTGTGGGACTGGTTATTTGGGATCCCAGAGAAGCACATTGATAGATGATTCCAAATTCCTTCCTGTCAACGTATTAAGATGAGGTACCCAATCACTATCACAGTCCCACTAGAAACTCATTGTAGAATACAAGAAATCAATAGCATGAAATATTGATTGGGTATCTATTGGGTGCTTTGTGCTTCATTTGTAACTCTCTGCTATGGGCTAGAGTTAAGATCCAGAGACTCTTACTTGTTTATTTAGTAACCTTTCCCCTATTCACTTAAAAAACACGCCACCTCAGATTCGTTTCATAGGCTGAATATATCTGCCTGGAATGAATTGGCAAGAAATACAGGTTTAATATCAGTTCTGGGGAGAAGGCTTGGGGATACCTCCCTAGACTATTACTTCAAAGGCTATGGCTACAGTAAACCTGCAAGGACCAAGAGACCATCATTTATAATACTATTGTTTCACATACTTGACATACCCTGTTCTGACATATGCTAAAACACTAGCTTTAAAATACTTACAAGTCTGACAAAAATTATTTCCCTATAATTATGTTTTAAATATCTTTGCGTGCTCTTCATCTTCGTCTCCCTCCTCTGCTTGATGAAGTCCCCAGAGCAATGCCTTGCATAGACTACCGATTTTCTATATCTCTGTAGGACACTAGGGTAGATGGAGATTGCGTGTTCAGTCGGGACTCTGTAGTAGGTGTTAGGAGCATAGTTCTTGAGATTCCAAATAACCGTTGATTTTGGCGATCAGCACGCTAACATCTGCTGTTTTTATTCCATTTCTCTGGATGATATGTACCCACAAACTCACTTTATTCCTGATACTGGCTTACAATGTGTGAATTAGAGCTGAGGGAACCAGTGATAATCTTTCGTCAGTGGGGGAATGTGGTTTGGAGTCTGGGAGAATGGCGTGCTGAAAATTCAAGGTAGTTGTTAGTTTAATTAACCAATTAATTTAATGAATCCAATTAGTTCTTAACTTGGTGTTGCTTATAGCCTATTAAAAAGTAATTACTACTCCTGCTTTTGATTAAGATTAACTGTCTAGTAGCAGACTAACCCTCTTGCTAAGGATAGATCTAAAGCAGATATGTGTAGACAACTGGGAAATCAAAGAATCCAGAATTAGAAAAGTCAAGATCCCTGGGAAGGAAAACATATTAGAGAGCCAGTTCTTTACTCCCTGCCACTATAGACCTTCACTCACTTCCTTTGGGGGCATTTGTCAACTGTGGAGCAGGGCATAGACACTGGAGCAAAGAATCACATTTCAGAGTTTAGGAGTCACAAAGCTGCTCAAGCTGGAAGAGAAGTGAGGATAAGAGGAAAGGGCAGTATAGAACATTGAGGCCAGGGTTGAGCCTGCATTTCCCCTTCAGGCTCTGGTTACATTCTGAGAAGTGTACATGGGAGATGAGATGCTGATAAACTTAGCAGAAAAAAGCTGCAAGAAACAAAAAAGCTATAAGCAGAGAGGGCATCACCACAGAGCTGGGAAACTTGTTTAGCGTTCAAGAGAAGGGGCTCTATGAAAAGCTAAGTATTCTGTTCTATTACAGAGTAAGTATATGGTTGAGATTCCTAAAAGGCAAAGCACCAAGAACAAGGGGAAACTATGAGTGGTTTGGCCTCACCTGCATCAGATGAACTTCCGGCTGTGCAGTTGAGGGCTAGGCTGATCTGAGGCTTTCTCTGAGGCCCTGATGTATGGCGAAGAAATGAAGTTCTTTGTCTAAATCCAAGAATGTACTTGGTGAAGCCAGTAACGACCCAGGGATCTGTAACTTCATCCAGAGACCCCAACTCTTTCCTCCTATGGGGCCATTGTTGTCAGACCCAAGGCTTCTGGCTACTTGATCTGTGATGCATTTGAGATAGCCTGTGTTCCTTTGGTGGAGCATCACTTGATTAGCTCCCTGCTGATTTCATCCTACTCTGTGATGGTAGTTGTCCACTGACTTAATTCCATCTTTCCTTCTGAAAACTGTATATAAGATGCCGTACTCTTTAATAAACTTGCTTAGCATTCGGCATAGCTTGTCCAAGGCCTCCTGACCCCAGTTTTTCTATCCTCTTTATCTTCTCATCTCTTGGTCATCTTGCTGTTGGAAACCTGTCACTTCAGAATTATTTGCTGCTAAGGTTACACACAGAGGTGATTTTTTTCAAACACACACACACACACACATACACAGAGACACCCACATAATCACTAGACACAATAGGAAATAGGTACCAGTGGCCAAAGTAAATACAAAAATAAGAATCAAAAATAATAACAGTTGCTCCCTCAAAAACAATAAATCAAAAAGTAAACAAAAACATGACAGAACAACTAAGCAGAGCTACACGTGTGGCTTTCAGACAGAGGCCTACCTACTTAAATAATGATGGTTAATGCACTCAACAGAGTAGAAGAAATGCTGGGAGATATTACTAAAAACCAGGGATTTGTAAGAATAAATTAGGTAAAAACTATTAAGTTAGTCTGATGGTAGGAATACTCGCTGTGTTCAAATCCCCATCATTCATGCAAGACCCAGGAATGGCTTTGTGTGCCAGTAATTCCAGCATTGAGGGCATAGAGACAAGCAGATCACAGGAGCTTGCAGACTGGCCTGTCTCAAAAGCATAAAGTGACCCATGGTAGACAAAGTCTCAAAACACACTACTAGGACCTCCATATCCATGTATACAGATATATGTACACACACACAAACACACGTTATTAAATAAAAGAAATCAAACAGCTGAAATTATTTCGAATTTAGTCATTTACAGATAGTTTTATAGCAGGTCATAGCTCCATGAATGAATTACTGAACTAGCAGACAGACAGTAGAAACGGTCTGCATTGACTCACTGAGCTCTAAAGGGCTGAGAAAGATGAAAGACACACACACTTGGGGCTGTGAGAGATATATCTTGAATATTTGAGACACTACTAGGTTTCAGTATTGCTTAAAAAAAATAAAGAAACAGTAAAGAGAACTAAATATGCCCACATGAAGTTTTTGAAAGCAAGAGATAAAAGGGTAAAAATATTGTGATTTTTTTTTTGTACTCATAACATTTTAGTTGTGGATGTAGTATCACACATTCAAAGATACATCACGATAAACCTCATAGGAAATAGGCATTCCCAGCCAATCCACGGGACACATCTGCAAGGGAAGCAGGTCGACCCACTCCAGATCTTCGTCTCACCCTGTGCTCCTCCAGATCCAACCCCCAGTCTCATCTCCAGCTCTGAAGCAGACTACTTGCTCCAGACACAACATCCCTGTCCCCTTCCAGTGGATCCCACAGATCTTCCCTTCCTAACCTTCCTCTGCCAACTCATCGCTATCCCTCAGCCCCCAGCTCCAGTAGGAACCCACAGTCACAGCCAGGGAAGCAGTTGGGCTAATTGTAGATCTTCATCTTACCCGCCATTCCTCCAATTCCAACCTCCCAGTCCCAGCCCTAGCTCTATAGACCTTCTGCTGTGTCCTCTCATTCTCTGCCTCCATTGCCAGGGGGCTAACTAAGCAGATCCTGTTGGAATATCCTTCACTCCTCCCTTCTGTGAGCTCTCTCAGCCTCCCAACCCCTCCCCATTCTGTGTCAGCTCCCAATACCCAGAAACACATTTTACCTGGAACTTTCAGTGGTCACACCCATCAGTATCCCAGAAGAATTTCCAACTGGGAGAGAGAGACAGCTACCATACTCTCTTAAGAACTAGATAGGAAACACATATCAAGGAACAAAATACCTACCCACTCAACAAAGACAAGACCAGGCAGGTATCAGCACCTAGAATTACATTTTCCCAATCCCAGATACCTAAAAAAACAATAATTGTTGATGGAGACTGCTTGTTCATCTCCCATCTGCCCAGGCCCAAAATAATCATACAGAAACTGTATTAATTAAAACACTGCTTGGCCTGAGAGGTGAAGAACTGCAATCCCTATACAATGTCAGTAGAAGAAGGAACTACTGAAATCACTTTGGAAAATACTGATAATATTTTATGAAACTGGCAGAAGTATAGTCTGTGGGGTGGCAATTCGACCTCTTAGATATAAGCCCGACACACCTACCCTAAAGGACATGTGTGTCATGAGATGCATACTAGAATGTTGGAGTTTCTGGTATCAGTGTTAACCATGGCCAGAATTGAAACCAGCTGTGATGTCTAGCAATAACAGAGTGGATAAATTCTGGGATAGTAATATACTAGAATCCTACAAAGCAATATGATACCCACCACGATGTAGGTTCATCTCATGGATGTAATACCTGAGCAAATTAAGCCACTCATAAAAGAACACAAGAATATAAAGTTCAACCAGGTATTGGTAACTGTGATTGGTAATATTCCAACTTCGACCTGATGCTAGTTAAACAGTGGTGTTTAGTTTATAGAAGTCCACAGGCGTGGAGTTAGTATTTGTGCATATTAGTGTACTCACACATTAACCAAGAGCTTATGGACGCAGTGCTATGCAGCGCTACAGAAGCGGGGCTTTCCTTCTGTAGGAAGTTCCTTTACCAGGTTTCTAAGGACAGCCTTGGGGGAGGGACCATGGGCCTTAAGTTCCTGTGATTCTTCCTCAGTTGAAGTGCCTGGGTGTCATATTGTTATGCTAAATATGACTTTTTTTTTTTTAAACAGTCTGGCTGACCAGCTGAATCTGGTTCAAAGACAGAGGGATATTTTAAAACGCAGCAAAAGCTTGAAATTAGCCCATCCTTTAAAAACCCTTTCTTCGGAATCAATGGGCCAGATTGAGTCCATAAATCTTTCCAAATGCTTGGACTTTAAAATCAAAGAAAAAGTACCCCCAGCCTAGCATTTTGGGGCAAAATAAAGAGAACCATGAGAGGGGGAACATAAGACTGTAGTCAGGGACCATGGTGGGCCAAGAAAGCAGGATTCCCAGTCTAGGAGACTGGAGTGTGTCAGGGGCCCGGTGCTCCAAGACTGCCGGGAAACACAGAGTGAATCTGTATTTGTTCATTTAGGTATGTAAAATACCTTGGGGGAGAGAAAACAGGTACAATATGAATGCATTAATAAAATGAAATATGAGGCCTGACCTATGAATAAATATTCCGAATAAAAACATTTTAAAATGGATCTTGGTTTTAGGGCACTTACTGTGTCTGGCAGCTAATTCCGGGTTCTCACAGTCACACACACTTACAGGTGTGTCGGCTTTGTATCTGCTCGAGATGATCACTGCACAGCCCTGGGTCTGCATGCCTCCTCTTCCCCTTTTCTGGCTCAATCATGATGGTCTTATAAACATTGTCTGTGTAAATTACATAGAAAAAGACTCCCTCCCATATGAATCCAGATAGTCCAATTATGTCACTAGAAATCATGTCTTGGAGCTAATGCCCCCCAAACTCTCCAGGAAGCAGGCAGCCACAGCTTCCTGAAGAGATTTGGTAACATTGGTATTGTGGCTTTAGATATTGCTTCAGTGCAAAGATCAAAAATGTTGTCCATGCAAGGAAAGATATTATTAGTTTTCCCCTTTGAACAGGAAAGGTTGGGCTTAGTGAGATGGGTCAGCTGGTAAAGGTACCTGCAGCCAGTCCTGCTGACCAGGACCTGATTCCCAGATACTACAAGAGAAAAGGAGAGAAATAACTTTCGAAAGTTGTGCTCTGACCTTTACACAAATACAGCAGCACTTCTGTGCCGTGACATGTATGCACACACATACACACACATGAATAAAAAATAAAGTGGCAGGTTGAGACCCTCAATAATTCAGTTCATGGGATTGTCATCAAACACACTGAAATACATTTTCACAACAACCTTCTCAGTCTGCAGATATACACACAAAACTGAACCCCATGCTGCTGTCTTCCTACATCTTTCTTTCTTTCTTTCTTTCTTTCTTTCTTTCTTTCTTTCTTTCTTTCTTTCTTTCTTCCTTCCTTCCTTCCTTCCTTCCTTCCTTCCTTCCTTCCTTCCTTCCTTCTTTCTTTCTTTTCTTTCTTTTCTTTCTCTCTCTCTCTTTTTCTTTCTTTTTTTCTCTTTTTTCTTTCTCTTTCTTTCTCTCTTTCTCCCTCCCTCCCTCTTTCTTTCTTTCTTTCTTTCTTTCTTTCTTTCTTTCTTTCTTTCTTTCTTTCTTTCTTTCTTTCTTCTGACATTATCAGTAAGTCTAGCTTTGACTCAAGAGGGACATCAGTGGAAGGGATTTGGAGCCACTGTGTGGATATTCACTACCCAGGAGCAGAGTCACCTTCCGATCTACAGCAGTGCCTCAGTTTAGCACCTTCTGTTTGTTCAGTGACTGCTCAACTCTCTCTACCTTAGTGTCCTCTCTAGGCCTTTGGGGATGCTGGTCTTCTTGAGTGTCTTTAGAAATTCTGGGGATTGTTCTCCTGAGTATTAGTTCTACCTTGGCTAGTAAGTGAGACTCTGTCAAATAAGAAAACAAAATAAAACCACCACCACCTACAAATGCAAACCAACTAACCAAACAAACAAATGTAAAACAGAAGCAAATTTTCCTTTCCACTTTGGCTGATTTAAAACTGATTCTTCTTGCCCTAAGCTAAGGCTGTCTCATCTATAAGCAGGAGGTGGTCGTGTCTGCTACTTTATTTGTTTTAAGCATTTGAAAACCTCAGGCTTATGATAAGTGATACCCTACTAGGTTCAGGTTGAAATAGAAGTCTGTCTGAAGAATTCATAAAAGAATAAATAAGCATCAGTAAACAAGAAATGTAAAAATAACTTGTAATTACATAAGTGGAAGAAAATTGGTAGCAATAACATCACAAAGGAAAGGAATCCAAGGAGCTGCTCTTCATCTTCTGGGCCTGTGTAAAGTGCTGTGATATCAGTGGTTTTTGCCACATTTAGATTGCACGCAGCCCTTCAGGTTCCAGAGGGCAGAGACAGAGCAGAGAAGTGATGCTCAGGGCAGGCACGGGGTCAGCTGGATGCGGATGCTCTCAGAACGATCCACTTTCACTACTCTGAATCTCCTTTTCTACGTTATCAGTTTGCGAGAAAATTGTAGTTGGTACCCGACAGCAATCGACTGAGTTCCCCTTACACATTTGTGCTTCCTCTGGCAAAGAGGAGATTATGGTATTGGCATTTGAATAAGGCCACTACAAAAACAAAATGCAAAACAATTACTGACTGATACATTTGCTGTATGAAATTGCAAACTCTAGAGTACACAGAATAGGAAGAAACAACTCACAGAAAGTATCTGTTAGAGTGTAATGTGCACTTCCCTAGGCAAATCCCTATGTGTGTACAGACATACATGCACATAACAGGGACTGGGGGTGTAGAGAGACATACATGCACCTACTACAGATTGAGGATGTATACAGGCATACATGCGCAGAACATAGACTAGGGGTGTGTACACACATATGTGTACACTAACACAGACTGGGGCCTTGTACAAGCATACGTGCACCTAACATGGACAGGGAACTTGGACAGACATACACGCACACTTACACGAACTGGTAACTAAGCAGTATAGATGCATACTATGCCGGCTGTTCCCTCAACCCACTGATGAGGTCTCAGAGATTTTTCCACATATTATTAAGTGCTTTTCATTATCCTAATGAATCATTGGATGATCATTGATGAAATGAGTACAGTGCAATTTACTCCCCATAGTGTTCCTGATGGGCATTTAGATTGTTTTCAATTTTTATATTTAAATATATTTGTTTGAGCAAGGAACTCAGGACCGCGAGGGGTGCACCCACACACTGAGACAATGGGGATGTTCTATCAGGAACTCACCAAGGCCAGCTGGCCTGGGTCTGAAAAAGCATGGGATAAAACCGGACTCGCTGAACATAATGGACAATGAGGACTACTGAGAACTCAAGAACAATGGCAATGGGTTTTTGATCCTACTGCACGTACTGGCTTTGTGGGAGCCTAGGCAGTTTGGATGCTCACCTTACTAGACCTGGATGGAGGTGGGTGGTCCTTGGACTTCCCACAGGGCAGGGAACCCGGATTACTCTTAGGGATGATGAGGGAGGGGGACTTGATGGGGGAGGGGGAGGGAAATGGGAGGTGGTGGCGGGGAGAAGGCAGAAATCTTTAATAAATAAATAAACAATAAAAAATAAATATATTTGTTTGCTTGCTTATTTATTTATTTGTTTGTTTTACAACCTGACCACTGTTTCCTCCCTTTCTCTCCTCCCAGTCCCTCCCCTCTGACATCTTCCTTCTGGCCCCACCCCCATTCACTCCTCTGTTTCAGAGCATGGCAGATCTCTCATGACTATCTACCAAACATAGCAAGTTGAAGGTTGGACAAAGCAACTCAGTATGAGTAGGGACCCAAAAACTGCTAAAAGAGTCAGAGAAAACTGCTGCTCCCACGGTTAAAAGTCCCACAAGAAGACTAAGGTACACAACTGTAACATATATACAGAGGGCCTAAGTCAGTCCCATGTGGTTCCCTGGTTGTTCAGTCTCTGTGAGTCACCATGAGTCCAGGTTAGTTTATTCTGTGAGTTTTCTTTTAATATCCTTGGCTCCTTTGTCTCTTAAAATCCTTCCTCCCTTTCTTCGGCAGGATTCCCTGAGGTTCGCCTAATGTTTGACTGTGGGTCTCTGTATCTTTTTCTATCAGTTGCTGGATGAGACCTTTCTGATGATCATTGGTCTAGGCACCAGTTATGAATATAGCAGAATATCATTAGGAATCATTTCATTGATTTTTTCTGTCAGTCATGTTAGGTTCTATCCTAGGTCTCTAGGCTATACAGCTTCTGGGTCCTGGCCTTTCAGGCTGTGTCAGGGGTGAGTTTCTTTTCATGACACGGGTCTTAAGTTGGGCCAGTCCTTGGTTGGCCACTCTCATGAATTCTGAGCTGCCTATACTCCAACACATCTTGTAGGCAGGACAAATTGGGTTAGTGTTCCAATCCCTCCACTGAAAGTCTTGCCAGTTCAGGCTCCGGAACCCCCATTGCTAGGAGTCTTGGGGTCACCCTCATAGATTCCTGGGAATATCTATTGCTCTAGGTTCCTAGCTTGTCCCTGAGACGCCCCATCCCCTGCCAGTTCCACTTGTCTCTTCCAGTACCCTTTCCCTCCAACCTCACCCAACTTGATTCCCCGCCCCCCCACCTCCTGAACATGTGATGTTTTCTCTATTTCCCCTTCCCAGGGAGATTCATACATCCCCCTCCTGAGCTTTCCTTATTACTTAGCCTCTCTGGGTCTGTGGCGTGTAGTATGGTTAACCTTTATTTTACAGTGAATGTCTACTTATAAGTGAGTACATGTTAGTTTTTCTTGGTATGGGTTACCTCATTCAGGATATTTTCTAGTTCCATCCATTTGCCTTTAAATTTCCTGATGTCATTGTTTTTTAATAGCCGAGTAATACCATTCTGTAAATGTACCACAGTTTCTTTATCCATTCTTCAGTTGAGGGAAATCTAAGTTTTTTCTGATTTCTGGCTATTATGGATAAAACTGATAGGAACCTAGGTGATCAAGTGTCCTTGTGGTAGATGGAGCATCCTTTGGGCATATGCCCAGGAATGGTGTTGCTGGGTCTTGAGGCAGACCGATTCCCAATTTTCTGAGAAGCCTGCTTATTGATTTCCAAAGTGGCTATAGAAGTTTGCACTCCCATTAGCAGTGGAGGAGTGTTCTCCTTGTTCCATATCCTCTCCAGCTTGAGCTGTCACTTGTGTTTTGATCTTAGCCATTCTGACAGGTATAAGATGGAATCTCAGAGTCATTTTAGTTCGCATTTTCCTGATGACTAAGGATGCTGAACATTTCTTTAAGTGTTCCTTGTCCATTTGAGATTCCTCTGTTGAGAATTCTCTGTTTAGATCTGCACTCCATTTTTAATTGGATTATTTGGTTTGGTGATAGTTTCTTGAGTTCTTTATATATTTTAGAAATTAACTCTCTGTCAGATGTGGGGTTAGTGAAGACATTTTCCCATTCTGTAGGCTGCCATTTTATCCTATTGGTAGTGTCCTATACCTTACAGAAGCTTTTCAGTTTCATGAGGTCCCATTTATTAATTGTCACTCTTAGTGTCTGCACTATAAGTGTTCTGTTAGGAAGTTGTCTTCTACGCCAATGCATTTGAGATTATTTCTCATTTTCTCTTCTAGAGTGTTCAGGTTCAGTGTATCTAGATTTATGTTGCAGTCTTTGATCCACGTGGCCTTGAGTTTTGTGCAGAGTGATAGATATGGATAAGTTTTCATTCTTTTATATATTGACATCCAGTTAGACTAGCACCAGTTATGGAAGATGTTCTTTTTTTTCCATTGTATAATTTTTGGCTTCTTTGTCAAAAATTAGTTGTCCATAGGTCTGTAGATTTATGTCTAGGTCTTTGATTCATAGCCATTGATCCACCTGTCTATTTTTTTTGTCTATTTTCACTGCTTATTATTACTAAGACTCTATAGTAGAGCTCGAAATTAGGGCTGGTGAAATTTCTGAAATTTCTTTTATTGTACAGAATTGTTTTAGCTTTCCTGGTTTTATTTCCATTTGAAGTTGAGTATTGTTCTTTCAAGGTCTGTAAAGAATTGTGTTGGAATTGATGGGGACTGTGTTGAATCTGAAGATTGACTTTTAATAAGATGGTCATTTTTACTACATTAATCATACTAATTAATGAGCATGGGAGATCTTTCCATTTTCTGATCTCTTTTTAAATTATTTTTCAAAGAATTTAAGTTCTTGTCATGCAGTCTTTCATTTTTTTTTTTTTTTGGCTAGAGTTACACCAACATATTTTAAGTTATTTGTGATTATTGTAAAGGGTACTGTTTCCTTGATTTCTTTCTCAGCCTGTTTATCATTTATATATAGAAGGGCTATTGATTTTTATTTTTTAGTTAATCTTGTATCCAGCCACTTGACTAAAGGTGTTTTTCAGCTGTAGGAGTTGTCGGGTAGAATTTTGGGGGTTACTAATGTATACTATTATATCATCTGTAAATAATGGTACTTTGACTTCTTCCTTTCCAATTAGTATCCCCTTGATCTCATTTAGTCATCTTATTGCTCTACCTAGAACTTCGAGTACTGTATTGAGTAGATATGGAGAGAGTGGTAGCATGTGTTTGTGTGTTTGTGTGTATGTGTGTGTGTTTCCCTTATTTTAACTTTACTGATGTGAAATTATTTCTTTTCTGTGTTTTTATGTGTGTACTTAACCACCTTATATTGTAGTTTTTCTTTTAGCGCCTTTTCTAAGGCTGAATTTATAGGTAGATACTTTTCAAATTTGACTTTGTCATGAAATATCTTGTTTTCTCTATCTGTAGTGATTGGAAATTTTTCTGGGTATAGTAGTCTGAGATGGCATCTGTGGTTTCTTAGAGTCCGTGAGACATCTGCCCAGACCCTTTTGGTTTTTAGATTCACCATTGAGATTTCTGGTGTAATTCTAACAGGTCTGCCTTCATATATTACTTGACTCCTTTCCCTAGGACTTTTAATATTCCTTCTTTATTCTGTAGTTTGGTGTGTTGATTATTATGCGGCAGGAGGGCTTTTTGTCTGACCCAATCTATTTGGTGTTCTGTAAGCTTCTTGAACTTTTATAGGATCTACTTCTTTAGGTTAGGAAAGTTTTCTTCCTATGATTTTGTTGAGGATATTTTCTGGGCCTTTGCACTTGGAAGTTTTTCCTTCTATTCTATTATTCTTAGGTTGGTCCTTTCATAGTGTTCCATATTTCCTGGATGTTTAATGTCAGGAACTTTTTAGATTTAGCATTTTCTTTGACCTGATGTATCCATTTCTTCTACTGTATCTTCTACCGGGGATTCTCTCTTCTATCTCTTGTATTCTGTTGGTGATGCTTGTATCTGTGGTTCTTGTTCAAATACCTAGATTTTTCATTTCTAGAATTTCCTCAGTTTTCTGTTTTCTTCTATTCCCATTTTCAGGTCTTGAGTAGTTTTATTTATTTTCCTCCCCTACCCCTGGCTTTCTTTAAAGGATGTATTCATTCCCTCAAATTTTTTATTTGTATTTTCCCAAGTTTCCTCAAGGGATTTATTTATTTCCTCCTTTAAGGACCTCAATCATCTTCATAAAGTTGGTGTTAAGGTCTTTTTCTTGTACTTCTGTTGTGCTGAAATACTCAGAGCTTGTAGATAGATGGCTTCTAGTGCTGACATTAGATTTTTTTTCCATGACTATCGTTTCTTATGTTCTTATGCTGGTCTCTAGACATCTGGTTTGGAGTAATTAAAAGTCTAGGAACTTATTTTTAAATTTGTCTTTGTTGAATGGCTGTTTTGTCCCTGGATTTCTGCTTCCTCTCTGACCTTCTGGTCTTTGTGACCTGGGCTTCTCCCCATCTGTTTGTTCTCTCATAGAGTGGGGAGTTTCTGGGGAAAGACGACTGGGAGGGAACAGGACTGATGTGCGGGTGGGGGATGCTGAGATATTGAGATTAGGATAGTTTGGTGGGCAGGCAGCCTGCTTGGACTGCCTCTAGCCGACTGGATCTCTGGCAGAGTGGGGAGTCTGCCCCAGTTGAAGGCTGGAGCAAGGCAACCAGAATGCTGTGAGACTAGAGGATATGGTGGAAGGATGCGGAAATAGTGAGACAGCGGGGGAGTTTGGCGGGAGGGCAGCAAACCTGGATCTCTCCCTTGAGGATGTTGATAATACCCACCCTAATTTGGAAGGTGGTCCAACTCGTGACTGTTTTTTTTTACACAAGTTTTGTTGGAGTGATAGTAAACTGGGCTTTACTGACAGACACACATGAATTTCTGCTATTCATATGTGTATTGTTGACACCATTTTTCAGATCAAAAGAATCCGGAAGTTTCGTATGATTTACTTCTAGCCTAATTCTCACTCACTACAACTTTTTAACTGGGACAACTGTATTGCACTATGGAGGGACCATTTTTGCCACCCATTCCTTCTGCACAAAAGTGATGAAGTTAATGAACAAGCACAGCTCTAAGATCCCCAATGGCAACCAGCTCCAGGAGCCTCTCTAGCTCTAGTCCAAACCACCTCATTTATGAACATGGAGTAAACATTCCAGATTTCCTTTCAGAATCTCTACTCCCATTTCTCTTCAATTCCTACCTAGACTTCTGGTCTCAGAATGGATAAAGACACATTTGGGAGGAGTAGGCTAGAGAAGGCTTCCACATTGGCATAGATCCTGCAATGAGCCGTGTGTGAGTTAAGTTCTTGTCTTTGTCTCATGTGAGTTCTGACTCCCCTTCCATTCTTCCTCCCCCCCTTTCTTCTCACTACATGCCCTCCTCCTTCTGCTTCTTCGTTTCACCCCTTTTCTGACCTTACTATTAATTTTTTAGGTTATTTGCCCAATATGGATACTGCTTCCAGTGTGACTCTCAGGACTGACTGGACATCCTCTTGCCTCACTGTTCAGAGCAACCTTGAGCTAGGTACTCAAAGAAACAGTTTTTTGGGTAGTTAAAGGCATAACGATAGCACCCCTTGGGCCACCATGAGTGATGTGGTATTTTAGAGAGAGAAAAAGACAATGGAAAGAAGGCAGAAAGAAAAGAGGGTGTGTGTTGGGTGTTGAATTGTTGAGACGTTTTAGTACTAAGAATCTGAGTTTTGTTAGGCCAATTCCACTAGTTACTCCCCATATATGCCTTACCCATTAGTGAAACACTCTTCCGTCTCTTTATCTACAATGTGAGGATAAGAGCAGCTAGTGAATCCAACTATTGCAAAGGTCAAAGGCTCCGACACAAGTCTGCTGCATGCAGACTGTTATGTTTTAGGGCTATTATCACTTGTGCTTCTTTTTGACCCAAAATACTGTTGATGCTGTAGGTGTGATCAGAAGATAAAGGACCTTACACATGTAGGTGAAGGATTTGGACCACAAGACACCATGAAAAAAGAGCAGGAACAGGTATATGCTATACCTTCGAGAATGTCCTGAATACAGAAATTAGGAGTACTTTGTGGTGTGTGGCAAACAACATATCAGCTTGTGAAGAAGGGATGTTCTGAGTCAGATAGCCATCATCAAATATTAAATTATGTTAAAATCAAAGGCAACCCACAGGAGGGAGCTTTTCATTTCCTAAACATCTTACGATGTTTTATTATTGTCCATGTTTCTCAGAATCTTATTTTTAACTAACTGCATCTGGATGATAGGACACGTTGTGATGATGAGTTACTGAGCATCTCTTCTCAGCACTGTGCCGGTGATGAGCCTGGGTGGGTTATTTACACCATGGAAATGCATCTACAAATCAAGGCTTGTCCCATCTTCTGGCATTCCACGATTCCAGATGGACCCCTTCAAGAATAATTGCGGCAGCGTGTGACAGACTCTTAGACCTGATGGACACTGTGGTATCCTAATCTTTGGGACATTGTGGCTGACAGAACATAGGCATAAGGGGGGTGAAGACTGAACCTGAAGAAAGAAGGTTGACTTACCAGCCCTCCCTTGCTGCCTTTGATAGAGCAAACTGCTATACTGTAAGCAAGGGCCAGGTAGGTAAGAACTAAAAGTGACTTCTGACTACCAGACACCACAGGACTGAGGCCCTCAGTGCAACAACTTGAGGGAACTCATCCTGCTTCAGCCATAAGCTTGGAGATCCTTCCTCAATTGAGCTTTGACAGAACTCCAGCTTCTACAGGGCACCTTGATTGCAGTTTCTTGAAAGAGCTTGAAGTGCGGAATCCAGTTAAGCTGGATTCCTGATCCTCTTAAACTCTGAGGTAGTAAAGGCAGCATGTTTCTTTGAGCTACTCATCTTGAATCAATTGTTCTGCAGCAACAGATAGCAGATGAAGCTCTTTGTTACTAGGCATCCATGGGGGACCACCTTCTGCTTTGCATTGTGGCTGGGTTGTCCAGAGTTTGGCTGCCAAGTTCACTGAGCAGTTCTGCAGTAGAAGCTGCTGTTGGGACCTTGTCCTTCTGATAACAGGTGAGAGAGTCCAAGGCTTCTCACTCTTTTCTGCTTCTCTGATTTGCACCTAGCAAAACTGCCAGGCTGCTGGGAAGTGATGAGCCAGCGGTGCCTGCTGGGAAATCTGGATGGGAGTGATGGATGCTGTGGATTGGGCTTTGGCAGGTAGGAAGCTGGTCCTGATGCATCATATCTACAAAGACCCTTCACTGCTCAAGCCTGCACCTTCCTTTGTGGTGACCTTTGACATGGGCCAGGGATTAATTTCTGATCTACTGACTTTCTAGAAGTGGGCAATACTCTCAGGAGAAACATGACTGATTTCTCCTGTTGATTATCTGACAAGAGGAAGACTGTCTGCTACCATAAGTTCCTTTTTTTATTTAGCAGAAAAAAATATCAAAAAAAAATCAGAAAAATTTTCTCTTTGCAAACTGAATAGCACAGAGAAAACAGGGCCACAAACTTTGAGCTGCTGCTAATCACAGAAGGAAACAAAGCAGCAAAAACCAAGGGTCAGCATCTTGTTTCCAGCCTTCCGGCAGGAAAGATGCTACATGTTTGACTCTTGGCTCCAGACATGGTATTTAAGAAGGACTGTGGTCATGACAGAAGTCTACTAAGGTGACTTATTTTCCCAATATCCCATTTGGAAAAACAGAAATCTAGCTGCCCGTGGGGAACTGAAATAGCAAAATAATGTAATTTATTTTTAAAACCAATTACCAGCATTTAAAAGGAGGTTTTTTGGGTCACGGTGAGCCTCTCATTTAAACTAACCTCTTAATAGCACACTCATTCAAATATTTTTTTCTCTGAAACTAATTTTAAATAAGCATTTAAAATACTTTTATTATTTCTTTGAGAATATCATACAGTCTGTTTCGTTCATATTTGTTCCCCTCCCCCATGGCTCCTAGATTTCAAAAAGGGTAAAGAAACTCAAGAGGCTGCCGTGGAGACACATTTGGCAGCTCTGTTACAGTAAGTGATGCTTTAGCCTGCTGTGTAACAAAGACCAGGGAGCAGGCAGCTAAGGAGAGGCTCTAAGAAGGCAGAAACTTGAGCGAGGCGAGGTCTGCTTGCTTTCCGCTGTGTTTGTGATCTCACAGTCACACAATGGCTGCTTCAGCATTGAGTGTTGCCTTCATCTTCAAAACAGAAAGATGGGTGATGAGATTAAATCAGTCACATTGGTCTCTTTCATCAGGAAACCAAGAGCTTTCTCAGAGAGCCCCACTCCGAGGATTTCTGCTGCATCTTATTGAACAGTTCTGTACCACGTGGCTCTCTTTACCTGCAGAGGAGCCAGGGAAAGTATATTTAGGCACTCTGTGCTTTAAAATGGAAAGACTTTTGGGAGTAAGGAATTGTGTATAGGTGACACATCAGTCAATCAGTAGGGGTGGCCACAGGGATCTTAGAACCACAACATAAATGCAGTGACTTGGTTTGACCTACCCTGTGTCTCTGCCTTGGACAGAGGCAGAAGCAGACCGGCTGCAACAGAGTCAGGAAGATTGTGTGTCAATTTTGAGGGGCCTTTGGGAAGATGAATTAAGGCATTAATGATGACACAGGAAATCTAGGTTATGTGAAGAGAAACCAAAACAAAGGGAACAGCCAAACCAATTGGAATTGATAGGAGTGGCCTGACGCCATACTGGACAAGGGAAAACAGGTTGTAAGGAAAAGGCAGGCTGCTCCTCTTTGGTGGGAGGGGTAGAGGTGGTGGTGATGGTGGCGATGGTGGTGGGATACAGTTCATGGTTTGGTGGGTTCCCATGTTAGCTGTGGATGACTAAAGACCATGGATCCTGAATGAACGGGAAACCCAGTGTTGGCACACACAGCCTGAAGGGTTTTAGTGCTGGCTCCAAATAGTGTTCACTTACTGGGGAATGGAAAAGAAGGAAAGGAGTCAGCTTTGCCACTGACTAGAGGTCTTAGGCTGCTAGCTGCTTGGGTACCATATGGGAAGACCGGAAAGACAGCATAGGCACTGAGAGAGGGAGTTCCCTTCCCCTTCAGACCTTGGTGTGAGGGCCCAGTGAAACCACTGAACTAGAAGATTCCATGAGTGGAAAATGTAGGTTTACTCAAACTGCCAAGGCTATCTCTTGGGGTAGTTGTCAGTGGCAGAGAGAAGAGCAAAAAAGTAGAGATCTTGGCCAGTTAGAAAGAGCTGTGCTGCAGCTGGAACAGATATGTGAGCTAAAACGGCCTGGGAGCCAGCGTGGGAACTTGGATCTATTATAAGCTTGTCTGAGCTAACAGAGAACTAGATGCCCCCTTCCGGAGATGGTTGGCAGTAGAGGGCAGAAGGGAAGTAATGGCTCTTCCTGACAAGCAGAAACCCACTTCACAGCGTTTCTGAGGAATGCTCAGTTGTAGGCTTTTGCTTATCCACTAGCGTTCCTTCTCTTCATTCTCTCAGAGTCTAGCTCGAGCTGAGCCTAGATTTTCATTGAGGACATTATCAGTGGCTCTGTCATTTTTTGGGACCTGTTTTGGACCTAATATTTAGGACTATGGTAAATGAAACAGACTCTAATGTCTTGGTAGAGATAGGTTTATACCATTCACTGCATGGTTGTTTAGCTAGTTTAAAATAAGCCAAGCCCAATAACAAAGTATGACAGTTAGGGCTGGTTCACTAATATTTGCATATAAAGTGGTCTTTGTTATTACTCATAATCATTGCCACGTGGTTGAGAAAACATTTGACTTGTGGCAGGAACCCTCTAAACACTCCCTGGGTCTACAGGCTAATAACCAAGATGTACAAAGCATCTATCTATCTATCTATCTATCTATCTATCTATCTATCTATCTATCTATCTATCTATCTATCTATCTATCATCTGTCTGTCTATCATCTATCTATCATCTATCTGTAATCTATCTATTATCTATCTATCTATCTATCTATCTATCTATCTATCTATCATCATCATCATCATCATCATCATTATCTATCTATCTATCTATCTATCTATCTATCTGTCAATCATCTACCTATGATCTATCTGTGACAAACATATTTAGGCGATGTTGGAAATGTGCATCTTCAGAAGGATTATGGGTACCGGGGCTCAGTTTAGGAGGTGTCTCAGTCTGGGTTACTATTGCTGTGATGAAACGCCATGACCAAAAGCAATGTGGAGGAAAGGGTTTGTTTAACTTACACTTCACATCAAAGGAAGTCAGGACAAGAACTCAAACAGGGCAGAAACCCGGAAGCTGGGGCTGATGCAAAAGCCATGGAGGGGTGCTGCTTACTGGCTTGCTCCCCATGGCTTACTCAGCATGTTTTCTTATAGAACCCAAGACCGCTAGCCAGGGATGGCACCACCCACAATGAGCTGGCTCCTTCCTCGTCAATCACTACTTAAGAAAATGCCCTATTGGCTTGTCTACAGTCCAGTCTTATGGAAGCATTTTCTTAATTGAGGTTTCTTCTTCCCTGATGACTTTAGTTTGTGTCAAGATGGTGTAAAACTAGCTAGTATAGGAAGATTAGGTGTAATTGCCTTTAAGAGAGTTAATCTTCCAGACTGACAACTAGAAGGTTAGGACATTTTCAGTTATTTGAGAGAATATATGCTGTATTAACATATTTGGCTAGATTGTTAAATAAGGTAAGAATGCTGTGACTTGTCTTGTATCTAAACACTCCAAAAACCATAAGAGAAAGCAGTTTCAATCTTTATGCATCTTGCGAAGGGTCAAACAAAAACTTACACTGTATGTATCAGAGCATCCAAGCCCCAGCCTGGCTTTCCAGAAGCTGCTTCAGGGTCCATCATTTTCTCAACCCCTCTCTTTGGCACGACTTTCTCCTATGCCACAGGCGAACTGTTTTCTGTCTTTATTACCCTTTGGTTTCCTCAATGCATCATCAGCCTTTTTGTTTCATTTTGTTTTTTTTTTTTCCCCATAAACTGTTTTTCTGTATTTTCCATATTAAAGGAAGTCCATGAACTATCCCTGGAAGAGAACCTGTCTGCCTTTTTCTGACATTCTTGACGATTTGAAGCCTCTTCAGTATGTAAGCCATGGGGAAGGCAACATACGCAGACATATTGCCTGGAGGCAGAGCCTTTTGGCGACTACACATGCCAGAAAGTTGTAGCAGGTGTTAAAGTTAGACATTCTGCTTTATTCGAATTATTTGGTAGAAGCAGGCTGGAGAGAAGGAAGGAGAAAGGGCCTGTGTGTGCCAACAAGGGAAGAGTGTAAATTCTGGTAACTTACAGAGGTCAGGGAAAGCAAACAAGCACTTAATCTTGTTTTACTTAACTTAAATAGGAAACATTTAATATGAAGGATTAATAATGTTAATTGGAGACCTGCATAATGGAAAGAAGCTAATGAAATGAGAAGAATTTAAGATGCAGAAATAGCTGATTCCGATATAAGGGGTAGATTCTTCCTTCTCCCCTAGCCCCGCCCCCCCGGGGGGTAACCCAGGATCTCATTTTCACCCTCTGAAAGCTGAGATCCATCCTCTAGACCTGAGATCCAGACTTTGTGGGAGAGGGCAGGGCTGTGGCTCTGTGGGTGGTGGATGCTGAGATGCTCCGTGTAAGGCCTTGCTGGAACCTCATGCTTTAGAATACAAGGAACCCCAACAGGGTCTTGCGCACTTGCCGCGGCACCAGTCCCCTGAGTGGGGGCGGGGGGGGGGACGGGGGTACCTGCAGGAGCCCAGCACCGCAGAAGTCTTATGTGCCACCGTGGGTACTGCAGGTGTGAACTCTGGTTTGTAGATCTCCATTTCTTGCTTCTTAAATAATCAAGCAGCTAGGTTTTTTTTTTCCCTAGGTAACTTGACTCTGTGGGGAAATGGCAAAAAACCATTGCAAACTGTTTTCAAACGCTCACATCTGTAGGAGTCTTTGCTGGGCTGGCGGTTTGTACTCTGTTAAAATGCAAATACCCTGCAGAAGAAATGATATGTGAAAGCTGCTATCAATCATTTATACCTTGGTGTCGTGAAGGCACTGTCTCCTCTCCAGACAGCAGCTTTGATGTGATTGTTGAGAGCCGGGAGGGGAGGAGAGGACTTTGGGCAGCGGAGACCTGTGAAGGAATGATCCTAACCTGAGCAGACAGTGGACAAGGGGAGCCTGGGTGCCGGCCAGGGCCCAGCATGCTCCACGAGGTGGGGTGCCCTGTCCTGACAGAGTTCTGTCGAAATATCAAATGTAAAATCCACCTTTTTTTTTTTTGTAGGACATTTCTCTTCTGTTTCTTCTCTTTTCTTACTTGCTTCGGGGAGGTTTATGGTTTGAAAAATTAAAGTGTGGATCTATTTTCATTACCAAAGGATTTGCAAAACGGAGCTGGGCCTGTCTGAGCTCACATTTGCATTCGCCATCCCTTAAGCTGATTTTCAGTGCTCAGCAGCTATTTTAATATTTTCAAGAACCCCCCTTTTTTAACTCTTCCTTACTTGCGTTATCTATTTCTGTGGTTAAAAAAAATTCCATTGCCGATTCTGGGTGGAAAATCCCAATGCCAGATACTGGCTGCAGTCACGGGTGTTTGCTCAGGGAAGGCCGGGCATCTCTAGCAAACATCTTAGGGTAGCTTATTACAGAAAGCTGGAAGGGGAGACTGGCAGCATATCTGAGGTCTCCGAATACTCAGAAGACCTCAAGGTCTCTTTATGAGTCGAGTCGATATTCAAAAAGTTTTTGTTGAATATATGATTGGGCTAAAGGAGAAGAAAAGTTGTTGGGTTGTTCAGTAATGCTAGGTGAATGACTTACCATTTTACTATTTGTACAGGAAGCCTGTAGAGTCTTTTACAATTATCACATGGCTTGTCTATCTAGCCAGACCCCTCCCTGTTGCCTTCTCTGCGTGTGTTGACCTGTAATGGTGTTCCTGGACGGGTCCTCCTGATTCCTGGAAGGGATGGCTACTCTGAACTCCCATTAGAATTTGTACATACATATATTACCATTGCTTCAGTGGAGTAAGTGCAAATATATATATATATATATATATATATATATATATATATATATATATGTGTGTGTGTGTGTGTGTGTGTGTGTGTGTGTGTGCATACTGTGGAGTACACACACACACATATATACATATATATGCATGCATACTGTGGAGTATGTATACACACACACACACACATACGCATGCATACTGTGACTTAATTTAGTTGCTTGTCTGTCTCCCTGTTTGCTAAAAGTTTGTTGCTCCAGCATCATCTCTTCATTTTCAAGCACTTTGCTGTTTCCTGAACGGACAAATATACTAAGAGCTGTAAACTGTATACAGATGAACAGGGCTAAATCCAGGGTGTAAAAAGTGTTGGTGGCTTTTGGGCTTCTGGTTAGGGCACTCCGTTGTGAGCCTTGGTATTTGATGGAGAAAGTTGGGTGGGGAATTACATAACAGGAAACCAGCCCATTGCTGACCTCAGGGCTCTGGGTAGCTTTTCTGTTGCCATGCTTTCCAAGGGAAATGACTGTGGTTGACGTTAAAAGCAACAACAACGAACAGTAACTTTTTTGTTCCTGTCTACTTCTGTGGAGTCCCCTCACTTTCAATCACACTTTTATCTTTTGCCTAGTAGGGAGTTTTGTTTATTTAAAACTATAGGCAGGAAGCCAATCTAGATGAGAGAGAAAACATGGAGGTTCTCTGTCCAGGGTAGGGTTTGGAGATGTGAATGAAGCCTTCAAAATCAATGCCTCTTCGCTTTTGAGAGCAGGAGGTCCTCAGACATTGGACAGGCAGGCCTGATTTGCTTTAGGGAATACAATGAGTCCAGGAATCATCCTTTTCCTTATATGTCGACAACATGTTTTTGCCATCCAGGTTATGTACTTACCAAGCTCTCTGTACCACTCGGCACTGTTTACCCACAAATCAGCGTTTACAGTTTAAACATTGGTGTTGAAATAGTTACTCAGGTTTAATTTTAGAAAACTCAGGTCAATCAATATGTATGACTTTTAAGTTTAATCCTTCCTTTGGGGTGCTCGGAAGCTCCTTCCGGCTCTAGCTTGCTTTGATTTTCTGATTGTGAAGGGCAAGGTGGGAACGAAATAAACAAGGTGACTAGGTTTCAAGGTTGGCTTTCTTGGCATGAATGAGTAATTGGAAAGCTAGCATAATCAAAGTAATTTCATCCATCATGTACAGGAAGGGAAATAGAATTCAGGTTATTAAGGTTGCACAAAACTGCGTTTTGAATGTATGTACATATTTCTTCCTAGGGGCTAGATAATGCTTCTCATTTTTATTTCCAAAAGTTATGGAACAAAGACAACTGAAAATAAAGTAGGAGCTCTGGTCTCAAAGCAAAAGTCGAATAATTCATTAAAGAAGAGAAAGGAGTCTTGGGTTTTCCCTTTGAAAGGAAGAGACTCACAAACCAGTGTGCTTTGCTCTTGGCATTGAAGTCTACTCAGGCCTCAATGTCCTTGCGATTTCTTCCAAGTGCGGGACCTCTTCATACAAGACTAATGAGCCTCGTTCTTAGCTCTTCAAACCCATGGGCCAGAGAAAGGAATGACATGGCATTTTTAGACTTCCGAGTTTCCTTTTGGAATTTGGAGGGGAACAAACAAAAAAGGGGACGTGGAGGAAAAGTGAAACTCAACTCTAGCCATTGTGGGAGAGGTGAAGAAACACCCGGCTAGTTGCCTTAAGCTGGGCTACCTGGGAAGGCAAGGAGGGGAAGTCATGTTTGAAAGGGAATCAGCTGAGGAAAACTAGGAGCCCAGAATCAGTCAGAGCTGGTTAACGTCCTTGTGGGATAGATTGTGTTTAAAGTTTGTTGATTTCACTAACTCATGGAAATTGGCCAAGGCACATGTAAAGATTACTTAATCTTATTCTTATAAAGAACCCCAGCCGAAGAATCGTCTCTACATAGGAGTGAAAGTTCTGAACTGTAGTAACTAGTTGTGACTCTCCACATAAAGCAGTCATAGGTGCTCGATGAACAGCTTTTAACCCTCATGACTCACTTTTCTCCTGTTTAGTTTTTGCTTTGAAATATAAAATGAAGACAGTCAGTAGAGAAAGCTAGCTCCCAATGCTATGGTGCGTTCCCTTGTGTGCGCCCGAGAGACAGATTTTGGTTCCATTCCTCCAAGCCCAAGTGAGCGAATTCCATGAAGTCTGTCCCAGTGACTCTCCTTTTAATTTTCCTTCTATGAACAAGTATGACATTAACTTATTACTTAACCATGAGCCACGGCATACAATTCCCTACTTGATGTTTGTGGTTCTTTTCCCCCAGCTAGATTTTAATTTCCTTGATGACAGAAGCAGCGCTCTTATCATATTAAAATGCCCACCTTTTGCAGTTCCACAGACAGAGCCTTGTGTGTGCAGAGATCCGTCTAGTTGGTTTCTCACACCAAGGGCCTAGGGAGATCTCATGCAGAATTGATATTGGGCAGGAAAGAGAGCAGACGTGATTCTCTGCTTGGCTGAAGGCCAGTGTGTGCTTAGGAGTCCTCGGAGCTTTGGGTCTTTAGGTCCCCAGCCTGCTGAGAAATGGGAGTAGGGCAGACATCCTTCTTGAAAATGGTAGTTTGCACTGTGGAAGCATCCATCCTCCAGCTTGGACACCAATATCTGTCCCAACGCCAGATAACCTATTCTTTAGTCAGCATATGACAAAATCAAAACTAAGAAAACCAATGACTTTGGCATCTAAGAAGTAGGACCATTGTTATTTCCTCATTGTTATTAATAGCCGAATATTTTCTCTCTATCCTCTAGGGGCAGAAATAAAAACTCTAGACATCTTAATTACATATAATGTCACAGTCTCTAATCCATTACACTCTACATGGTCCCTAAGCCCCATTTCATGAGAGTATTTCCGTCTCTGTATCTCTGTCTTCTTTCATTCTCGCACCTTAACATATCCGTTTGCAAAAGCATAAAGTTAATGAGAGAGAGAGAGAGAAAGAGAGAGAGAGAGAGAGAGAGAAAGAAAAAGCTTGACAAACTTTACTTGATACGTTACTTTTACAACAAAGATATCAGGTTCTTGTGACTTTATTATTGTTACTCTGAAGCTTCATTCATGCTGATATGGAGATGAACAAGCCAACATATAATTGTGTTTGAAATATTTTCAGCCCAATGTCACACTTTTCTAATCTGTAGATCTCAAAATTATGAAAAAAATATGTAAATGATGTAAATTTAATGTCTTCTTTAGTCACAAAATTGAATTGTAGTAGGGAACAGTCTATGCTGTTTTCATCGAGTTTGGACAGTGGTGTTTATAGATAAATTCTTTTACTTATGGAGCATTGGATTGACTGATTAGCAGTGGAACCTGAGTGCTCTAAGGGATTCTGGGTGCAGATCATCAGCCCCTGAGGAAAGTATAAAAACTGTGGATACCAGATTCCCTTCCCCAGAGAGCCTGCCTCGGAGGTGCATGGCCAGGGCATAACGCTCTGAGACTCTTGCAGCCACCCAACTTACAGAGCGGGACCACTAGTTCACAGTCTGTTCTGTTGGATTCCAGAAAGATGTGTAAGAGACTGGCCACCAGGAGTCAGGTTCTTCACCCCACAGAGATCTTAATTATCACGTAGTTTTAACACGTTTAGGGCTCACCATAGTGACTTGGGACAGAGCTACACTCTGAGACAGCAGTCTTCAACTGACCATTGGAAAACATAAAGTACAAATTTACTTTCATTGGTACTTCATATCTAACTCTGCTGCTGAGATTCCTACATTCCTGAGGGCGGCTGCTCTCAGGGAACCCAGCACTGCCATGTCACTGTGGGACAAGCCATTGCATTTTTATTTACATGTAAGTAACAGGCAGGTGGCCTTCAAAAATGGGAGATGATCAACATTTTGTTGTTTTTCAACAAAAGTAATTATATAGTCTCACCAAGGGAAGTGCTAATCACCTGGTTTTCCAAGAACCTTGGTATTTTAATAAATTTTCTCTGGAAGGACTCTGGAAAAGACATCTTGCAGAGAAGCCTCCTCTCTGGTTGTCTGAGTGGTTGGATGCCACAGGCTTATTCCTCATACAGGCCACTAGATTCTTGCTCTTTTCCTCCTGTCTGTTACATTTCCTGGCACATAGCTGCCCCACCAGACATACCCTGTAGGGAAGTATCAAGCCCCAGATCTCTTCTTATTGCTATTGTCTATTATGAACATCTCTGCTTTTTTAGATTAAGCCAAGCGTAACTTAACTCTTTTTCTAAGGCTAGCTTAGGCCATCCTGCTGAGTTTTAGCGCCCTGGGGGAGGGGGAGGTGTTGTAGGATGTAGAATGGTTTTATTCTACACTGAACGGTTCTGAGAAACTATGGTCTTCACTTCCTTTGCTTTCCTGCTGCATTAGCCCTCCCCTTCAGCTGCCATGCTACTGTGTTATTGATGTACAGCATCTAGTCCATATCTTCCTCCTCTTCTCTAAGTTTGCTGCTCAGCTGTAGACTGCACCACCAAGCCTGTTAGAGTTTCTGGACAGCGAGACCCTAGGAGATGTTATGTGGTCAAGTTCTCTATCAAGGGAGGGTTCTGTGGTGTAGGTGCTGATGGCTCAGAGGTCTCTTTTCTTTGTTTCTTGCTTTTCAGTTGCTTCCCAATAAGGCAAATGCCAAGTAAACAGCACCAGTACTTCTTGAGAGGGAAAAGATGCTGGCTTTCTCTGCATTGCAATTTCTTACCCTTCTTCGTGATTAGGAAGCTCCTAGCAAATGTTTTTTTGCTTCTGTCTTTCTCCTCTTTAAAAAAAAAAATATTTGCCTGTGATCCTGGAGACCCAGAGCAGTTTGGGCTTCCTTGATCTGTAAAGGTAAAATGTGTTGATCCTTATACTTGGGCTACCCTGGAGCAGAGCACTGGGGTGGGGGGACCCCGACATCAGGAGTGGAGTAAGAAGGGTGCGTATGTTCTTCTATCACTCTTATTTTCCAGATGAGTAAAGAAAATTTTTTCTCTAACCTAGCCAGGATCTTAACTTCCCACTTCTGCACCATTAATTCCCAGCGGTGTGTTAATCTCAGGGCCTTTCAACCTCTGCTCTCATGTGAAGGCAATTCAAACTGGTGAGCACGGCCCCAGAAACATCCCTCTTGCAAGCTAGCATTCTCCCCATGCCTCCTTGGCCTTCCCTGGGTCTCAAGAGGAATTACTACTCTTCCCTCCTGCAATGCCCTTCTTTCCTATGCTTTCTACTTTCCCTGGCGTTCACTTCCTGACCACAGTTCTATACGATTTGATTAACTTCTTATAAACAAAAATACCCCAGAGAATACCACCTTCAGGGTAGTCACACAGAATCCCCTGTGAAGGCAGTTGTCCCACCTTGACCTCCTGGTGTCGGAGGTCCTTCTGTCTATATGTTGCTTTCATTGGTTGAATAAAGAAATTACCTTGGCCGTAGATAGGTTGGGAAGACAGAACTGAATGCTGGGAAAAAGGACAGAGTGGCAGATGCCATGAAGCTCCTGCCTGAGACTGACACTGGTTAGAATCTTTCCTGGTAAGCCGTGACCTCGTGGTGTTACACAGATTGGTAGAAATGGGGTTAGAAATGTGAGACTTGGCCAAGAAGAGGCTAGACATAATGGGCCAAGTAGTAACTTAGTTAATACAATTTCGGTGTGGTTATTTCAGGTGTAAGCTAGCCAGGTGGCAGAATGTAGCCCGTTCCTCCTACAACAACCTCCTACCTGTTGCTTCCCACATCCATACAGACTGACCATGGTGGCTATTCTGTCTTCTTTTGCTCCACATTTGATCCCTTACTCTGTGTCTGGTCTCTCCAATCTGGACACTAGGGTTGCGCCTGTGCACCTTGGCCTGAACCTTGGTTTCCCTGCTACCCAAGGCATAGTAGGCACTGCCTCCGAATGACCTTCAGGTATATTCACTATGTGCAAATTAAAATGCTGTTTATTTCTTGGGTCTGGGAAGCTGGCTTGGCAGATAAGAGCACGTGTTGCTCTTGCAGAGGACCAGGGTTCAGTTCCTGGCACCCACGTAGTGGCTCTCCACCATTTGTGGCTGCAGTCCTGGGGGACCTGATGCACTCTTCTGACCTCCATGAACATATACACACGCATGCACATATGTAGGCAAAATATGCATACTCACTACATAAAATAAATCTTAAAAAATTGTAAACTGAGCTGGGTGGTGGTGGTGCACATCTTTAATCCCAGTACTCAGGAGGGAGAGACAGGCAGATCTCTGTGAGTTCAAAACCAGCCTGTTCTACAGAGCTCCAGGATGACCAAAACTACAAAGAGAACCCTTTCTCAAAAAATCATAAATAAATAAGGAAATAAATAAATAAAAACAAATAAAATTGTTTATCTCTTATCCTAAGTCAGTGACTTCAGAGACATCTTTTTCATCAACTAGAATCCTACTTCATATCTCCTCAGTATATCTGTTGTCTATATCTGCACTTCCATGCCATAGCAAGTTATCAAAAGTTTAGAGGTACCCCTGTTCTTTGTGCATTAGGAGCCCTGGCACATCTTGCTAGGTCCTTGTTCCTAGGAGCCTCTGAAGTCATCATCACATGGTCCCCAAAGGGCCTCTCTCCTGTAGCAACTCCTAATCCCTGTGTGCTAGCTATACACACTTCAGGCTGCACCCAATTCCGATGGATTCATCCGGGATAATTTTCCTTTTGATGAACTCAAAACCAGCTGGCTAGAGATTTCAATTGCATCTACAAAATCATTCACCTTTGCCATGTCATAAAGTGAAGTCTGTGATTTTACTACAGGAGTAGGGATTATGTAGGAGGTGTGGGCTCTATGGGGGCAGAATTTGGAGCCACAAGTTTTCACTATATCCCTTCTCATTCAGAGCTTCTGTCTTCTTTCTTTATTTTCATTTTTAAATTAAAAAAGTTTTAATTTTCGAGATTATACTATAACGCTCCCTTTCCTTTCCTCTCTTCAAATCCTCTCATAAGCCCCTCCAAGCTTTTCTGTAAATTAGTGGCCTTTTTTTTAAAACTAATTGTATTGCGTGCTTCTAGGTATATACTTAATATATTCATAACTCTAATCTGATCAGTTCATGTAGTGTTACTTGTGCGTATGTTTTCATGGCTGACTGTTTGACACTGGACAGTTTATATGGTTTCTCCTGGGGAAGACCATTCTCCCGCTCCCAGTTTTCCTCAATTGCCAGTAGTTCTCTGTGTGCTTCTTGCCTTCTATTCTTACTGCATATGTATCAGTACAAGAATGATGTCTTTCTAGTGGATGGACATAGACAAGAAACCACCCAGTTAGTTCAGTTCTTCAAAGGTTTGTCATACAAAACACAACAAACACATTATTTATGCTATAAAAAATTTTATAGAGACCATCATTTTGCTTTTCCTCTCCCCAAACCAACCACTGTACTTTAGTAGATGAATATATATTTTCCTGAACAACTTATATGTCTGTGTGTGCATGTTGGGTATATGTCCCTGCACATATATGTGTGTGTGTTCATGTATACATGTGTATACATGTGTATGTGCTTGTGTGTGCATGTACATGTTCATGTGTACATGCCTGAGTGCAGATGCATGTGTATGTGTGCCTGAGTGCATACGTGTGTGTGCGTATGTGTGTCTGAGTTTGTGTGTGTGTATATGTGTGAATGTGTGTGAACATGTGCATGAGTGTGTGCACTTGTGCATGCATGTCTCTCTGTGTGTGTATGCTGAGATTACGGCAGTACTATACCCAGCTATTGAATTTTAAAGTTATTTCACCTTTTTTTGAGCATGCATACTGATTATCTACTAAACAAAACCAAACCCCTCTTGCACATCTTAACCCCTTGGAGATATTTTATAGATATATTGCTTCTTATTGTTTCCCTGCCACAGCTCCACCAATGCTTTGGTGGATGCTCTAGATGCAGAAGAGGAAGTGATATGCTTCAGTCATGCCTGTGGTCGGGTCCTAGAGAGACTTCATTCAAATGTGTGGTCATTAAGGTAAGGAGCCTCAAGGAAGTCAAGCTGTGTTCTCCGTCAGATTTAGTCTGAATTGGTGACCATAGCAGAGCTGGCAGAGTAGTCAGGTTCACTTTTGGATTTATTTCCAAGACACACTCACATGACCTCATGCCTTTCGGTCTTAGCTCTCTGGTTGTTTAAGGAAAGATTACACATTTTACTTCACTAAACTATGTCAAATTTCCCTAGGCTTCCTATATTCTTCACCACAGACCATAGGCAGGCCTTAGTTCCAAAAAGATAATGGGCTAAAGAGGATTGGGGAGAGTAGTACGGGTGTCACAGTGATGGAAACAGCTCTGATAGGGTCACAAGGGAGACTCTGTATCCTAAAAGACTCAGACTGGGAACCACCATGAAATGCTCAATACGGCTCAGTGTAGGAGTCTTTGCAACGAAGCACACTGGCTGATCAAATGGGGAATGTGCGTTGCTTACCTGTTAGGACTTATCGCTCTTGCACTGGTCTCTTCAGTGCACATACTGTCTTAGAGGTCAGCACTAAATTCCGTCTTCTTGATCTATCTGCAATTTAACAACTATTGTCAGAGAGAAATGGAGAGAAACAATGGATGCATGGAATTTTGGAGATCCATTGGGATTGCACAGTTACGTTTCTGTAGTGGTCTGGAGGTTTACAGAGTTCCCTGTTGCAGAATTAATATCATCCTACTAACTTGTACCATCCTTTGATGTTGATTTGAAACGTGGTTTGTGTTGTTTCGGCAAGGCCTGGCAATGTCTGTCTGGTGGCTAAACCAATGTAACTTGATTTTCTTTCTTGCTCTCCTCACAGGGCATGACTGGCCATTGGAGCCAGAGGGTGGGCCATACGGAAACAGTCCTAAAGAGGTTCATGATTTAAAAATTAGCCGCACAGATAATCTCTATGGCCCCTTCCTGCTTTCTGTGTCCCTGGCTGCTGTGCCTAACTGATCCTATTTGACCATGAAACATGGTGTGGCCAGAATCGCCAACTTCTTTCCCATGAGTTGGGGAGGGCTTTGTTGTATTGGATTCAAAGTTTGGTAAGGTTACCCATGTGTGCAGAAGCTCAGGGCTAGATGTGTAGAGACATTAGTCAGCAATTTGTGTGTGATTAATGGCTGGTTACAGTGTAATTCCATTAGCTTCATTTTTTTTCTTTGTAGGAACAATTAGAAAATTCAAATACTGTATTCAGAAATTGCATCTGGGACTTAATGGTGATGTTTTCTTCCATCTGGGATGCCCCCGTGCTGCTCTCTTATTCCCACTTGTTTTTTCTTTTCTTTCTTTTTTAAATGCTTGAACCTAAGTCACATATGAGTCACCGTGAAAGCTCTTTATGAAATTGTTTAACTGCTAAGACTGTCATCCATAGAGGTTTTGGTCCCCGAAGAGAGCCACTCTTATGATTCCCAGTCTAAATAATAATAATAATAATAATAATAATAATAATAATAATGAGTTCTCAGGAAATTTGGTAAGATGACTGACATTTCAGGGATCCGTTGTGTTTTCTATCAGGTACACATATTTTAATGACATTTATCTTACCACTGACCTCACTTATTGTTTTGAGCTTAAATAAAAGTTTACTTGGCTGGCTGGAGACAAATTATCATGATTTTTGTTTCTTATAGATTATTTCTTTTTTAAAGATATTTATTTATTATGTATTTGTGTATGTCAGGAGAGGGCACCAGATCTCATTACAGATGGTTGTGAGCTACCATGCTGTTGCTGGGATTTGAACTCAGGACCTCTGGAAGACCAGCTTGTGCTCTTAACCACTGGGCCATCTCTCCAGTTCCTAGAAAATTTCTTTACCAAATGCATGACACATTGGATACTTGAAGTGAAGAGTCATCTATCAGTGGATTTTGTTTCTGGAGTTGGTGTTGACGGCACATCTCATCTGAATTTGGTTACTACGGGGCTAAATCCTATTTGCCAAAAATCTTGAGTTTCCAGAATTTAGGTCCATCCAGGGTAAAGACACAAAACTGACAAGATGAAGTAACAAGAAAAACTGCTCCGATACTGTTGGTTGTAGATCTTTAGAAGGGTGTTGCAATTCAAGATCAACTGTTGACAACTCACGTGTCACACACTGAGGATGTGCCTCATCTCAAGAACTCAAACTGACCATTGCTTTCATTTTCGTGAAACTCTCTGCCCTTTCTGAATGCCTTCCCACCCCATACACACATGCGCACATCAGCGACATGTTGATGTGTATGGTCTTTGGAACTAAAAGATTAGAAGTTCAAATGCTGACTCATCTATACGTTAATTTACTTCATCTGAGAGATTCTTATTACCACATTTTAATTGTATAATAAGGACAATAAATACCCTCTTGAGTGGTTTATTGGTCGCCCTTGTTTGTTTGGTTTTATTTTACAAAGGCGGAGCTGTGTATATAACGTGCCTGGTATGCAGAGGGTCTGATGTTCATGGAACTTAACGACTCACATGGGAACCTGATTTTGACGGAGCTACATATGCAGAGTTGTGCCTCTGTGTTCCAGACAAGCTGGGAAGACAGTTTCCATGGCTCAGGATAGCTGACACTACAGCCGTTGCTGGAGTCATGCACCTTAGCCAGCACTTGGAGCAAACACGTTTCTAAAGCTGCTATTTCCCAGCAAGTTGTGCGAGGCTGCCTTTGCTGCATCCTCCACACCTTGAGAGGAAAGTAGTGGTGTCTCCTTGACACACCGGAGCATCAGTTTGTACATCTTCCCTGCGAGTTGGTGCTCTTTACAAACCTCTGCACACCAAGCCTTGGCTGGGAGGACGCATGCGGCTGTTTCCTGGGAAGGCCCGCTGGCTGGATCTCATTAGAAGCATGTCTTCCTTAGGAAAGAGTAGAGGACATTTCCCCAATCCTTTGTGTCAACACAGTGAGAGTTATCTGAATTTGGTTTGGGTATTAGTTGTTGTGTGGGTTGGGTATCTCTCTATTAGAGAAGCCTTTCTTAGAGGATTAAAACCACAGTTGCTAGGAAGCCCTTACAACTTGGGAAGAAAAGGATCAGGGTCACAGTTTTGTCTGTATGCGGGTTTTTTATTTTTATTTATTTATTTATTTATTTATTTATTTATTTATTTATTTATTTGTTGCAAGTCCACTTCTCAGAGTCCCAGGCAACTCTGCCACTTAACTGGAGACCAAGGAGAAGAACATTTTCTTTCTTATCACTAAAGTGCTGGATCATTCAGTTTAGAGGTTATCCAAACCTGATTTTCCTGCAGCTAGATGTACAACCTATTTAGGAGTATAGAGTTCAGTCATATGGGAGAGTTTCATGTAAATAAATTCCTTGTAAAGCCTTACAATCTCATAGTTCAGTGAAGCAGGCATCTTGGGAGCACTGACTCACTCTCAGAGGTTCCTGAGGTCGAGAGTCACTGTAGATTTTACATTTTTGGATAGCTTTGGAATTGACCAGCATGGTACACTCCTTTGGCTGTGAGTCGGAGGCCGACACTGGACTCTGGAGACAGCCCAGCTCTCACCCCTGGGACATCCAGATTGGCTCCTGGAGCCAAGAATCCAACAGCAGGGTTCTGATCTCAACCTGTTCTGTTTCTGCTCAGCTGATGCACCCGCCCAGTGAGGGGGAATGTCTAGTGCCTCGAAAACTTAGCATTGGCTCCTCCTTGGCTTCTCTGGTGGTTTAGAAAAGCCTCTAGAAGTTCCTATTGGAGCGGGGTGAGACGAGGATAGCATATTTTCTGTCTCTCCAGAAGCCCGCACCCCACCTTAAGAGCCTCATTTGCATGCGCAACCAACGCTGTCTGACTGCCTTGGACTGTACCTTTGAGCCCATTCGGTGGGATCCCCACATGCATGCCAATGAAGCTCCCTTCGGCGGAGCCCTGCTGTGAAGAGGCATAGAGGAAGCTTAGCCTGGAACTTGTTACTGTGACCGTCTCTAACCAGACACCACAAGAAGGATTTTTTTTTCCTTGCTAGTGTGTACGCCAGAGGACTCCGTGTAACTTGGTTTTCCAGACCAAGGTAATTTATTTAAACGTGGAGTATTTGAAAAATGGGAAGGGATACAGGGCCTGATTTTAATCCCTGCTAACACAGAGAAAAGAATGGCCGTGTCACAACTCAGTGAGTATAAAAATTAAAAAAGGCTGAGACCATTGTTTGAAAACAGGCAAAATAATTAAAATTATTGTGGAATAATCACATATCACACAACAACCTCCCACTCTTAGGAGCAACAATCCAAAACAGCTCCTCCAAAGCGGGCCCAAGGGCAGAGGTTCTGTATATCATTCAAAGACCATCTGTCGTGCAATTCCTGTAGCGCCTTTGCGCTGTTCTGAGGGCAGGCTGGAATTCAGTCCTGGCACTTCTCTTTCCGTTTGCTAACAAACAGCAGTGATGGCAGATAAATATGGCAGACAATAGGCCCTTGTAATGAACTGGAAAGGGATGAGGAGTTTTGGAACCGGCGCTGGAATAAGAAGTTTTGGGTCCTTTGCTGGGCTCCTGAGACCCTCAGGGCTAGTTCCTGCCATGTGGCAGCTCAGACAGACATCTGCAAGCTGAGAGAGGCTGCCGTGAGCTCAGCCAACCTGCTACCGGCTTGATTTAAATAAAGTTCTTTTTTTTCCTTAAAAAAAAAAATAATGGCAAAGAGTCAGGCTAGGCTTCCATTGTTGCAGGGTCCCATACATTGTATTGTTCCCAGAGCTTGCTTTCATTTAACCCTTTGCTTAAATTCTGGTCAGTGTCTCTTCTCCTAAAGCTTCCCAGGGGCTGCTGAGCTCTGAAGTGCGGCCTCATTCTGGGCCTTCCAGAGGCAGCCAGAGCGGGCTCTTGATGAGTCCACCTGATAAGGGGCTTCTTCATCTTGTTTTCTAGGAAGAGATTCCTGATAGGATTGTCTGATAGTGAACTAGGACTACCAAATTATGTTACAACAGACCTTTAAGGGATTACAGTTACTTCTCAGGATAATAGTATCGAGGAATTCTAGACAGCCGCTCCACCTTTGAGTGTTTAGAGCAATCTAAAATTCCGACTTAGGGCTTCTTGGAAAATTATTAGTTCATCATGTTATCTTGAACTGTACCTATAAACCCATGGACTCCGGTGGCTCTGTATACCCAGTTTGTAACCCCTGGTTCCGTTTGCTCTCTCTATTCCTTATCTTCCAATCCTCTCCCTTTCCCTTATCCCCAGTTTCTATCCTTCTCCGTATCCCTGTCTCCACACCTATTCCTACCCCCATCCCTATTTCTATCTTCCCATTGGTCAGCAGTAGTCTCCGGGAAACCCACAGCAGGTTCAGACATGGGATGCATAATGACTAAGGAACATTGCTATTTCACCAGGCCCTGATCACATTTGCATTTCTGTTTCATTAATAGCTGGAGTGAGAAAAGATTCGTTAGACTCCGTCTTGTGAAATTAGCACCTTACACCAAGGAGAATTCCTCCCTGCACTGATAAGAGACCCAAGGAGGTCCTAAATAGTAAGGCCACCTTGACTGTGCTGCCTGGACTCTGAATAAGGGTGGCATTTGGATGTGTATCAGGCTATTAACCGGGACTGTAGTGGAGGTGATATGGAGTTCAGAAACAGGTGCTGGTCCTTCCTTATGGGAATTATTAAAAGGCATTGACTCGATATCTGGGGGTTTCTGAGTGCCCCTCCCCACTTTGCTTTTCAATGACGGTTCACCAGCATTGTTTGTCCTTTCCAAGATGAAAGGCTCATGACGTGTGTGACGTAATTCAAACAGATTTCATTTCCACCAGTACACTGGAAGGCACATGCTTTAAACCTGAAAGACTTGAAATATGCCTTTTCTAACTTCCTTTGTGTAGCATTTGAGAGCCAGCAGGAGACAGGGACAGTTGCTTACCTTGTAGACAAGACAGTCTCCAATTTAGGAAAGCTACGTGGCCTCTCAAAAGTTACCTGAAGAGGAACCAGGGCTGTCTTCGCAGCTTCCCAGTCTTAGGTCAGTGCCAAGCTGTTTTCCTATAGCACAGCATCGTATCTGATCTGGGTGAGGAAAATCCAGTTAGCTAGTAAGGGATGATTTTGCCGCAAGCACATTCTTCCTTCCCTGTTCAGTGCCTGACTGGAGCCAGCTAGCAGTACTTCATGAAGTCTCTCTTTTGGAGGGGGGTGGTGAGGAATTTTACAATGTATTTGTTAAATAGCCGAATTAGCTAGATGTGGTTGGTGGTGGATGCCTTTAATCCCACCCAGCACTTGAGAGGCAAAAACAGGCAGAACTCTGTGAGTTCAATACCAACCTGATCAGTGTAGGGTGCTCCAAACCAGCCATGTCTACATAGTAAGACCCTATTTTTTTTTTTTTTAGAAAGAAACAAATTTTTAAAAAGAGACAAATTGAACATGGTGGAGTGGCTACATCAAAGAAAGTGACTAATATTACTTATTTCAGATCTTTCTAGAACTGTTATTGCTAAGTATAGACAATATTGATAACATTTGGCAAATATTTATGTATGATACAAGGAGGGAATTCATTCTGAATTCTGTAGGTTACTGTTGTTTTCCTTTTTCAGATTGAGATAGGTTAGTTCTCAGGAAAAGAAATATCTAATGGAGTATGTCATTTCATAATTCAAAATATGCTTTTCATGGGCTGTAATATATATGTATATATATAATATCTATAGAATATATATTGCACTAGATTCTGACAGCTCATCTAAATTAACAATGCTAAGAACAGTCTTGCGCATCTTTGTTTTTTTCAAATTCAAACGAATTCATGCACATTTATTTGTTCCAAATGAGGGCTGAGTGTTTTGGCTAGCCGTTTGTAAGCTCTCCGTTTTGAAGAGGATGTGAGAATCTTCCCACGGCTGAGGGTAGAAGATTCTCTGCTCAAAAGCCAGTGGAGAGCAGATTAAACAGCAGTCAGTGGCAGCTGCTCAGTTGACCAGACAGTTCTAACGTGGAGATGTTCCTAAAAAGAGAGCAGAGTGTTTCCATCCTGTCCCAGGAGCTGGCCGGTGCTTCCAGGGTAAGTTCAGGCTCAGTCTCTGCCAAGCACATGAGCAACTGGAATGCCTGCTGAAGCAGATGCTGTTAAGATTCAGATGCAAAAATGCACCGTTCCAGAATCTCCTGGATAGTGGTCAAGACACCAAAGACACAGTCTGAAAAGCAACGCCAGGTCAGTTAATAAACACCAGACCCAGTTAGTAAACTTTTCATTCCTTGAAAAGCTATGCGTGCATTGCTGGATTGTGTTGTGTCCCCCTGATGTCATTTGGCCTTCCTTAGTGTACGTGAGGAGAGTGTTTATCTGAGCATTATTTTCTATGAAAAACACCAAGTATGGAATCTCTTTCCAGGTCAACATTAGTGAAAATCTTTTTCCCTAGATGGGAAGTCTGTGTGTTCTAACCGCAGCAATGTGTTGCCCGAATAGCATCCAATTATATCATGGAACAGAATCTGGTTCTAGTTTTATTATTGAGGTAGCAGCCCATGACACCAGGTGAATGATGTCATCATTAGAACACAAGCTAACCCACCTTCTGGTGAGATGGGAACCAAAAGGACCGGCTCCCACTCAAATAGCCATTTGGCATCACATTTTTTCCATAGAGTGAGTTTGCTTATACTTCTCTGAGATTACTTGCAATGTTGGAAGTGAAAGTCCCTGTGTTTATAGCCATGATTCTTCGAGGAAAGTGCTCAGGGCATCTACCAGTCTCATAGGTGTGGCTCAAATTGTCTTAATTCCTCAGCGTGGCAGTGTTAAGATGCGGACTCCCTAATGCAGTGGTTTTCAATCTGTGATCTGTAGGTCTCGATCCCTTTCTTTCTTTCTTTCTTTCTTTCTTTCTTTCTTTCTTTCTTTCTTTCTTTCTTTCTTTCTAATATTTATTTATTATGTATACAATATTCTGTCTGTGTGTATGCCTGCTGGCCAGAAGAGGGCACCAGACCTCGTTACAGATGGTTGTGAGTCACCATGTGGTTGCTGGGAACTGAACTCAGGACCTTTGGAAGAGCAGGCAATGCTCTTAACCTCTGAGCCATCTCTCCAGCCCCCTCTTTCTTTCTTTCTTTCTTTCTTTCTTTCTTTCTTTCTTTCTTTCTTTCTTTCTTTCTTTCTCTCTCTCTCTCTCTCTCTCTCTCTCTTTCTTATTCCCTCCCTCCCTCCTTCCTTCCTTCCTTCTTTCCTTCCTTCCTTCCTTCCTTCCTTTCTTTCTTTTAATATTTGTTTATATTTTTAATTTATTTTACATTCCAACTAAAGTTCTTCCTCTCACCCCACTTCCCACTCCCTCTCTCCTCCCCGCAGTCTGCCTACCATCTACTCTCTTCCCAAGAGGTAAGGGCTCTCATGGGGAGTTGACATAGCTTGGCACAGTAAGTTAGGCCAAGACCAAGCCCTCCCCTCTGTGTTAAGTCAGAGCATGGCATGCCCTCATAGGGAATGGGCTTTAAACGCTAGCTCCTGCTCCAGGGATAGATCCTGGTCCTACTGCCAGGGGCCCCTCAGATAGCCCAAGCTTCACAACTGTCTCCTGCACAAGAAGGGTCTAATTCGGTCTCATGCAGGTTCCACAGTTGTCGGTCTAGAGTTGATGAGTTTCCATGAGCTTGGGGCAACTGTCCTGTTCATTTCTCCATCATGGTCTTGATCTCCTTTGTTCATACATTCCCAGAGTTTGGCCTGGTGCTTGGTTGTTGTTCTCTGTCTGGCTCCATCAGTTACTGGAAGAAGGCTCAAGCTTCTCTGGAGTTGTAGATTGTAGTCTGGTTTCCCTTTGCTTTATATCTAATATCCATTTATGAGTGACTACATGCCATGTTTGTCTTTCTGAGTCTGGGTTAACCTCACTCAGGATGGGTTTTTTTCTATTTCCATTCGTTTGTGTGCAAATTTCATGACGTCATTTTTTTCCCTGCTAAGTAGTACTCCATTGTATATATGTACCACATTTTCTTTATTCATTCTTCAGCTGAGGGGCATCTAGGTTGTTTCCAGGCTCAGGCTGTTATGAATAATATTGCTATGAATATTGTTGAGCAAGTGTCCTTGTGGTGTGAATGAGTATCCTCTGGGTATATGCTCAAGAATGATATCGCTGGGTCTTGAGATTATGAAACTGTAATGAAGAAAATTTTATGGCTGGGGGTCACCACAACATGAGGAACTGTCTTAAAGGGTCACAGAATTAGGAAGGTTGAGAACCACTGCCCCAAGGGGTAAAGATTTGGGGAAGTGGTGGTGTCACAGGGGCTTCTGTCCCTCGAAGGTTCAAAGTAGTTATGGGTGGCAGATAGGGTTAGTTACTTTCCCTGAGAAGACTGTGTTAATAAGAAAGACAATATACCTGCCCCGCCCCTGCACCTTTTCCTATGGCTTCCTGTCTGATCAGGTGATCTTTCCCTCTTACACATTCCCATTGTGGTCCCATCTGCCATGTGAGTCAACCACGGTAGTCCTCACTGGATCTGAGACGATGTTGGTACCATTCCCTCGAAACTCCCAAACCGTGAGTGAAATAAGCCCATTTTCTTCATGTAAGTCTCAGTCTCAGGTATTTCATTATAATAATAGAATTGGATTATGTCAATCTCTTAGTAATTTATTAGAAACGTACTTCTCTGAGCTGGAGAGATGGTTGAATGGTTAAGTGCCTCTGTTGCTCTTACAGAGGACTAGATTCAATTCTCAGCACCCACAATGCACAACTCACTTCCACCTTTAACTTGAGCTTCAGGGGACACAGTGCCCTCTTCTGGCCTCCATGGGTACTTCAACTATGTGTATTACCCCCCCCATATACATATAATTAAAAAAAAATAAAAAGAAAGAAATATAGTTCTTAGGCCTGTTCCTAGACCTTCTGATACATATACTCCTTAGGTGATGGCCAGAATCCTGTCTTTGAAGAGCCTTCTAGGCATTTCTGAGGCACTAATTTAGAGAGACTACAGCTGTGTGAGGAATAGCTAAGATCTCATTAGTTGTCATGGCCAAAGCTCTTTCTAAATCCAAGTGCCTGAGCCACAGGCCAGTTTTAAAAGAGCATGGCAGGTAGCAGTTGAAAAAGGAAAGCGTCAGCCACTGCTAACTGTCAGCAGCGATGCCCGGAGAGTCCTTTCTTCACACGGGCACACTCTCCACAGTTTCTCCTGGAGCTGCGGGGCTGGTGAGAGCATGCGATGTTTTTAGTTGGAGCTTAGGAATTTAGTGGACTGATTTACATTTGAGGAGAAATATGGTCCCTGGCACACATTTCCTACAGTGTGGTGATGTTCAAACCCTCAGTTAGAACACACACACACACTCACACACACACATACACATATATACATACGTGTGCGCACACACACACACACACTCATACACACACACATACACACATATACATACGTGCGCGCGTGCACACACACACACACACACGCACGCACACCCCACACTCTTTACTGGGGAATTGTAGGTTGAACAGACCAATAACTACCTATCCCAACCAAGGACAGAATGTGCCTGGGAAATAATTTTCCTATTTAAGTCACCTAACTCCATGACCAAGCAAGCCACAAGCGAGGACGGAAAAAACACTTGTTTCTGCCACTCCTGGGTGAGAGAAGCCTGCTGATGGGAATTACTCACGCTCAAAGTCAGAAGGGGCTGCTGAATCCTGCGACGAGTGGCCCTCGGGCCTCTCACTGCTGTGATTGGCAGGTCACAGTCCCTTGGTTTTGACTAAGACCTGTCACAGCTGAGAAGACAGCTAGTGAAATGGTTTTCACTTCACTGAGGGTCAGGCTGCAGGTCGCCAGTGCTGCCACCTAACAGCTAAATGTTTCAGAGCTTGGGAGAAGCGCATGCTCAGAGCAGCTGCGTGGGGCTGTGGTAGCTGCTGGCTGAGATGGTTGCCAAGAGCTTAAAGCAAGGAGACTGTAACTTACAGGTTATCACCAAGACTGCCAAGACAGTGCATTGCTTTATGACCCTGCTGCGTGTAAGTTACAATCACAACTTAGTAAACTGAGGACAAACTGTGTTGTTTTGGATAAGACTCACGCAACAAGCTAGAAAATACCTCACTGACATCCTGATTGGTAGGTATATGAGGAATGGATAGAAAACGGGGAATGTATAGTTGACAGATAGAATAAAATTCACTGGCTGCACATCTCTGCAGAGAATCTTTGGCTTGTACACAGTGCATAGCAGCATATATTCATAAATGCAAATGTATATTTAATTGACCTTAAAATGAAGTTATATAGTATTCGGCAGGAGTACATGAACAAATGCAGAGCCACTGTGAGTGTGTGCATATGAAGAGACAGAGAGAGACAAAGAGACAGACACAGAGAGATACAGAGACAGAGAAACAGAGACAAGACACAGAGAGATACAGAGACAGAGAAACAGAGATGAGAGACAGAGACAGAGCGAGACAGAGAGACAAAGAGACAGACACAGAGAGACAGAGACGAGACACAGAGAGATACAGAGACAGAGAAACAGATGAGGCACAGAGACAGAGAGACAGAGACAGGGCAAGACAGAGAGACGAGAGGCAAAGAGACAGAAACAGAGACGAGACACAGAGACAGAGAGACAGAGACAGAGCGAGACAGAGAGAAAGCCCCATTGGTTGTGGTCTTGAGCAGTAAAGAAGAAGTAGGCTATTGTGCAGACACTTCAGGTGCTCTACCTGGGAGGAAACCGAGTGCTGGAATTATAGGGTCTGGCCTCTACTTGATTTTTTTTCCTAATAAACATCTCCATCCTTCCTTCCCTCTTCCCCCTCCCTCCTTTCCTTTTTTTTCTCTCTCCTTATTAAAAAATTTTGAATTGATAACAGGACATGATTAGAACAAGAGAAAATAATGTGAAACCTGATAACATTAGCAAAACATTCCTTTAAAGGGATTAAAAACCTTAACCCCATACATGTGTGTGTATCTAGCTTTAAGGCTTCACTCGGCCTTTTCCGAGGGCACATTGATTTCCAAGTGCCGTCCTTGATACATCTGTGGAGATCAGGAGATACACCCGTGCACGCTCATCACGGGAGAGAGGTTCACGGGATGGCTAAGGAACAAACTGTAGAGCGAAGCCTGTGTTCTGCCACAGAAAAATACGTCTCTGGAAATGGCATCTCTTGCCTCGTCTGTGTCTGCGTTCTTTCTGTATCCTTTTTCTTCTTAAAATTTCAAGTCTTATTTTCCTTTCTCACAAGTACCAGCAGAAGATTAAGCTTCGACACTGATGTTTTTAATTTTCTGGGTGAGTTGTTGTCTATGTCATAATTAAAGACCAAATACTGGCTAACGTCCACCTGGTAAAGATGATTGGCCGGATAATTAGACCGAGGGCCTTCTATTCTAGGTAATCAACCATTGTGAGTTAGTTCAGCGTTTGTTATTTCAGTGAAAATGACTTAATTTGAATTTCCACAAACAGCTTTAAATACAATGCCTATTTCCGTTGTTCAGAATAGGGACCCAGGCTTGATGTTTCTACTTAGTAGCCAGATTTTTCTTAAAGTAGCAATGGCCATCCTCAGTATTAAAAATTTTAATAAAATTTTCCATGTGTGGCAGACTGCTCTCTGACAGGGATGTTATTTAGTATCCAGTCATTTGATACACAGGTTTGTACTCTCTCTTATGATAGGTTACAACCGTCTGGATTCCTTTCGGGGTAACCTCTGTAGAAAGAAAGGACCCTTTGCTTGTCCTGGGCCACTAGGCCTGTCAGCGCTGATCTTCCTTGTCCATCATACCAAGCTGCACCCTTTTGGACATTTTGCTCTCAGCTGTGTAAATGTGAGGCCAAGTGACAAAAGGCTAGAGATCCTGTCACTAAATAAACAAATACCCCAGCTGACTCCCTACACAAGTTTGTCTTCTTTAAAAAGGGGAATTTCCACGAGGAAGTTGTTTATGAAGACACCTCATGATGATGGTGTCAGAGAAAGGCTGTGCTTACACTGAGGCAGCTTACCTTGATCACGAGATCAATAAAAAGCCAAGCTGCAGCTTGCCAATTTTTCTCTTTTCTTTTTTCCTTCCTTCCTTCCTTCCTTCCTTCCTTCCTTCCTTCCTTCCTTCCTTCCTTCCTTCCTTCCTTCCTTCCTTCCTCCCTCCCTCCCTCCCTCCTTTCTTTCCCTCCCTCCCTCCCTCCCTCCCTCCCTCCCTCCCTCCCTCCCTCTCTCCCTCCCTCCCTCCCTCCCTTTCCTTCCCTCCTTCCTTCTTTTTTCTTTCTTTGCTGCTTGTTTGTTTTCCTCCACGGAAGTGAACAGATAAGAGTAACCAAAGAATTCTGTCATCTGCCTATTGGGTTTTCATTCAATTACATCACTCTGTCAATTTCTGCTGTAGAGTCAGTGGGAGGCCAGTCTTTCATTTTGTGAGAATCTCAGTGATCTGTAAACACACTGTAGTGTTTGCACACTCCTTGAACATATTTAGTTCCAAATTCATTTTTAAAAGAATTTTAAGATTTATTTGGCAGCAGTCATGATCTTCCATTTTTGGCAAGCATGAGCTACCACGGTGGCCCTGTATTTCAAAGTAAACGGGTTTGAGTCCTACAACTTTACATAGTCTATAGAAGTAAATGCAATTACTATCGATCCCCGTGAATATTGATCTCAAGAGCACTACCCAAGTTTACTTCCTGGCTGTACCAAACCCTTCCATATTTTGTGTGAATAGTACAAGTGTGTTAAGACTCTGAGCCAAGTCCCAAGACAGCTAATGGTTTAACTTGTTTTCAGCCCAGTTCTTTGGGAAGGACAACACATAACTGCACCTCTTAAACGTTTTCTTAGTGTATACTTGCAGTTTATTATAGAACATAATCAAACTAGACAATATCTTTAATTTCACCTTTTCAGATAAGCACCATCACTGTTTTGCAAGAATTAATTCTGAATATTTTTTTCCAAGCAAATAAAAAGCCTATGTCTTCTTATGGGGCTTAAGGAGTTAAAAGAGAAAGGGGGTTATTCCACTTCTTGCTTACATTTTCAGTCCCCTCAAGGTCCCCTCTTTAACAGACTGTCTCAGGAGTGATTCGGGATGCTGAAGCAGTTGATCACTGAATAAATCTTGCCTGACTCTGAAAATGTTCCAGTATTATGCAGCACTCACAGCATGGGTTGCAGCTGAGCTGCTCTGTGGCCAGAGATGATCTCTCGGTAAAGAAATTGCCTGGAATTACCCAGGGGAGTTTGCATTTCAGTAGCAAAACGGTAAGTACAGGAATGGAGTCGGGTGACTTGCTCAAGATTTGGGCCAGGCAAACACTAAGCAAGGGCTGGAGGAATGCAAGATTTAAAAAAAAAAAATCACAATATCATTTGATTCAAGGAGGAGAAGTACATTTCGTAAATGTCACTCATTAGAGAGAACTCCAGAAATGGGCCATTTCAAATATATCGCCTAACTCTTGGCAGAAGGGAGTGTTCTTGAAATCCCATTTCTCTTGGAGCCGCTCTGAACAAGAAAGGCATGTAGCATGAGGTAATGTCTACTGCGGTTTCCAAGCTTCAGATACTGGCTTGTCCTCTGTGTGGGCCTTGGGGTTTGAAAAGTGGGGGAGGTACTGTTCACAGTACATTCCTCTAGAAACTTGTGTCCCCAGCTTCCGGGCAATGAAGAATTGGTTTTTATATGTGGAGTTAGGGTAATATTTAGATGCAATTTCTGACCATTAAAATAATTTTTAAAGGCATTCCTCCACGCTGTGAGTTACTTATTCAATTCTGTCTTCTTGGTGTTGAAGCCAGTGGCTAGAACATGTTAGCTACTCAACAGAAATGCTGTTAACTGAAGAAATAAATGCAAGAACAATGGTCAATGTGAACATGAGACTAGTTATCATGTGGGAAGGGTGAAGCCACAGCCAATAGGAAATACCTTCCCTTGGCCTTTCTGCCTCGTGTACAAACCAAAAGGAACTTTAAGATCTTGGCAGTCTTAGCCAGTTCACCGGGGCTTCATGATGTCTGCTCAGTAACAGATTCTTTTTTTCCAGGGGTGCAAGGTGAGGAAGGGGTGGCACACATGGCTCACAGCATTAGAAGATATTTTTATGCTCAATTCTTTTGGATGGAATATCAGTTTTCTCAAATTCAAACTTCTGTTACCTTATTCACAAACTTTCCTCTTCACTCGGGAAGCCATTTGAACTTCAGACCCTTGGTACAAAGCCTCTTCGTGTGCCAGATCTATGAGAGAGGGTACGGACTTATCATTTCAAAAGGAAGATCAGACACAGGTGGTCTGCAGGTGGTCATTTGGACACCAGTGGCATAGAGGAAGGGATAATGTGACTTTTTCATTTTTCTATAATTTATGTGAATCATTTAATCTTAATGTCCAATCACTAAGCAGTACTGTAACAATCCCTACATATGTGTTGTTAAATGTTTTCTTGAATAACCTTATTACAAGCTGTGTCTCAGCAGTAAGCGTTCTTGCACGAGGGGATCAGTTTCTGGAGATTTGATGAACAGAACATTAGAAATGCTAACAGGAGCTCAATTTTGATCTGCAGTTGGGTATTAGTATCTGCAACCTTTTGCGTGTATGTGGGTAGAAAGCTGGGCTGCAAACAGTCTCTCTCATTTGAAGAAGTATGCTTTAATTGGTACCCACTTGCTGTCCCTCCTGTGAGTTTTGCTTCTGATAGGCTTGCAGACAGAAACAGCCTAGCCTCAAAGTGTGCAGAAGGAAATTCTGTGCAATGGCAGTCCTCTCTTGGCTCTTGTGGATCTTATCTCATACCAGAAGATATCTGGCACCATTGGCCTGGCTTGTGAATACTAGTTTGACCCAAAATCTATACTGAATTCACAAATCCATGGCAAGAACAGGAGAACACTTTGCTTAGGCCAAGCTCTACAAACACCTTGAGGTGACCCTCTTTCTACTTGGAGCATTTCTTGTACCAGGAATTGCTGGGCACTACTTGTTTACAGCATATATATGGGCAAGTCGGACTTTTCCTGGGTATCTCCAAGTCACGTTTTAGCAAGTTTCCACCATTTCATGCCATTCCAGCTAGCGTGCAAACAAACAGCAAAAAAAGAAGGAAAAAGAAATTGGAAAGGGTAGACTGGATAGAGAACCTGTATCAGAACAGAGCTGTAAAGAAGATGCATTGTTTTAAATAACTGCCAAAGGTGGGAGGCATTAGAGTTCTCTAGAATAACAGGACTTACTAGAATCTCTCTCTCTCTCTCTCTCTCTCTCTCTCTCTCTCTCTCTCTCTCTCTCTCTCTCTCTCTCCTCTATCTCTCTTTCCAAATTAGAGATTTGGATTAAAGGTGTGTCTTTCCATGTCAAAGATTAGAATTTGAGGTATATCTTCCCATTTAAATGATCCACTTATGAAAAAAACCCTCACAGGTGTGCCCAGCCATTCTGGAGTTTTTAGTTAATTTCAGATACAGTAAAACTGACAACCAAGAATAGTCACCACAGTCGATGAGTAAGGGAGGCTTGCCTGAGTACACTGGGGAGAGAATAGCTGTCTGGGCTCCCTTTGGGAGCTTTCAATTTGCCTGCCAGGTTTCCCCCGAATCCCCAGTCATTGTCCGAAGCAGAACCTCTCTTCTTGAATTACTCAACCACCCACTGACATGACCCCTATAGGTTCAGTGAGCAGTTCTGTGCCAGCCAACAGAGAAAAGCGCTCTGCTTGCTTCAGTTGCCCCTCTAGTGGTCTCCCAGAGAGAGGAGGACACTTGTACAAGTGTGGATTTGAACAGCTGAGGCCCATGTGACCTCACTGCAGCCAATGCTAGCTTCTGCTGTGAACCTGGGCATGTCATTGACGTGGCGAGCGTCTCTGTTTCTGTAGGACCTGCAGCACAGTGTTGCAATGAGGCATAAGCATGCCTGGTTTGCACGGTCACTTTCACAAGGTCAGATGCCACTTTGTGGTGGCCATTTTCTTTTGCTAGATTTTGCAGAGCTGGCTCAAAGTTGTCTTGATGCCTGGATGCAGTAACAGATCCGGTTACCTGTGCAAAGTAACACATGAGGCTTTCGTTTGGTAGGGTGGGAGTGATCTGTAACTCACTCTGTCGGTAGGAGCCCCAAGCAGTTCTCTACAACCAGTGATATTTACTAAAGATTGAATCTTTCCAGAAATACACAGGACAGTCTCCTCACAGGTCCGTGTCCCCTTAGGTGTAACACAAAGGCTGGAAAAGACACTTTTTTTTTTGTGTGTGTGTGTGTGTGTGTGTTTGTGTACACATTGAGAGCAAGACTATTCAGAAACCAGTGGAATTTGGATTTCCTAAGAACTGTGGTTGTTTATAGCAGTGATTTAGGGAGAACAGAGCAGTAGCCAGATGTCCTGCTGCAGCAGGGTTGTCTTCTGGATGACTTCTGTCCTTTCCTGTCCTGTTCTTACTTTTACCCGAGCCCTGTTCAAGTGTCAGCCTCTGCGAAGGCTGTCTTCCGGTGCCTCCCACCCATATTCCACCTTGCCTTTTTTTTTTTTTAAGCCAATCCTGTGACATTTTGACCTCTTGATAGATACTATGATTTGATTCTTTTTATTCTCTCTTAACTAACACAATTACATCTTGTCTCTAGCATGTGAGCTTGCAGAAGCTTAGGGAGGAGTCTTACATTTATTCCGTTGTTCTTTCAGCCCTTAGTCTGAAGAATGAATGTGTTGATACAAATATAGCAAAACCTATCGACTGACTGAGTCTGAATGAACATGCGCTGATGTTTTGAAAAGGCCAGGGATTGCCGCCAATGGATTCTCACTGTGTCTTAAAGAGCTGGAGTTCAGTGGAAGACTGCTGATGTTATCAGATCTCTTGGTCACGTTCGCTTAATGCGAAATATCCAGCGTGATTGAAACTTCATCTGCTAATTCATGAAGGATGCGAGGAGTGCAAGGGTCACGCCAGACCAGAAATTAGGCTGGGATTTTTCCTTCCCTAAGTTCTGTGACACTGTGACATTTTTTTAAAATTCTCCATCAGTTCTTTCCTGTCTGGGCTTCCTCCTCCATTACATTTTTTTTTTAAATAAATGATTTCTAAGTTGTACTCTTTCCAAGATTTTATTTCTCAATGCAAAGAGCTTTGTTATATTCATGAAAGCTCATTATGATGTTCCCTGGCTATCTTTTGGAAGGTGTATAAACTGAATTCGTAGTAATTGGATATCATATTTGTAATGAACAATTTTTTTTATCATTATTGCTTATTTTTGGCTGAACTAGAAAAGAATATGGTAAATTAAATAGTTGTACCAATGAAGGTTTTACCCACTTGAGGATTCAGAAAAATAACATTAAAAGTATTTCATAACAATAAAAAATGCCATCCTAAAACCTTTATGGAAACACACTTTTACTATTATATTCTAAAATTTTGCCTTTGATTTAAGAATCTCAATTTCACATAGCTGTAAAAGGTAGAGGGCTAAGAAGGAAAGTGATGTCTAGGATAAATATATTCTTTTCTAGTGAAATAATAGACAGTATTATGAACGTTCTGCCTGATTAACTTCTGATTATAACATTCTAATTGGAAAAGTCCTTCAGGTAAAATAGGACAAGCTCCACTATAATAGGGCCGAGAAACATGGTTTCAAGTACAGTCAGGCAACAAGTATTTAAGAATTCTCCTGGTAGGTGGATTCTGGAGACCGGAAAAGAAGTGCTAAAATTTGGACAGATCATTCTGTTGTGGACCCTGCATTCCCTCAACAATACAACATCCATCCATCCATCCATGCATCCACCCACCCACCCATAGAGGTTTGAATGAGAAATGCCCCCCTCCCTGCTCATTGGCTCAGGTGTTTCAATACTTGGTTTCTTGTTGCTGGTGTATTTGGGGAGGAATGGTAAGGTACGCCCTGGATGATGTACTTCACTAGGACTGGCTATGAGAGTTTATAGAACTCACCACACTCACTTCCTATTTGCTCCCTCTGCTTCCCAGTTGAGATGTGATCGCCTCTGGTTCCTGCTGCCATGCCATCCCTGCCATTATGGACTTTAGCCGGTTGGAATGGTAAACCAATATTAATTCTCTTTTCTATACGTTGCTTTTGGTATCTATCTATCTGTCATCTATCTATCTATCTATGACTCTATCAGGTCAACCAAACTTTTAGTTTGAAAACAAAGATAAAACATTAACCAAGTAATTTTTTTTTTAAAAAATAGTTTTCTAGGTTCTACTACTCTGGGAATTTTACAATGACTGTCTGCACTTTGAACTCAGTGCTGGCATTCTGATAACTCTTGGCCTGCCCAGGTTTTTTTTTTCCTTAGCTGAAAATAACACAGCATTTGCCTGAAGACATCTTTGAGTCATCTTATGAATACAGATTCATTAAAAAAAATCAGAGGGGAAGCTGTGTAGGAAGACACAAACAAACTATTGAAATTTCTTTCAGACTCTGAGCTTCAGTTTGTTTCAAAAAATATTTAAGGTTAGTCTATATCTTCTGCTTTGTTTTCAAGTGAAACTGAGCAAATCGACGAGCTCATATGAATTAGGTTGAAAACGTGGCAAACAACCAACTCTCACAGATATAAGCGAGGTGCTGAAAAGCCTTGTGATGTTGGAAATAGCAACCCCACTGCTCCTCCTATTATTAGATTTTATTAGACTGTTTCTTAGGGATCTTCTGTAGACAGGCATTTTAACTGGGAAGTTACCTGGGAGAAATGCCAAATAAATTAATCTGTGTTGATGTGCTATATATCTGATTAATTTGTGGTTGCAGACTCAGTGCCTTGTGGGTCAGATCAGTTACTCACGAAAGGATTGCTAGGATGGTCGGGCAGGAAGATGATCCCTCTGCTGCTCTGGGGCCAGTTGGCTGTGGAGAAGGTGATTCAAATGACTGGGGCTCCAGATTTCTTGGTGTGATTCCCTTTTTAAATGCATTCAGTACCTGATTTTATAGTGTTGATAATTAATTTGGACGGTTTGAAGACACATTATAGTCTTTTAAAAAACTCTCTGGCCCTGTTGCCTGGTCTATGATTCACTGCTCCTTGATGAAGAATATTGACCAGGTTGTTTAGACATGTCTGGTCCAGTAACACAACATGGAAGACTGGGAGGATTGATTGTTTTTGCTTACAGCTTCAGAAACTTTTGTCCATCATCGGTTGGCTAGGTTACTTTGGGCCTGTGCTGATGGAGAGATCACATGACAGAGATGCTCACTTCCCTGCCACCAGAAAGGAGAAAGAGAGAGAGAGAGAGAGAGAGAGAGAGAGAGAGAGAGAGAGAGAGAGAGAGATATCGTTCTTGGGTCCCAAAGTACCTTTTAAAGGCATGCCCCAACTTCCTTCCATCGGCCCCCACTTGCTAATCACCAGCTGGCAGTGCACAGACTAATGCCAAGCCCTTAATATGGGTCTTTGGGGGGCCATTTAAATTCCAAGTTGTAACACATAGGCATGGGATATGGGGCCAGGAGAAGGACATGGGACCTATATACTTTCAGACTCGAAAGAGGAAGAGGGAGGGATGGGAGCTGTGTCTGCGTTGCTCTGCCTGTTTCAGAATATGACACGTGTTTTCCTCTGATGTGGAAGCTACTGTTTCTTGGAGAACTCTGTGGCTCATTGGTCTGCCAGGCACTCCTGGGGAGAGCAGATACCAGGATCTTGCCCTACCAGTAATCAAACAAGCCCCCACTGAGACTTCCTCTTGGTTCTCTGCCAGAGGATTAGCAACGGCATGAAGAAACACAGGAGTGCACTTAGAAGACTATGTTTTTGGCACTGGAGTCAGCCAGCAGCTGGCCTTCAGGAGAAATGCAATCCTTTAATGCGGAACCAAAAAATGGAAATTTTCAAACAGGTCCCAAGAGCACATGGTGGCAGTCTGGCGCTTAGTATGAGATGACATGCAACTAGAGTGACCTTGACAAGTGGAATCCTAGCACAGAGCCTGTTGGGGTGGTAAGGAAATTAGTGGGTGACTCATAAGAGGTGTTGGAGGCTGTGGTTGACTTAGACATGATTAGCACTTCACAAATGCTTTTCTCTTTATAAGGGGAAGTAGAAGAAAGTAAGCAACTCTCTCTCTCTCTCTCTCTCTCTCTCTCTCTCTCTCTCTCTCTCTCTCTCTCTTTCTCTTCCTCACAGGCTGGTCAATAGGGGGAGCTCTGGGCTTGACTAAGCTCTGTCGGTGGCTTAGATCAGCCACAGCTGAGAAGAGCCCAGAGCTCATCTTACATTCTCTTTCAGGCCGTGCCTTTTCCTCACAGCAGCAAGGAGTTGCTTTAGGATAGCATTTCGGGTTGTGGGCAAGGAGCCGCCAGGCAGCACAAAAGAGCAGCAGCTGGGTGTTGGTTTTGTCCTTTTGAACAAGAGGAACCTTTGTCAGAAAAGTGGGTTGTGGAAGTTTGAGAAGGATGCGGGGAATATAAGAACCAGAAGAGAGGAAGAGGGATACCGTTCTGATGAGGATTCTGCAGACACGTGACCTATGCGAGGACTACTATGTTAGTTTGCCATCGATATTGATTATATTCAGGTGTCAGTCACCACTGTAGCAGCCAGCTAGCATCCTGCTAGAGAACAATAGGAACAACCAACAGTTTTATCATATTCACAGTCAATAGTTTTTATTGCATTCTTTCCTGGTGGACAATGACTGTTGTGGACAATCGTATCTATAGCAAGACTTCGGTAGGAGTCTTTCAGGGGCTGCTCTTGGGTTTGAAATCTTCATTTCATTCTCAGAGAAGACAAGAATTTTGAGATGCAAGTAGGGTCTGTAAGCGTTCTTCAGCGCACAGAAGCACCTGTGTGTGACCACTGGATTGAGGAGGAGTCCAGGGCCCTAGTTTCTCCATTCACTTGGTCGGTCTTCCCTTTAGAGGAGTAAGCGGTACTGTTTATTTGTATTCTCCTCGGTTAGGAAAGAACGGAAGAAAGAGTGAGTACATGATGCTGCACACGCTACCTCACCCCTAGCTTGGTTAAGCAAATAAACCACAATGAAATCTTTGGGGAAAATGATCCTTGAAGTCCAGGTTTCTAGTACCCACCTATACATACACTTCCTGAATACCCGAACGGGCATTGGGGTGCATAATAATATTTCCTTAAAATACTTTGGGGAGTCATTTCAAAGGGCTTTAATTGCCCTGGGGTGAGTCTACTTTTCTATTTAGGATTTTGGAGCAGATGGTGACCTTAAGTCTGGCCATACAGGGTGAGTCCTGTGAATTGCAGTTCACTCCATGTGACTGGATGCCACTGCAAACCCTTGGAGTGAAGCTGGGAATTCTGATCAATGCCAGGAAAGGAGAGATGGTTTGCGTGTTTGTTTTAGAGGGGTGCAAGTCAGGTGTGGTTTTGGCCCCCAGCTGAGGCCATGTCAGAAGGACCTTGGGAAGTGTTCAAGGTGACCATGTGGGGAATCTGGCTGCTAACTGTTGCATTGGAGCAGGGGAATCGTTTGCTTGCATTCAAGTGTTTGTGCATGTCTGTGTACATATATGCTGTATGTGTTCATGTATGTGCATAACTGTGTGCTATGCACCCACGTATGTGCCTGTGGAGGCCAGAAGTCAACATCAGGATGTCTTCCTCCATTACTTTTGATCTTATTTATTTAATTATCATTTATTTATTTATTTATTTATTTATTTATCCATCTATCCATCTATCTGTCTATCTGTGTGTCTGTCTGTCTATCCATTTATCTATCTATCTATCTATCTATCTATCTATCTATCTATCTATCATCTATCTATCTATCTATCTATCTATCTATCTATCTATCTATCTATCTATCATCTATCAAATCCCAAATTAGAGAAAAGGGCTGGTGGACAGAGGGTGGACTACATGATTGTTCATCTTAATAAGAAATGAGGTGCAATCAACTCTACTTCTTTGACGCCAAGATACCCAGACATTAGATAGCCATTTTCAAAGAGCACTTGGTACGTGTAAAGCTCCGTCAGACCCACAGCTCACGGTCGTATCTCAGCTGTCACTTAGTTGTGTGACTCGGACAGACTGCGTTCTCAGTTTCTTCCTCTGTGTAGGAGAGAAAACAATGTTGTGGACGTTGAGGGTTGCAGGAAGGGCTAAAAGGGAAGTGGTTCCCCAGTGCCTTCCAGCAGTAAGTGCTCAGTAAATGCTATACTGTAGCCTCATGTGCTCCCAGGCATTTTCCTATTCACATTGTACTGCTGGGAACACTGCTTAAATGACGTCCTATTTCCTTTTGTCACTGACCCTGCAAAGCCAAATGGGCCAAGTGTGTCTACCTCAGCTGCTAGAGGAGAGCATGTGTGAGAAATGTTGCTTCATGGTCACTTGCTAAGCAGGGAGGTACATGCAGCCAAATCCGTTTCCAGCAGGTCTAATTTTACTTCTACGCCTACAAGGACCACACCCTTTCCAACGCTGATTCCTTTTGCATCTGTCCTGCTAGCTAGATTGCAGCTTCTTTCTGGCCACAGTTTGTATCCTTGTTTGTCCATAGCTGGGACTAGAGATTACCAAGATCCCGAGAAGAGGGCCAGTCTAGAGAGGTGAAGCGACATTGAGAGTCTAACATAGACTTGCTTGGTTAAGTGGTGGTAGGGGCAGCTAAAACACTAAGGCGGAAAGTGGTTGAGACGCTAAATGAATGCTGTATCACCTCTTCCAGGACCCACCAAGGGAGGACATCATGGCAGGACTTTAGCTGGATCCATTGAAGCCAATCTTTCTATCGGATGCCCTTCCTTTACTTCTAGAGTTAATAAAAAGCACAGTTGTGAAGGAACCAAATACCACCCCCTCCCCCCAAAAAAGAGATCTGGGTAAATAAAACAAAACAAAACCCACTTACTGTGTTGATGAAGATGTACCTCTCAAGGAAGACCTCCACCTCTGATCCTGGAGAGAGTCATATGTTTTTTTTTTTTTTTTTTTTTTTTTTTTTTTTTAATAAGGCTGAGCAAGGCATTCCACCATAGGGAATGGGTTCTAAGAAGCCAGCTCATGCACCACAGACAGACCTTGGTCCCACTGCTAGGGGATCCACAAACAAACCAAGCTACACAACTGTCACTTACATGCAGAGGGCCTAGGTGGGTCCCATGTGTTAGGAATAATCCTAAGATGAGCTGCTTCACCGGTACAAAGAAATCCAATCAGGTCAAATCAAACCAAATTAGAATGCCCATGTTTTAATAAATGCAGTGCTCTTGGGTGGTCGAGAGCATGGCAGGGAGACAGAAAATCGGGGAGCACACGCAAAGCCCGGGACCACATGTTCCTCCTCTGGGCACCCACTTAAATACACTGTGGGAGTGGTCTTGACCTTCTCCCGGGGAGGGATCAGGACCTGGCATGCTGGGATTTTGAGTCCAGACCAACAAAACTCCCAGGCCAGGGGGCTGGGATGGGTGCCAGGGGCTGGGGTGATGCTCCCAACTTAACATCACATTCCAGAATCTCTGGATATAGGGATGACAGGAAGTTGAGGTGATAATTATGACCAACATTTTAGGCTCTCTTTAGAAAAAGGGGCATAGACTCAAGTCTGGCTACTTCTTGTGGACACGGGTCAACATGGGAGAGGGGAGAGGGGAGAGCTGAAAGTTGGCCCACTTACGCTCTGCGAAAAGGTGTGGTTGGAGTGGCATCGGGTTTGCTATAGTCCTCAGGCAGCTGCTTTTTGAGGGAGATGCAAAGGCAGGTGGCTAGAAGAAAAAATATTGTTATTACTAGTTCCAGAATGAAATAGGGAAGTGCCCTGGTTGGATAGTGAGACTTAGGTATATCAGATACAATCAGATTTTAGTTGGTAGGTGTCCTTGATCCAGAAGAATTGGTACCAATGGTGAAGTCCCAGGAGCTGATGTAGGTCTTTTGGTGTCAGCAGGAGCACTTTGTAGGTTGGTCTTGGCCCAGGCAGCAGGAATGACCTGTAAAATATGCTTGAAACTGGCTGGGGTTAGCAAAAGGCTCTGGAAACCAGACCTGATTTTGATACAGCAGTAGACTTTTCCAGGAACCTGTAAGAGAAGTGGAACAGATTTTACAGCAAAACGCTATTGCTTTAGGTTAAAAGGTATGAACATTTTAGAAGGCAATTAAAGGAAATTGGGAACTCTGAACCCCTGAAGAGTTAATCTGTTAATCCTGGCCTATGAAGCCTGTTAAAGAACAGTACCTTGAGTTGTCAAATGTCTTTAGACAGATCTGGGAGGAATAAATGAGCAATAATGGATTTTTCCTAACACCACACAGGCTCCCTAGCTGTTGATCTGGAGCCCCTGAGCTCCTACCAGCTCAGGTCAGCTGTCTCTGTGGCTTTCCCCATCATGATCTTGATCCCCCTTGCTCATACAATCCCTTCTCCCTCTCTTCAGCTGGACTCCTGGAGCTCAGTCCAATGCCTGGCTGTGAATCTCTGTATCTACTGCCATCAGTTACTGGCTGAAGCTTCTATGATGACGAGTAGGGTTAGTCACCAATCTGATCACAAGAGAAGGGAAGTTCAGGAACCCTCTCCATCATTGCTAGGAGTCTTAGCCGAGGTTATCCTTGTGGGTTCCTGAGAGTTTCCCTGGCACCAGGTTTCTCGCTAACAACATAATGGTTTCCTGTATCAAGATACCTTTTTCATTGCTCTCCATCTCTGTCTCTCCCTCAACTTCACCATCCCAACCCCTCATGTTCCCATTCCCCATCTGCTCCTCTCACCCAACCCCCCAGTTTACCCAGGAGATTGTATCTATTTCCTCTTCCTGCTGTCCCTCTTAGGGTCTTTCTTGTTACTTAGTTTCTCTCAGCCTGTAGATTGTAACCTGTTTATCTTTTGCTTTAAATCTAGTATCACTTATGAGTAAGTACATACCATTTATCTTTCTGGTCTGGGTTACCTCACTCAGGATGATTTTTTCTAGTTCCATCTATTTGTCCACAAATTTCATGATGCTACTCTTGTTTTTTTCCTACTGTTGATGACTTAGGTCTCTTAACCAAGAATTGAGACAGAGTTGCCATCCAGTGGGATACTTGAGGATTATCAAAAAAGGGAAATTTAGAAGACCGCGAGTTAAATAAAAGGTCAGTGCTAACACAGTTTACAAGTATATGGGTTTTCAAATTATGCTGTATGTCTTAAACTGAATTGTTCTGGAACATCATCTCCGTAGACGCGTTGCTTTAGGTAGCAGCACTCACACCCAGACTTGGAACTTCCAAATGGAACCTCTTAGAATCCTGATGTCGAGGCATATACAGTGTGAAGAGACCTGTGCAGCTTTGTTTATTATTTCTTTTTGCTTTTCCATGATTGTCACCAGTGACCTCTTTATTGGTCAGTGATTAGGGAGGGCTGAGCACAGGCTTGGACAGGACGGATACCTGCAGAGTAGCTGCGCAAATCTGCAGCTGCACCTTTGTACGGTGGCCTCAGGCTTATGTGCCTACTCAAATGAAGGGGGTGAGGAAGGCATAAAGCTCTTTAAGAAACTCTCTTTCTGAAAGTACTTTCAACTCCACAGAGAAATGACAAGAACTAAAGTCGTGTGAGATTTCACACTGTTCTGCCTGTTTTTATCTGTCGCTGACATTAGTTTGTAATCTGCATACTGTGTGTGTCGGAACTTCTTCCATGGTGATTTGCATACATTATGGTCCTTTACCCCCAACTACTTTAGTGCATGTTCCTAACCTAACCCTGGGATATTTTGTTAGATAACAACAACACTGTGATATATATATATATATATATATATATATATATATATATATACCATGTGTTCATTTTGTTAGTTGGCCCAATGGTGGCCTGTGTGGCATTTTATCCATTTAGTACTGAATCCTGGCTAGGGTGGGCTGGTGCAATGAGTTTTCATGTTTTGGGTCCTTTAACATAGAACCTTTCTATTGCCTTGCAGCTCTGTCCCACTTGAGAGCACCGACTACATGTTGGGTTTTCCTTTGGTTAATGGAAAATTCCGCATACTGCTGAGTGCTTCCTTGTGGACAGATTCTAATGTGAGACCGTGGTTTGCCAGTGTGTGCCACAGTCAGTCTCATGACACACGCATAGGCAAATGACAGGCATCACCCCTCATAGTTGATCCTCATTTTGATCACTTAGTGGAGATGGGTTCTTGGATTCTCCATTGCGTGATTATTTCCGCTGTGACTAAGAAGTGTTTTTGGCACTTTAATGCCACACGTATACCTTGCTTTCTCTCTGGTTTTCCCCAAGATTCATCTCGTATTGATGATTCTTGCCTGACTGGTCTTCACTGCAGAGGTGATGGGCAGGATTTTAAGTGGTGAGCACTAGGCAGTCATAGATGATCAGCCTCACATGGATGTAACTAACAGCTGGCATCTGCTTGCAAAGGTCCCTTTCCTCTTCTTTCAAATACCCAAGCCATAGTACTGAGGCTAACTTCCCTGATGTCCTGCTAGCTGGACCATTATGAGATTTAGATGAGCCGCTACCTCTCTCCTCTTGGAGATCTTTAGTCATCCGGCTTTGAGGCTTGGCAAAGGGAGCATGGATTAGACTCGTTATGGGGCTCAGGGCGAAGTCAGTTTATTAGGGTTTCTTTTTTTTTTCTTCTTCCAGTCCTACCTCAGTGGATTGATCTCCAGTTGGGCTCCTCAGGGTTTCCTTCACTTAACTTGATAAATGGTTTTTCTTCTCGTGACTCCTGACCTTGGGGATAGTAAGGGGGTGAGTAGGAGAGAGAGACACTTACATCTCAAATATTGACAAAACAGTATGTAGACAGAATAAATAAATAAATAAAAGAAGGCAGGCAGCCCTGCCCTCCGCAGGAGCTTGCACTTTGGGGCCCACAATTCCCACATTAGAACAGATAAGCAGGAGGGAATCAGGCTGTGCCTCTCTACCTCGGAAGGGGGGGGTGCTCTTCCTGTGGCAGAAACTATCTGTGCTCCCCAGTAAGTCCAGGAACAATCTCCACTTATTACTTTAGCTCAAAACCCAGGACTGTTTACAGCCTCACGCCGACAAGACACTAACCCACCCTCATTACTGTCACGGTGGGGATTTATCTGCTCCACACTCTCCTTGCATGGGGCCCACATTTTCATCCAGTAAAATCACATACTGTTAACTCAATATATACAGTGAAAACAGCATGAATAATGGAACCTTTAATCCTTATTTCTCAAAATTAGATTTCCACTTTATCCTTCTCCCCTTTCCTCACTTAAAAAAAAATCTCAGTGCCAAGCAGAATAGACGCTGTCAGGACCTTAGCTGTAAGCAGAGTCTGTGGTATTTCCATTCCATTACCAGGTACCTTTGCAGATCCAATTTCTCAGTGGATTGATTGTGTTTCTTCCCCTGGTCACTTCACACGTGACACTCGAGGAATTTACATCATCCTCACTACAGAGAAAGAGGTGGCCGGCCCATTGACATGGTATGTTTCAGCAAATGGAGTGAGATGTTTATGTCTGGTTAACCTCATATCTGTAATATCAGAATGCAAGGACGCATCCCTGTCTCTCTTTCTGACTCTTCCTTACTAAAGAGATTTATTGTGCCAGGATTATTTGGGATATTAAATCAGTATCTATCTATCTATATATTTTTTTCGAGACAGGGTTTCTCTGTGGTTTTGGAGCCTGTCCTGGAACTAGCTCTTGTAGACCAGGCTGGTCTCGAACTCACAGAGATCCGCCTGCCTCTGCCTCCCACATGCTGAGATTAAAGGCATGTGCCACCACCGCCTGGCTAGTATCTATCAATATTAAACCAAACTTCAGGTATAGGGTTTGTCAAAGGCTGCTGGGAGTTATCAAGACCATTTTGTTAATATATATATAGTATTATTTTATATAGTGTCCAGGCAAATAGTGAGGATACAAAGTTTAAGCTTCACTAAACCACAGATAGATCATTAAAGCCAAATTGTTGTAAGGAGGCTGCTTATTCATTTCCCGGCTGCCCAGACTCCTGAAATAACCACATAGGAAGTATATTAATTAAATCACTGCTTGACCAATTACTTAAGCATATTGTTAGCTAGCTCTTACATCTAGAATAGACCCATCTCCATTTTATATTTTACCATGAGGTTCACAGCCTACCTGCAAAGTGATGTGGGAGTGATTTCTTTCTAATCTGTTGCTTTCATTGGTTAATTAATAAAGAAAACTGCCTTGGCCCATTTGATAGGCCAACCCTTAGGTGGGTGGAGTAAACAGAACAGAATGCTGGGAGAAAGAAACCGAGTCAGTGAGTCACCATGATTCTCCCACTCCAGACAGATGCAGGTTAAGATCTTCCCTGGTAAGCCAGCTTGTGGTGCTACACAGAATACTAGAAATGGGTTAGATCAATATGTGAGAATTAGCCAATAAGAGGCTGGAACTAATGGGCCAGGCAGTGTTTAAAAGAATACAGTTTCTGTGTAATTATTTCGGGGCATAAGCTAGCCATGCGGGCGGCTGGGTGGCGGTCAGCGACCCTCTGCTCCTATTACAACAGCAAGGTTTCAGTATGTCTGTCTCTGGCGGCAGCTCCATGGCTTCTCTCTTACTCCACCTTCTTCCTCCCAGCTTTCAGTTTAGTTTTTCCTGCCTACCTCTGCTTTACCCTGCTCTGCTATAGGCTCAAAGCGGATTTTTATTCACCAGTGGTATTCATAGCATACAGAGGGGAATCCCACATCCCTAAATGAACCAGATTTTCACCTGATGCTAATATGTCTATATTACAGATTAGTGTCAGTTCCTTTTACAGTTTGGAAATGGTCACCTTCTTTTCTTAAGAACCATAGCTCTGAGTTTATGAGCACAGTCATTTATGAGCACACATGTATATGTACTATTTATATGCATAGTCTCTGCATGTAAAAAGATGACTAGATAATTTGTGTTATGTGAAGTATACCATGGTAGCTAAGAGGCAGTCTCTGGCATCCTGTGACTTCCAGTCCCAACTCTAAGTTCCTCATGTACCCATCGATAAGCAGGGGATGATTATGAACCCTTCCTGCAGTGTGTCATTAGGACTGAATGTCTCAGGGCATGTGAAATACCAGCATGGCATCTGGCACACAGTGTACAATAAATGTACACCATTTTCTATGAGACAATTTAGCATGGAATGAATTAATTGAACTATGGATCATATGATCTGTATTGGAAGCTGCTATCTCAAAAGACAAACAAAATAAAACCCAAGTAAATATAAACAAAGGATCCAAAAATTAAATATTCAAGTTAAGATGAGAAAGATCTACACTGATCATGGAGGTGACTAAGGTCCTGGATGACTAAGGGTTTATTCCATGAATTTATATGTGTTTTAAGAATTTATGTAAAAATATCTTATAAGTTTTTATTAATTTTTATTGAGCTCTACATTTTCTCTGCTCCCCTCCCTGCTCTCCCCTCCCCCTTCAACCCTTCCCCAAGGTTCCCATGTTCCCAATTTACTCAGGAGATCTGTCTTTTTCTACTTCCCATGTAGATTAGATCCATGTATATCTCTTCTTAGGGTCCTCATTGTTGTCTAAATTCTCTAGGATTGTGGTTTGTAGGCTGATTTTTTTTTTTTTGCTTTGTGTTTAAAAACTACCTGTGGGTGAGTACATGTGATAATTGTCTTTCTGTGTCTGGGTTACCTTATTCAAAAATAAGTTTGTTTTCTTACGATTCTTAGTTTCAAAGAGATTTTTCCTGAATGTTTCTGTTTAGATAGTTCATTATTTATTACTTATTATTTGTTTTTTTTTTGTGTGTGTGGTGTCATGCGTGTGCGTGCACCCGCGTGGAGGTCAGTTGCAACGTCTTACATTCTGTTCTTTCCATCATGTGGGTCCCCTCAGCAACAGCTTGAGTACTTTCACTTGCCCGTGGTCTTCCTAGACCTGGATGGCTCACGATTTAACAAATGAAAGCTTCTGTTGACATCCTTGAAGAGATACAAAGTCTTCATCAAGGGAACTTCATGATGGGGAGCAATTTGAGGCTCACTGTGGCTTTACCTTTCTAACACCCTGGGCTAGGAGCAGTCTGGCAGCAATGCTCTGCCCATGCGTCATGGTAGACGTGACGGAATTGGTCTCTCTGTTCCTCCTGGCTGTCAGCACTTCTTCTTTTTGGAGAAAAAGTGTCTGTGAAAGAGGGAGGGGGAAATGGGAAATGTACTACCTGGTGCTCAGGTAGTACAGAATGTCGAAATGGGGACCGGCTCTTTCCACACTGCTGTGCTCTTAGTACCTTACTCCAATAGCATTCAATGCTTTTCACCACCAAGACATTGTCTGAGGATTAGCCAAACCCTTCTGTCAGGAAAGTAGATTTTCCATTTTGACATCATCTACTGCGGGAGATAAAAGCGAGAGGAAGAGGAATGAAGGTTCGCCTCATCCGCTTTCTTGTCCTCAAGGTGAGTAAGCCCATTCCCTGGTGCAGGAATCCTGGTTTCTCAACTTACCTGCTCCAATGACCCTCACCCGTCTTTTAACCAAGTAGCAGAGTGACTGACGCTGGGCTACTCACACGTGTAAGGAGTCCTGTAACTTGTGGCTTCAGAACCTTTTCTGTGACGCTGTCAGAATTACAAGGTCACCAAAGCATTCACGAGAGATAGACGTGGAAATGCATGTGCACAGAGATGTGTGTGGCGTCGAGCTTAAAGGGCAGTGTCTATCCAGGAAGTCTTAAACAAGGAAAGAACAGAAAGGAGAGACGGCAAGCGGAACACAGTTATCTTTTGCAAGATTCCTGAGTTTGCTGATGTCTGACCCCTCCTATGACGTCCTTCTCTTCTGCCCTTTAAAGAGACATTGGCTACAGAGTTAGCGTTTGTCTTCCCATTGGATCCACTCCTACAATCCATGTTCCCCCTCCCCTTTCTTTGAAAGGTTATAAACCACCACTGTGGCAGAATTCTAAGCTCCGCTGCCCTGTGGAGACTGGGTTTGGTCATTGCTGGCGGCTGCCCGTTAGCAGATGGACGCTTTTTACAAGTGGCAGCATTGCTTCATCGTTAGCCTGCCTAGTTCAGACCCTGCAGCAGATTTAATGAGTGAATATGTGATTGCTTTAGTAATATGTCACCTTCCCAGAAACTAGATTGAGTTCAAATGGGGCTCTAAGGTTTCTGGAGCTGTCCTGAAGTCAAGGGCAATAAATGAATTGGTAATGCCCACAGTTTTATTAATCGGTCACAACTGTTTTCCAACAATACTGAGGCCACTGCTACTCCTCTGATTGTACCCTATCTTCAGTGCTATCGCTCTAACAAGTTCAAGGCTAGGGGCAAGATCCATTTAAATAAAGCCAACTAGAGTCTGGCACAGCAGTGCTGCTGAGATGCTATTCAATTATTAGGACAGAGTCTTAGCTATGCCTTTCTGTGGTAAGAAGGCAACAAGATGAATTCCTATCTACTTAATTGAGTTTATACTTCATTCTATAGCTTACACACATGTGTCTAGGAAATGGGAAAAACTTGTACGAAAGTGTCATAATTCTAAGGAAAAAAAGTAGAGTAGCAAAATAAAGTTAAGTAGTTGAATAAATTAAACTCAAAAATAAATGTTTGTTTCTGAATCCGGGTTGATTTAGATTATATATTGCGACTCTGGAGTTCAGTGAGTTGCTCATGTCTAGCCAGTTTTTCTCTGGACTTGAGGAAACATCTTTTTAACAAAGGAAAGATTGTTTGGAGCAGTGAGACCCCAGATCCTGAATTTCTTGTAATCCCCTGATCTGAGTGCCTACAGCTGCTCTGAGCACGAGACCTTCAGGAGTTCCTGATGGCAGGAGAGTGGTTTCTGGTGGGTTTGGCTGGGGTGTGGCTATCTCTATATAATCTGCCCCTGAACACAATAAAGGGGGCATTCTTGGGGAACTCAAGGATGACCCGTGTCTCTATCTCTCTGTCTGTGTGTGTCTATGTATTTTAACCTCCAGCCCCTTGCCCGAAGCTCGGTAACAGTCCCACCTTGAATTTCAGCAGGAGATATTATGTCAGTGGTTAGTCAGCGATTCTCTCTCTCTCTCTCTCTCTCTCTCTCTCTCTCTCTCTCTCTCTCTCTGTGTGTGTGTGTGTGTCTGTGTGTGTGTGGTAGAGACAGAATAGCCGCACTATTAAGTAATTAGATGCCCACTAATGTGAAATCCAGCATAGATTTTTCATAAACCATGCTCTTCTTTTTCCAAGCCCACAGACCCTGTAATGAATAGTGATCCTACGATGAAACCTTGTCTAGATTATACAGAGTGGGTCACCTCTGCAGTCATGCTCATTAGAACTTAGACGAAATAGAAGACAAGTCTCTTGTGCTTTTATTTAGCGTGGCTAGGCACCTGTTTTGTTTCTTTTTTTCCTTTTCCTTTGTGGCCAGTAGGGGGTAGTCTGACACCAGCATTGCCTACAAAAGGCACCTAAAGGAGTCCATCCAGTCTCTGAGCTGTCCTGTACTGGAGAGTCTCCTTCCCTGCCCCGCCCCATCCAAATCAGGACAGGTCTTGCTACTGTGATGAATCAAATCTGTCAGTCAAACATAGTGTTAAATGATATCAGCACAAACACAGTTATTCAACAGCTAAGTAGGTGAAAGAAAGAAAATACAGTATTTAGTCTCTTGCAAAAGTGTCTGCTGCTTTGACCAGGTTGGACTTGTTTCTCCTTTCTGGTTACACATAAGTGAAAGGCTTTATCAGCGTCTGTCCATTGAGCCTGCCTCTGAGCCCCCATTGCAGAAATGCTGCCCCGGAAATGTGGTCAGTAGGAATGGGGACACTGGCCACTTCTTCCTTCTTAGACCACGTCTCTGATGACAAACGAAGATGTCTAACATGCAACACTTTCTAATCATGAAGAATGAGAAAGTAAGAATACACTGAAGGCAAGCGTCCACTTGGAGAGCGGAACTATGCACGCACGGGAGATGCGCGTCATGTCGGGAAGTTCTGGAGAACAGAAGTGCTCCATAGGCAGTCTGCAGGTTCTCTCTGTGAGCGCTGAAACAGAACTTCCCAAAGGGCTTCCACTGTGCTACTCTCTTTTAGCTTCCTCACGAGGGTGAGGAAGAACGGGGCTCCCAGTTGTCTCTGCAGTCATCAGCAGAGTTGGGGTAGTAGGCGATGTCTGTGTCTCCAGGCAGCCCCCATGCCCAGCACTGCCCCCTTTGTGGTTTCTAGGCTTGGAGCAGCTAAACACAGACAACAGAGAACGCTGGTAAGGAAAACTCAAGAGTCTGTGCCGACTATTCAGTGGCAGCTTTTCTTCCGCTCGGAGTGCGAGAAAAGAGGCCTCGGCTTAGGTAGGAAGAAAGGTGTAAACCCGGTCTATATTTTGCAGTTATGGAAAGCCCTTCTCCACACTCATTTTTTTTTAAACCTTTATCCTTGTTTCTTCATCACACTGTGAGGGCCTTGTAACACCTGGAGAGAGCTGAAATGATAACACTTATTCAGGGGACCATGTAACACCTCTTGCTAGTCTAACTGCAGAGATGAAGGAGATAAAGCGAATGTAATTGTTAACTGGCCCCCTTTCTCCCCCAAATGTCCCAGTTTAGGTAATACATTATATGGCCACTGTGCATGCCGTATAATAAGCTCTAAATGTTTACAAATTGATTAAATTTGCGAATCCCTCCTTGTTAATATTTTAGTTTGCCGTTTCCTCAGAGTGGCATGAAGCTCCTTTTAATGTCGCCAGCTAACTTTTTAAAATTTTTTTTCTCCCTTTCTGCTCTGATAAAAAATTAATCATTTCAGGAAGTCTCCTGCCTCCCTTCAGGACTGATCCCTGCTTTCGTCTCTTTCTGGGGAACCATGTACAATTCAGAAAGGAGACTCTGTGGTTACATTTGGATTTGCACAGCACTGAAAGGAAGATCGTCTTGATATCACAGGACTGCCCTTCCGTCGTGGTGCTGATTTGTTTTATGCTACCCCAAACTGTGCTTTTGTGCCTCAGTTTTTCTATTTATTATCCCTGCTTAAAAACTCCCTCACGGGAGTGAGCTCCTGAAAAATGTGGTTGGGGTTTAAATGTGCTTTGAAGTTTCCAGATGAAAGATATCGCCATAATTCAAAGCATTAGCTAAAGAAACATGCCAAATAATTTTACATATGTATGTTGTTTTCAATGGATAGCGCACGCTCAGGAGTAAAAGAAGTGAATCTTCACGTCTGCCTATTAGTCACCCCAGCAGTGGCTGGAGGAAATGGTCACAGACAGCTATGCCGGAGTAAAGAGCCAGAGGCACCGGTTGGAGGCCCTTCTCTTCCTCACCACCTGCGAATCAAGGAGGCGGGACACATTTTCTCAGGGCACAGTGAGGAGGCAGCCTCTGACAGAAAGACAGCTGCCTAAAGGCCCTGCCTGGGATGCACAAGATTTCATTTGCATTTTGATTTCTGGGATTCAACTGACAGCTCGGGTTGTCTCTGCCAAACATCGCTGGCCTACCGAGGGACCCCAGGTAGAACTGCCCAGAACAGGCTGAGTCGTGAGGACCGGCCCCGGCAGCCCCACTCCTGCATCCCCAAACATCTAGTAATAAAAAAATCTGTTGTTCTTTGGTCGCCAGGACTTAACAAGCCTAATCCCTGGGAGAGGCGATAAAAATTCATTAATCTAATTAAATACTTCTTATTGCCAAAGTGACTTTGTAGAGTAGCTTCGCTGAAGGATAAGTGCAAAGTAAAATGGGGTCCCAGCAGAGACACAAACGTTAGACTCGAGCAAGCTGGTGCACGCTTCATTAAACTCATAATTATCCTTTGGTTCTAAGTAGCTGATAATATTTAATGAGTATCCAAGATAATTTAAAGAAAATGTTTACTAATGAGGTACAAACAGTGCCACGCAACACGGATACCTAGGGTGCCATAACCGTGTATCTTCCTGCTGCATCTTGTTCATTGAATATTGGGAGAGAGGCCGCAGGCATCGTCACAGACATTTAAGGCAAGTGGAGTAAATTTGGAGGTAAAAGCACATTGCTAGAAGTCAAATGTGTAGAAAGTTCTATGAGGCAGAGAGAATGCTAAGGAAATTTATTACCGGGTTGGGGACTTTGGGAAAAGGAAACATTGAGAAAAGACCAAATGCCCCTGCTACATGAGAAATACTTGAAGGCTTTTGATGTCTGAGCTATTTGTGAGGTTGTCCTGCACTAAGTATATAGACTTGTTCCAATTGTCACTAGGGTACAAAATGTGTAGAAGGTTCAGGAAGATCTAGGGAAAAAGATGCATCACCAGTGTGAGCCTGACTGGAAATACCACGTTCTTCTTAGATGGGGAGGTGATGTCCTAAGTGACTCCAGGGAGATCATCTGGGGGGAGCTGAAGGGAAGCAGAGTTTTCTTAGAAATCTTCTACCCATCTGTGCCGAGAGTTACATAGATGCTGAGTTCAGGAGTGACAATATGACTCTCTCTGGTCAATGCAGAGTGAGCAAGGGACTTGGTCTGGTTTTCCGTGTCCCTTTTACCTCATCTCAAGGCTGTTGTTGTTATTAGCCTCGGCTCCGAACAAACGCGGTGCGGTGAGAAACTTCAGGTGACTTAGGTGTGGCCTGCAAATCCTTGATGTTTGTTGACATTGAGAGCTGTATCTTACAGCAGAATAAAAGAGTCCATCTTGACTAATAAAGACTATTCAGTATTTGTATGACCTTTAAAACCATTTCCATAGCCAAGGCTTTAAATATACTTCGATGAGAGCCATCTCAGGATGTGATGTCGTTTGCGATTTTTTTCTGTAGTTTGATTTTGTACTTTCCCCTCGCAGTAGAGTTATAATTATCAAAGAGTATATAGTAAAAAACCCAAAAATCACAAATTATCAAGTTGATGTGTAACTCAGTAATGGAGTGCTTACCTAGTATACACAAAGTCTGCCGTGGTGCTCTGGGTGCCCCCCTTAACGTAATGGAAGATAGTTAGAAACACAAGAACACAGCGTATGCTCCGTGTGTATACTCTGTATGCATTTACAGTGGAAGTAGCTTGATTTTTTTTTAGAGGACCATATCGCATACAATATATTTCTTTGAATTCTGGAATTGCACATGGGTCACACAATGCCCACGTTTTGAGAGATACCAGGACAACTGACGGTGGAAACAGGAAGTGGTGTCTTCCATTCATGCCATGATTCCCACATCCTCTCTGCCCCAGGCCCTGCAGGTCTCATCTGCCAAAGGCACACATGCTTTTCCTGCAGTACCGTCTTATGCTGAACCTTTTCTCTTCCTTATTGTAGTGTGAGAGCTGGAAAGCGAGGACAGATCCTAAACCCTTTCCCAAATTTCAAGCCTCCAGAAGACAGGGGAAACTGCTAAACTTGATTAAGGTTTTTTGTTTGTTTGTTGGTTTGTTTTTTGTTTTCTTTGAGACAAGGTTTCTCTGTGTAACAGTCCTAGCTACCCTGAAATTCACACTGTAGACCAGGCTCACCTCAAACTTATAGAGATCCTCTTGACTCTGCCTCCTAAGTGCTGGGATTAAAGGCGTGTTCCAACACCACTGATTGGTCAATATTCTTTTATGTTTATTGCCTGGTAGGGATTTTTGAGGGTCTCGGTGTTTGGCCTTAGATACTACCTTATCCTCAATATCTGCCACTCTTTACCTTAGCCAAGTGACAGAGCAATGGATTTTGAGCAAATAGAGAGCCATAGTCCCTTATCATAATTGGGTTCTGCTATCAACAGGGAAGCAAACAAACATAAAGCAGACTGGCACACTGTGAAAGATTTTGGTGGTGACAGTGGTCAGGGAAGACAAAAATGGATTAATTTTAGCATAAAGAATTGGAACTGTGCCTTGTTTTTGTGCCTTCTCACTTTAAGAGGAGTTAAATAAAGAGACAGAACGTTTTACAAGCTCTTTCTGATTACTCATAGTACAGGAAAGCAGTGGAAGAGAGGTCAAAGGTGAGCGGCTGGCTGGACTAAAGAAAAAAAACAAGGCAAGGTTAGACTTATCCAAGTCTCCAGACCCTAAGAAGGTAGCACTTTCTCAGTACAGAAAATGTTAGAAAATGTTAAATAATCCAGCAATTGACACAGCGTGCAAGGATCAGTCCTCAAAAACATGAAGCTGGTCAAGGTTTAGTTAGGGTATTGGCTGTTGTGGTAGGTTGAATAACCGGCACTTAAACGTATCAAGTCTTATTCCCTGGAATTTGTAAACCTTACCTTGTTTAGAAAAAGGGTCTTTGCAGATGTGATTACAAAGAATCTCAAGAAGACTATTCTAAATGCCACCATATGCCCTTAGAGAAGAGTGGCAAGGTAATAGAAACTAAGAAGCTCTGTGACCATAAAGGCAGAGTTTGGGCAAGGACTAGCCACCGCAACAGAAAAGGGCAAGATGTCCCCTTAGGCCCTGGGAGACAGTGTGGCTCTGCTGTCACTTGGATTCCAGACTTCTGTTTTCTGCAACTGTATGAGAAGACATTTCTGCTGCTGTGAGCCATCCGGGTTGAAGAGACTGTTTCAGTAGCCCCAAGAAACAAGCACAGATCTCCAGTGAGAAAATGGAAGAGGCTTCTGGGCCGCCATGTCTTCAGTGCTGCTGGCTGAGCACCCAGCTTCCTGGGAAATGACAGAAATCACTGAAAGAGTTATGTGCTGTCTCTGATTTCCCCAAAGGGCTCTAGTTTCATTACAGGGAGCTCCTTCATTGCAAGGAGCACAGGTCCTCCAAGGTAGCATAGAGTTGGGCTGCGAAGGGGAAAGGGGAAACCAGGAACCATAAACTTTGGACATACGCCACCTTGAGATGTCCTCTTGTGTAAAAATGAGTGTTCTGGTAAAACTCTATATGCATGCAAATTTCAGTCTTGTCCAACCCAATAGGAGAGCCATTGCCTAATGGACGGGAATTAAGGGGTCTATAAGCCATAATGGGTTGGCTTCTGTTGCTTCACAGAGGTGGAACCCTTGTTAATAACAGAAGACCGGCAACACGCCCAGATGATGTTTTCAGAAGGTGGCAAACGCAGAGAGCTCATCTGCAGGTGAGATGACTTCTTAACAGTCCTCAGGAGATGCACAACCACGGGTGGTTTTAATGCAGGAAGAGCGGAATGTTAACAACTGCCTTCGCTTCCTCTTAGAGCCCTGCTGCAGATGTGTTACCTATTGTGTGGCACAAAAGGTGCTGGCATAGTAAGCAGCCATCAGTACGGAGTCGGGAGCCGCCTGCTCACATGCTGCAAATATAGGCGCATGATAACAGCCTGAATACTCCATCCTGGAGACACAGTGAGATTCATAAAGCTGTCGTTTAGCCATTTCAGAGTTGAATCTTTCTCACCCTCCAAAGCACTCCTTCAAAACCTAGCAGGCATTTTACAACGGAGCCAAGGAGCAGGCTTTTAAAGCCGCTTCAAGGGGCATGGTAAATGGAGACAGCTATCTTAACTTCAGGCCAGTTGGGAATGCAAATCTCTATTTTATGTAAAATGAAATGATATCTGGTTAGCTTTATTTTTTAATACTCATCTTTATGTTTTTTTCCCTGAATTTAATGGATGCTGGAGACGCATTTCATTTATAAATGTGGATTCCCAGTGTTAAGTTATGCAAAGTGATTGTTTAAACCGATTAGGACCTTTCCCCTTTCACTTGATTCCTGGCTCACCTGCCCCGTGCTACGCTGATCTACCACTCTGACCAGTAAATGGCTTTTCCCAGATCCATTCTTGTAACTTGAAATAGAAATTTAAGGCAATTTTCTGGGTAATTGAAAATGCAAAACCTCGTTCTGTCTTGGAAGTAGTTGGGGCAAATTATCTGAATACTTTAATTTGTATATTCCCAAGTTAAGGTCATTTGAATTCTATATTCTCCAGTCCCATCTTCTTATTATCTGCCAAGATAAGATCTAAGATTTTTTTGCTGAAAGAGATACTGGGTTTTGTACTTTGTGTTTTAGGTTTGTTTAGGAAGAAAGAAGACTGGAGAATTTCCCTCTGAGATTTTTAACATTTTGGGGTTTTCTTTTCTGTCCTGTATTTTGGGAAGCCACATTGTATATACATGCATGCAAACATACATCCTGATTGGTAATGAGAAGGGTGAGGAATTTCTATTATTTTTCAGATTTTTGTATAGTGCCTTTCTTAGGGAATGTGTTGGTTTGGAGAAAGGAAGAAGCTTCCATCCCACCCGAAGCCCGCACTCCTCTGGGTTGTGTGTAGACGAGTAAGCAGTTCTTCTCATGTTTGGTGAGAGAACGCGATGAAGCGAGTTGAAAGGAGAAAGGTGGGGATAAATACCCTCAGCGTCTTCAAGTTGTAGAGAGGAACTCAAGTGCGGCCCGAAAAACAGAAAGAGTCCAGTGTGCCTGTACCGGGAAGAATTAATTACACCCACTAGGAAGGACTAGGAAGGACCACCAGTCCTGGGTATGGTTCTGCTGGACTTTGTTGCCAGCAGAATGCTTTGTCCTGCGATACTTGATTTTCACATGACCTTGTCGCTCACCCCTGTCCTCAGAGAGTCCTTTGATTTCTGACAGATCTTGTAGCAACTCCATTCTGCACCATCCCCACGGGTTGGCATGCAGGTCTCCTGATGTACTGTATCATACTTCCGGCTATAGACTTTTTAAATGTGTGTTTTTCTGCTTTCATAATTTCACCATTTTGTTAGTGTCAACCACTTGGCGTAGCCTTGCTCTTTGAGCATAGTATGGATTAAATTTCGAAAAGATCATTTTGAAACCTTGATTAGTTGAATATCTCTAGTTTACAGTGCTCCAGCAAGTTCCTGGAATACTAGGAATCTAGCCGTGATCCTTTCCAGACCTACCAATGCCAGTCCACATGAGACCCAGAAAAACTGGGGGGAGCTAGAATTCAGAGCAGTTAGCCAGGACTTTCTTGGGTCACTAGCTTATTCGAGGAACTTCCCTGCTGACATATATTACACACATAAACAACATTTTGTGTATTAATACCGTGGAACCCATCTATGAGCTCCCATCAATAATCCAGACATTAGATACTGTATTATAAAATGTAAAATGAAATGAGCAATCTATATCCTATATACAATGGCTCAGAAAACTATGACCAGGGAGTGATTTATTATTTGAGAGTTCTGGCTACCTTAGCTTAATGGACTGAGGGGCAGTAGGGACCTGCCCAAGCACTATTGACTTTTTGTTTCATTCACTTACAGCAGAGGAAATGGTTATGGTATATTTAGTAGCTATACTATAGGATGTAATGTTCTAAACAAAATAATTTTGTTGGACAATTTTCTGTTTCTGTTGTTTTAAGAGGGATATGGATGACAATTTCTATTGCCATGGCTGGTACTATTATTCCATATTAGACAACACAGGTGTTTTGGCCATGAGACACGGAGGCTTGGAGGAACAATTTAGGCAAAATGCATGTAGATATTTAGGATTTATTATTTTGATTATTGATCAACTCACAAAACGTTCCTTAAGGATCTCTGGGTACCTGGCCCAGCTGTTGCTGGGGACAATATGCTATGGGTACAATCTAGAATAAATTTTGTCTACTTTTTTTTTTTCAAAGAGAAGCAATTTCTGCATGGTATAAAAAATGAGAGGAGCCAGTATATCTGTCATTTTTTTTTTCATTTAAGGATGGCAGCGCTCAGCTTCTAGATTAGGAAAAATATGTCCTAAAAGAACATGTGGTGAGACTGGAGGGAGGAGGCAAGCGGGATGGTTTCTACGTCCGGTGTTGTCATGACTGATGGCCGGCATCCCCAGTGCAGAGAACACTGCAAGAAGCTTGTATTATAAAGTAGGAGATGGTAGGCTTCATGAGGCTGGGAAAATTACCCTCCTGCTTGCATGGCAGGGGAAGTTTTCCATGGTAATAAGCTGTACGGTGAGGAGCTTTTCTGAAAGACTGGAGGGAAAGTCGAGTGAATCAATTATCTCCAGAACCTTCAAAGAAGAGCCCCTTCTTCTGCAGACAAAGATGAGAGCAGCAATAAAGGCATGCAAGGAGCCGCCACGCCAGCTGCCAATAATACGCCCGCCCGGTTCTGGAAAAGGCTGACTGCAGGTGATAAAGCTGTCAAAGTGTAAAGGACGCTTGCTAGGACTGGCAAAGGAGACGCATGGAGTGCTAACCCCTCCTGGCCTGCTTTACTTTTTTTTTTTTTTTTTTTAAAAAAAGGTAAGTAGAGAAAGACCAAAAACTGTGAGAACAAAATGTCATTTGTAGGCGTTTTTGTACTTAGTAAAAATAGAACTAGGAAGGTTCTAGATATTAGAATTGTTGCTATTTTATGTCTTTAAGTCAGGTTCTTATTATGTAGTCTAGGTGACTTTGAACCCTTGACCTTCCCATTTCAGCATCCTGCGTAGTGGGATGATAGGTGCAGACCATCAAAGCTGGCATGCTGTTGTTGAGAATAATTATACCCGATTTCACCCTCCTTTTAGAGTATGGTAAAGCCAAGGCTTTATAAACGAGGTGGAAACAAGGACTGAAGAGTAAAAGTCAGGGATAAAACTAGGGTTTGAGCTATACCACAGCATTTCAATAGCTGCTTTCATGAAAATCAGGAGTTCTGGGAGATTGTAAATAATAAATTATGTCAAAATAAAATATTTCCCCCACTTTAGAAGCAAACACATATGCCACCAATACCAACTATCATGTTATCAAACAAAACAGTTTGGTGAGTTGGGTAGAATGACAAGATCATCAGTTTTATAGAGAAAGAATCCCAGCCTGGGCTTCCATTATATAAGGTTACCCAGAATGATTTATTACCATTTTTAAATGTGCACAGTTCTCATATAGTGAGTATTGTCTTCCTAAGTTCCAAAGCTAAATTTCCAAGAATTTCTTTATTTGGGAGACCTATCTTTTTCATTTAGATGTGAAAGTTTGGGTCTCTCTCTTTGTGTGTCATTCTCTCATACTCTCTGAGTATGTGTTTGTGTGTGTGTGTGTGGTGTTGCGGATGAAAACCCGAACCTTGAACATGCTAACACTATCACTGAAACATACTGCTGAAGACAAAATTGAGATGCTGGCACAGAAATTAATAGTCAGGGATGGCATGCTGCTGAGTCCACTGGGTATCATGGGGTGGTGGTGTTTCCAGATCTCCAGAGTCAGTGGTGAGCTCCAGACATCTCTGGAGTCCATTGGCCTGCTTTGAGGATCACACTGGCAAGAGGGGCTTGCAATCATTTTCTGTTCTGAGACTGTGTTATTTATAAAGAAAAGAGTTTTTTTTTTTCTTCTTTTTAGGATGATGGTTCCAGAGTCTTACCAGGTGATGGTGATTTCTTGGCTTTTCCTGAAGGCCTGGTTCTAGGTCATGTGATGGCAGAGAAGCAGAAACAAGAACGGACATGTGCAGAAGGAGAGGTGATGTCAGCCTCAGGAAAGCTGTATCATTGCAACAATGCGCCTGGTGACAAGTCCATATCAATCATTGCACGGGGGAGGGGCCTTTGTCATCACCTCTTAAAAAGGCTCCTCCTATTAATATTGTTAATTTGCCGGTTAAATTTCAGCCTTAGTTGAAGCCATATCAAATACTAAACAATGTAAGAGGGTTAGCAACTGGTTTGGGATTACCTGGTAAGTTAGAGAACGCACCAGAATTAGAGCTAGACTTCAAGTCAGCTTGTATATGGAGTTAATTTCACAGTAGGCCCTAAGTTCATGCTCTTAACTTTACTGCTTAGGCTGAGATGCAGCCTAGCTCTCTTCCTCCCCTCCTTCCAGAAGTCAACAAACCAAATCAGAACCATATCCCATGCTTATAAATCCATTTTCGCTGGAACATGGACATTTGTGTCTTTGTCATCTTTGGTGACATGGTTGTGTAAAAACCATATAGCATGAGAAGCCTTAAGTACTGTCTTGCTCTTTATAGAGAAAGTTTGGAGATCAATGATTGTAGAGCAATGACTACTGACAAGTGAGCCCGGCAAGTGAAATAGATCATGCTGGCTTCTCTCATCTAGCATGCCCTACTAATCATCCATTGTAGCTTTCAAGAGCAGTGACGGCATTTAGCATGGTTTCTGACTAGCAGGCAAGTGGGAGTGTGTATTGAGCACATGTATAAAACAAAAGAAAGCAAAAGAACCAAAGGGAAGCAACCCGCGGCTATTAGAGGATATGTCCACTTCATACATGACTTTTTAAAAAAAATTAAAATGGATAGCTTAAAACATGTGTTTACTCACTTTGTATCTGATTATATTGATAGATTTCAACTAAGACCGGAAACAGAAAAGAAATATGATCAAAATTGTTTCTTTTACAAGCTGGCATTCAACAAATGTCTTTAATCCACTTAGACACTGTGTACTCTTAGATATATGCTAAGGGTATAATGAAAATCTGTACGTCACAGTTTCAGATCCAGAAGATCAACAATGTGCCAATTCTTGGACTTTTGATAGCCAGTGTTCTAAAAAAGAAAAACCTTACTTCTTAAAACCGTAAGAGTAGGTTGCTCAATTGACTGTATCTCTGGATTAAGCCTTCCTTCACTTTCCCCAACTGAACAAAACAGTATTTCCAAACTCTGCCAGTCTGCCTCAAGCTTTGAGGTTTTGTGCACACATATAACATGCACATTCTTTGTTGCCTAAATAGCTTCTCTGGTCCTTGATGACCCTAGCCCAGCATCATCTCCTCTGGAGCTCTCTCCGTCTCCTTCCCTGGCCTTCCTTCTGGCATGGGCTCTTCATGATGCACCAAATTCTCTGTCTGCTCTGGTGGTTGCCACAGTGGCTGCGTTATTTATTTTCCTGTTCCCCGCTCATAGCACATAGTTTATTAAAGGAAGTGGTGCTAGTGCCATGGAATTCGTGCTCATGTGAAGTCACATACCAACAGACTTGGTTTGCTCTTCTGTTGACTGAGACCAGGCCCTGTGAAGACAGAGAGGAGACAGCCTGGAAGAGAGACAACCCTCACCAGAAAGCCTGATGGAGGAAGGTCATTGGCTAATAAAGAAACTGCCTTGGCCCATTTGATTGGCCAGCCTTTAGGTGGGTGGAGTAAACAGAACAGAATGTTGGGAGGAAGAGGAAGTGAGCTCAGATGCAGGGCAGCTCCTCTCAGAGGCAGACCGATGAAGCAAGCCGCCAGGTCAGACATGCTGAATCTTTCCAGGTAAGACTGGTGCTACACAGTTTATTAGAGATGGGTTGATCGGGATATAAGAATTAGCTAGGAAGGGCTAGAGCTAATGGCCAAGCAGTGTTTAAAAGAATACAGTTTCCATGTAATTATTTCGGGGCATAAGCTAGCCAGGTGACCAGGAGCTGGGGCGGCAGGAACGCAGCCCGCAGCTCCAACTACAGAAAGCCCCTTTATCACCCAAACTGTGTGAAAACGAAATATCTGCAGTCTAAGCCAAAAACAGAGCGAGGGAAGGGGACAAGGAAGCGGAAACAATAGACAAGGGGGGAAAACAAGGAAGAAAAGGGTAGAAAAATCTAGATGAGAAACAACATTTTTAAAAAAAATTTTTTTGGCCAAAGGTGAGGTCATCTGGGTTTCACTCATGTGGCTTTCTCATCAAGAAATCATTCTAATGTAGCAGAGTTCTTACTCACTTCTCTGAGGCAGTTTGCTTACTTTCAAATATATGGGAAGAGTGTTATGATGGTGAAAGGTGGATCAATGTGTAAGTCACACATAGAGCTCAAGTTAATGAGGTTCTGGGGTTTATTATATTGTTTAGTTTTTTTTTTTTTTTTTTGAGACAGGGTTTCTCTGTGTAAGTTTGGAACTTGCTCTGTAGACCAGGCTGGCCTTGAACTCATAAAGATCCACCTGCCTCTGCTTCCTGAGTACTGGGATTAAAGGCATGCGCCACCACCACCAGGTCTATATTATTTACTTTTATGTATGTGGGCTGTATATTTTTATTACTTATTTTTATTTTCTTATGTTTACAGAAGTTTTGGTTGTATGTTTTTGCTTCACCTTCATGCAGAGCCTTTGAAGGTCAGAAGAGGTCATTGGATCCTCTGGAGCTAGTCATGAGGTTTTGAGCCACCATGTGGGTGGTGGGAATTGAAATCAGGTACTCTACAAAAGCAGGTAGTGCTCTCAGACCATATAATTGTATATATAGAAAATGGATGTTAATTTAAAACAGTGAGATAACTTAAAAAGATGTCAAATAGTATCATTTATTTATAACAGTGTTAAAATGTTTAAGTATGTTAGCTTAAATTTGTTATCTAGTATCAACATTCTAAATATTTATTTATTTTTGTGTATATTTACTCTTTCTCTCTGTGGTGTGTGTGTGTGTGTGTGTGTGTGTGTGTGTGTGTGTGAGAGAGAGAGAGAGAGAGAGAGAGAGAGAGAGAGAGAGAAGATACCACTTGTGACGGAACACATGGGGAGGACAGAGGACTGTCCGTTGTCAGACTTTGCTTTCCATCTTGTCTGACACTGAGTCTTCCTCATGGTTTGCTGGGAAATATAGGAAGCTATTTACAAACTTCTGTGAATTCTTTTGTCACTGTAGGAGTTCAGGGATTACACAGGAGTACATATTGTCATGTCTGGCTTTTACAGGGGTTCCGGGGAGCCAACAAACCCAGGTTGTCAAGCAATCGTAACAAGCCCTTCTACCTGCTGAGCCAGTTCTAAAATTCTTAAAAAAAAAAGTCAGTAACTAGGAAATGAAAGACTCTGCCATCGAACCTTAAGAGGTTAATAATGATGTCAAAGCATTAAGATGGGAAGAATGAATCCTGGGAAATGTGAGCTTTGTTTTCTGCCTGATGTTTTAAGATGGGGTTCTGTGTTTGCTTGAGTTTTCATTGATCTCAGTGAGCATGGATAGAGTGATCTTTGCCAGCAAGTCCTCTGCATCCTGTAGAAGGACACGAAAGGTCTCCACAAGTAAACAAGAGAAAGTTTCTTGTCCCGTAGATGCAGGAAAGACATTTGCTGCATGCCTGCCAAAGGGAACATGTTGAAGCCTCCAGGCCCAGCCATCTGCAGGTGACCAGGCATCCCAATGAGGCACTGGTCAGTTCACTTTTGAGGAGAACTGTAAACCAAATGAGCTCTTTTCTCCGCCAGTTGCTTTGCACAGTATTTCATTCCAGCAATAGCAACCTGACTAGGATGGTGGTGAAAGCCACATGCATCTCTGTGTGGAAGGTCAAGTACGAAGGATGCAGCTAGAAGTTTTACTGACTTAGGGATTTTTCTCTAGCTTCCAGGACCTCTCCTGTCACTGGTAGTTGGCTAGTTCTATAGTAGCAGGCATGAGTTTCCTCCTATTCAGAAGACTTTATGTCTAATTAGACCGTTCTTGCTTAACTCCAAGATCTAAGTGCCACTACTGTACCTCCAGCAAAGAGGCTCTTAGCTCTGATATTTATTATTTGCTCAGGCCATTTCGTTTTTGTTAGGTGATATTCATAAAATAGCCTGGACAAAGCTGTCTTCCATTGAAGACATCTGTACCAATTCTTCTGGGGCCATCATTCCTTTCTTTTTTCCTATAACAAAAGCTATGTGTCAGGCACTGTTCCAGGTACGAGCAACACAACAGCTAAGAGGTAAGTGTCCTTTCACTTGTGAAGAATGAGTGGGGGAGGCAAAGAAAAGAATAAATAAGTTGATGAAGAAAATACACAGGGACTCCACTGGCAGCAGTCTAAGAAGATGCTTCCTCAAATGGTATTTTCTGGGAAGAGCACTTGAAGATCGTAACTTGAGCACTAGAGTCTAAGACAGGATAGAGTCCATTTGCTCCAGGACAAAAAGAAAGACCACACATGTTACAGGAGCAGAAAGATGCTCACAGGTATGAAGTATTTAACTCTAAGGGGTTGGTAAAGGGCCAAGGAAGGAAATGACTGACGGGTGTGGTAAATTCGGGGGCAGGCTTGGATCCTGTCAGACTCCTGTAAAGTTGCAGTTATCGATTAGAACACAGTAGTACAATTGCACTAATTGTTTAGAGTGAGCATCATTTGATGGGCCAAGGCCTTGTGTTGGCTATTTTTATTCTCCCTCTGATCATAGGTCATAGCAAGGACAATTGTACTGTAGAAGCATATGCTTCCTAACTTCTCAAAGAATTGCTTTAGGTGGACTGCCAAGAGCTGAGAAACTTGGCCCCCTGACAGTGACCATGCCAGTTCTGAAAACACGAGCTGGAATGGCATGTAGGTTGTCGCTGCTCTTGTTCTGACCTTCCTGTTTATCCAGCATCATTCGGAGACACTTGCATTTCCTTTGGCAGCCCACACAGCACTTAACCTCCACTGTGCAGATAATATTAATCTATCAAGAATTCTAGGCCAGCCTGGTTTTTGTCCCCATTAACCTCTGGCTAGCCCCTACACTTCACCAATAAAAAGAACTCCATTTCCTAATAAATGGTCACTTCCCAATGGGAATAATAACTATGACTGTACAGAATTTGCTTAGCATATACGGCTTTATGTGTATGATGGGCAGGAATATGACAACAGGACAGGGCAACTTGCTCATCACCGTGTTTTGCAGGTTACATAGGATGGCCAAAATTAATGTTCAAATGAAGCCAATTTTGAGAGTGAAGAGGGCTCTACTCATAAATATGCAGTGAAAAGTGACAGGAAGTGACATGAAGTTGGTATAATCTACACCCTATATGTCTAGAATCGTATGAGTATTTGTACTTTTTAGGCTTAGCCCTGGACCAGTGCATAACACTCAACCTTTTATGCTCTCTTTCTTGACCCTTTCACTCAAGTAGGCTGAATCCTTTTCTCTACAGACAGTACCATAAAATCACAGGGCATTCTTCTCAGCAGTTACCTTCTTCTTGTGTTTAGGCCAAGCTTAAGGACCTCGGTCAAGACTTGGAACATCAGCATTGCCCCAAGGTTCGAGCTGGTGAGGAGAGTGACTGAGATGTTTTAGGTAGGTTTGCTTTTTTCATTCTGTCTTCGTCCCAATTCCTGAGGACGGCCCTGCTGCAGGTGGTGAGGTGAAAGTGGAATGGAGACAATTTGCCCGATGACCTCTTGTCTAGACCAGCCACTAGTGACATTGAAGATAAAAAAGGAGTTAGTCTCAGGACAGCAAATAATTTGCCACAAGGAAAACAAAACCTGTTATGCATTCCAATAGGAAATGGACCATTGAGGCCAGAGAAGAGGCTCTGTGTAAGAACTTTGGTTCTTCTTCCAGAGGATCCAGGTTCAATTCTCAGCATCCACGTGGCAGATCACAACTGTCTATCACTTTGTTTCTGGGTGAACAGGCTCCCTCTTCTCGCCTTCAACAGCACCAGGCACACATGTACACAAACATAAAAGCAAATGAAACATTCATATACATAAAAAAAAAAGAAAAAAAGAAATGATTCTATCTTGAGGGAGTGCAAGGAATGGGGTGAATTGAATCTATTAATATCGATATTACTGAGAAAACTCTGGGTAGTCCTGACAAAAGTAATTCTTTTCAGATGAGCTTGCTTAGAAATCTTGCTTAAATATTTATTTGCATATTTGTTTAAAGAGCACAATCTTTGGATAAAGATTTGCATTACATCCTGTTCTGCCGCAACCATGGTGCAGTCACACTTTATCAGTCAAGTTAAAGACACTCTTCATCCAGGCAAGGGTTGTAACTCAGTGGTAGAGCACACATATGAGACCCTGGCTTTGTTTCCCTTACCCTGCTGGTAGTCTTGGTGTGTGTGGTTGGGGATGGGGTGCATTAAGATGCTGACCTGCAATGAGTTGGTCACAAAAATGGTGATGTTCTTGAAGGTGCAAATTAATCATAAACTGAATCTGTTTCTCTTCCACACACTTTTTCTAAGAAGAATTTATTTTCTTCAGTATGAGAAACTGAAGCCATGCTGTGAGGTGATTATTTTGTTAGATGATTTAAACTAACAAAGTATCTTGTACGGCTCCCCACTAGGGATTTTGTAAGCCATGTCAACACAGGATGCTATTGACATTTCCGGGGAAGCTCACTGGATTCTCCACTGACCCATCTCCCTCCCTCCAGCCTACGGTTACTTTTTTCATTGTTCTTCTCATAGATATCCTCCCAGCTATGGGAAATAGACATGACTGATGGGCAAAAAATTGGAATCTTGGGGGTGGGGTGGGATGGGGATGAGGGGTGATGGGGAGAGAAAAGTGTGAAGGAGAGGATGAGGGGAAATGGGGGAATCGGGGTGATTGGGGATAAAGGAAGGTTGGATAGGGGAGCAGGGAAACTCATACCTTAGGTAAGGGAGCCACCTAAGGGGTGGCAAGAGACTTGAACTTGGAATGGCTACCAGATGCCCAGGGCAATGTCCCCAGTTAGTTCATTGGGGCACCTGAGGATAGGGAACCTGAAATGAACCTATCCTATAATCATACTGATGAATATCTTGCATATCGCCATAGAACCTTCATCTAGCGATGGATGGAGATAGAGCCAGAGACCCACACTGGAGCACCGGACTGAGCTCCCAAGGTTATAATGAGGAGCAGAAGGAGAGAGAACATGAACAAGGAACTCATCTGCAGTAAAAGTGAGCCTTCTCCCTTGCTACACAGCTGTCCCCTCAAGCCCCTAACTGTAAATTCAGTTCAGTGCAGCTCAGTCTGGAAGCAAATATTCTAATAGAATTAATAAATAACATTATTTATTTGGGATGGGTTTGTGAGTTGATCTGATAAAAAAATAAAAACTATTTCCCAGCACAATTTCCCAAGAGGAAAGCTCAAGAGCTAAAACCTAGACCAGTGTTGTGTAGGTCATATAAAATGTGAGTTTCATATTTGATGGGGAATTCTTTTGGTAGCCACATTATTAAGTAAAATTACTTTTAGTAATTTATTGTATTTAAAATCAATCATTATCATATCAGCATGAAATCAATATGAAAATATTAATGAGGTATTTAATTTTTCACATACTAAATCTTTACAATCTGGAACACGTTTAAGTCCAGACTAACTGTTCATCCCTAGCCTCATAGGTACACCTGGATGTGACTGAAACCTTAGACCAGACAGTGCATATTTAGAATATCGTTGCAGTGTGGTCTGTGACAAGGTCCACTCCACAAACTGTTTTGTAGCTCCACCGTGACAGAAGGTTAGGCAAAGGTCTTAAAACGTTGGTGACCTCTGATCCTGCTATGACACCCAAGTAGGAGGTCATTGTTAAACAATTTGATTTTGTTGTATTTAATAGAGTAGCAGTCTTGATTTGATTATTGTGGAGGTAGGAAACAGACTCTTTCGGATATCTCAGGCTTGATTTTGCATCCCTGTTTTTGAAGTATTTGACTTCGGGTTTACTGGGGCATCTGCAAAGATTTGGTCGTCACTGGCACACTTCAGTGAAGAACTCTGGCTCTGTGCTGCTTCTTGTATTTCCAACATTTTGTGATATTTAACTACAGAAACCTTCCCCTCTCTTTAAGCATTTTGAGAGATTATTAGTCCTCCTAGATTTTTTTCTTTATCTTCCTCCCATCATCTAATTCATGTTTGCTGGGGGTGGTGTTTCTGAAAGTGAGCTGATTTAGAAGTGATTGGTTGAGTGTAGGATGGTGAAACTGGGAAGCAAAAATAAGGAAAAGGAGCAGTACATATAGAATTCAGATGAGAGGTGATACGGCCACAGAAGAAATAGGCAGCAGAGAAAGCAAAAGACAGGATCTGGGCAATGTGCGACTTCATTTTATGGACAACAGAAAATTACAAATTTTCAGCTGATGCAAAGTGGTTGGATTTTCAATTTTAAAGGGCAACTAGGGTTTGGATGGATGTCTCAGTTGCCACAGTGCTTGCTACAGAAGCATGAGGACGCAAGGGAACTCCCAGACCCTATGTAAAAGCTGCATGATTGCACATATCTGTAACCCTAGTGAAGGGAAAGTGAAGGCAGATGGATTCCTGGAGCTTGCTGGCCAACCACGATAGCAGATTCATGAACTCCAGGTTCAACGAGAGACACGTGATGTCAACTTCTCATTTCCACGTGCCCATGCATACATGTGCATGCACCTCTTATGCACATATGCCCATATACATGGGTGTGCACACACATGTATACCGCATACCCACATAAATAAAGTGAAGAGTGACTGAGGAAGACACTTAACACTGACCTCTGTCCTTCACATGTACACACACATATACAAACATATACATGCAAATGCACATGCGCATGAACATTCACAAATAAGGTAGAGAGTGATGAAGATACACAGTGTCAAGCTCTAGCCACCACATGTATGTGAATACATCCACTTGTATGTGCATACATATGAACACACACACCCATAAAAAGATAGTTCTTCTAACTCGTATAAATGTTAATTATTGTTCACCTCTTTGTTTCTCTCTGAGACTTTCTCCCACCGAAGAGTTTTAGCCAATGATAATTTTTATCTTCAAGTAAGTTGAAAGCTCTAAAGTTTATTTTTCAAAAGCTATTTCTTGTAATACCTCTCTCACATTCCCTGTCCCCCTCCTCCCCCCGAACACAATGTAGGAAGTGCTGGCTCAAGCAATTTCTTTGTCCTGGAACCCCTCCCTGTCTATTTCCCTGTTAAAAGTCCCTTCGTCTTGCAAGGCCCAGATTCAATACAGATGTGTAGTCTTGGTGCGAGTGTCTTGGGGCCTGCCTGGGTCCTGCTGTCAAATAGGCAGTCAACCTTCCTTATTCCTTATGCCAGGATTTCTTTCAGATATTAAAACGCTGCAATTCTGGGCTGTTAGAGAACTCTGATTGCGGTGTCACGGGCAGTCAACAGTCCTTCTCGCGTCAGAACAGGTAGTGTAGATATGTCTCAGTTCCCTCGAAGGTCTCACACTCTCACTGTGTTGAAAGCACTTTGCTCAGAGGAGGAGCCTGATTGGGGGTTAATTAATTCTCAGCCCCTGAGAACCACTCTTCCCTACTCTAGACTAGGCATAAATACAGCTCCTTTGTCTCCTTGGCAGAAGCGCAGCAGTCTCAACTTCTCTTGCCATCACGTCCTGCTCTATAGGTTTACTGGAGGGAAGACAGCAGCCCGGGGGAGCTCGCCTGTCTTCCTCCTGTCCTCAGTGCGTTGGGATCCTACGAGCCCTGGAAAATACCTTTACCCACCCTATACTTTTCTATCCCAGATGGAAGGTCTGGAACACTCTTCAGGGCTTCCCCCAAGGACCTCCCTAATGCGCAAACCAAGGAAAGACCAAGACCTGAAATAAAAGGTGGATTCATCTCTGGTCTTTCTCTCCCGGGCGAGCCAGGGGAGGGAAGGTCTGCTTCCCATGTGCTTGTGAGTATTTTCTCAGCCCTAGCCTCAGAATAGGCTTTCTTTGCTCTAAAAGGTATTACAACTGCAGGCTCCCTTTCTCTGATAGAGCCTGCCTGTGGTGAAGGGCAGCAGGGAGTAATGGCTTTTGTCAAGGAGTCTCTTCTCCCCTACAGAGGTGTCAGCTCCCCTCGCTGGGGCTTGTTCCCCTCACTCCTTGTGGGAAGAACTGTCAAAGACTGTCAGGATAAATTCTCTGCTCTTACTCGCGTCTTTTCTTTCTCTCTCTCTCCCCCTCCCGCCTCTCTTTTGATTCTGTCTTGATGTCATCTCTTCAAAGTATACTACCTGTAAAATATTGATTCACAGCAGGCTGCATCTGCCAGGATCAGATTTCTCTTCTGCTGGCAGCAGTAATAAACTACCACAGACACAGCAGACCCCGTGCCAGCTTCATCACTGCTTCGCACACACACACAGCCGTCTGTCTCTTGCCCGACTCTACATAATAAAACAGTGTCCAGAGACATTGCAGAAGTAGGGAGACCAAGCGACAATAGGTGGGGACATAAAAGAGACCATGGCACCTGCAAACCGAGGACATGGAGGTCTCACCCAATGCAGCAAATGAGTCAGAAGCTCCCCAGTCTCCGAGGGCAACTGGAGGACCAGCAAAGCCTCTCAGCTCCTTGCCAGCCATACTACCCTCCATCATCTCCACCTCGCATCCTCCCTCCTTTCCCCAATGTCTTGAGCCAGCTTGTGGCATGGTGGATTGAAGCATTGATAACTCAGGAGGCTCGCAGAATACAGGATGGCGCGAATGTATCTAGTAATAGAAATGTATTACTAGAGAATAACAGAGGTAGCAAAGAGGCAGCACTTTCAATCCCCGTGGTTTGAGTGAAGTCACTGGACTTCTCTGTTTCGGCTTTCTCATTGATAGAATGGGATTTATAGTTGGAAGGCATTTAGGAGACAGCTTGGCATAAACTACGATTAAACTATTTTTGTTTTCAAGTATATACATATAATTTTCCTGATTAGAAATGAAAAGTCTGGTCTAAATGAAACAGTGTTGGCATGTCTCTTTCCTCTGGGATGTAGCCACCTCCTGCTCTTAGAAATGCCCTGGAGAGACAGGCATCTGGGACTTGAGTGGGCACCTCAGTGAGCTGAGTGCCTTCTCCTCACTTCGTCTCACTTGTTCAAAATGTCGCTGCCTCCGCGGAGGTCAGCTGTGGGAAGACCTTGCTGATCTTCAGTGGCATGCGTCTCTGCCACTCACAGGCTGGCTGGGGGGAGGAAGGTATTAAACAGAGAAGCAGCCATCCAAAGTCAGTAAATCCGTCATCAGGGCTGACAGCTGTAGGTTTGCATTCTTGTTTTACTGCGACTTTGAGCAAGCTGGTGAAGGTGGCTGTGGCACCATCCCTGGCCTGTGAAGAGTTATGATTTCCTACTGTACTAAGCTACTGAAGGGACTTTCCCACTTATCACCCTCTGGGGAGCCCTCCCTTTTGCAGTACAGGGAGGAATTTACCCCATTGTGACCAACTGTTAAGCTTCCTTTGAAGCCTGTTTTAATTCAGGTTTGGTTCAGCTTGTGATGGCTTCGGAGTCAGTGGGGAAAACATTGATGGTATGACAAACTAGCAGCCTGTATTTTTTTACATACTGTTAAAGAAATCATGAGTCTTTTATATTTGTGTTCTTTTGCTTTTATTGGGAGAGCTGTCCTTTGAGGCCTCTCAGCTCCCCACTTTATATTCTTTCTCCTGTTCAAGCCTCAAAGCCTCCCACACAGTAGCAGGCTTCCCTTTGATGAGGCATGCTGGAGCAAGTTTCATCTGGAGGCTGCCACAGTCAATGATCTGGGGTCGAATGATGCTGCGGAGTCAAGTGCAGCATGCATGTGTCCCTCCACTGTGTGGAGAAGGATCATTTCTTCAGAATGAGGCAGAGCCTTACTCTCCTGCAGACCTCAAAGGGCGCTGTGATGTAATGGGCTTCTTGTAGGCGCATTGTATTCAACCTGTCACCCTGGCATGCTCTGTAGAACGGCTGTGTTCTTTTCCTGCCGGGATTCTAAATGATTGTGTTTTCTTCCATCTATAGAGCAGGAGTTTAGCCCTATGCCAAGGTAACTGTTGACACCCAATGGTGGGGGTGATTAGAATATGTGAGCGCAGAGGATGCTAAAATGAAGTGTAGCATGGATGCAAAGGGCTAAACCTTCATCCTGGACTAGGTGTCACCAAAATCCCCTCAAAAGAATGACTTTTCTCTGTATTGATGGAATGGGGTGAGTTAGGGCATGGTTATTTAGAAATCAAAAAATTCAGTTGCATGATTAAACTGACTGGGTTTGGAGCAGGTCTGCAGGTGTATTACTGTAAGCATGATGACTTGACCTCTGCCTTCAGTTCTGAATTTCAAAATGCATTGATAGGGACTCTAGGCATGATGACCTGTGTGAAGTGCCTAGGACAGAGACTGACACATAGGCTCAGATCACCAGTAATGACCGGTTACTATGAAGAAGCATTGCAGAGTCATGAGTTTTTAGGATTGCTTCTCTTAGGAACGTGATAAAACAGAGACTGAAAGACAAGTTGGCAAAGAGCTTTAAAGTCAGTGTTGGTTTTTATCTGTCAGCAGGACACTTGCATTCTTTCTCCTTTTTGCAATTCCTGGCAGAAAGGAATGTGGTAGAAACTCAAATGCTTTTCGAAGAAACCAACCCTCAGATGCCATCTAAGCATATGGTCACTAGGCAAAAACTTTCACCACCAGCCCCACTGATCTGGTTACAACTTTATTGTTCCTTTCAATTAGAAAAATATCTTTCTATTGTTGACTTTGATCTTTCCCACAGGGGAGTCTGTGCTAATTTGCACAATTGGGTTAGCCTACATCATGCCAAAGGTTTCTGTGTATTCATTTAACTAATATTTATTTTGAGTCTTCATATTTCCCTAAGTGCAAAGGTTTAGTCTCTATTTTCATAATCCAAAAGAGTGAAATAGACTAGAATAATTCACTGTGCTAAATATTCAGGAAGCTATAAATAGAAGCTGTTATGTAAATGCAAAGGAAGGGAGCTCTATGACCTTGGGAGTGTGTGCTCCCGGAGATCAGGGAACAAGGGAGGGCATCTAGAAATGGTGGCATCTGCCATTCTGAGAGTGGCCTTACATTTCAATGCCTAAGTGGAGACTTTCACAAGGAACAAAATGTCCTATAAAGTGGCTGACTGGAGTCAGCTCTGTGACAAAGGGATGAAATTCTAGAGTGAGGAACTTCTCATTCAGCTTTGCAAGCTATAAAACAAAAGAATATCCTTTGTCAATGAGAGTTTGGAGGGTGGAGTTATGGGGGAAAGGCATCTTTATAATGAACCAAAGTTCCAATTTCTGATGTCAGGAATTGATGGATGGGCATTGTGTGGTACACAGAACATTTCTGTCATAGTTTCTATTGAGAGGGAGAATGAGCACATTGTTTTGTACTGACTGATATCTGTCAAAAAAAGAACGTTACCACGACTTAAACAGAAACATCACTGTATCTCTTTTATTAGTAACATCAAGAAAGGCCACACTGTGACTGCCACAGTACTTAGGAAATTACTTGTGTATAAAAGCCCTTTCCTTCGTAGGTAAACACGGGCAAGGATGTTTGAGTCACAAAGAAGCCAGTTCAGGTAATGGCCTGGCAGCATTCACAATGGTAAAAAGAAGTGATGAAGAATTGGGAAGCAAAGGGAAAGCTCATTTGAAGAAGAAGCAGAATCAATAACGTTAGCGAGCAGACTTGCTCATCTGTAAAATGAGGGGTTTGGGGCTGGAGCGAGTCCAAGATTCTTGCCAGCTTGACACTTCATGGACCTATGGATCCAACAAGGAGCAGACAGGCAATATAAGGAGCTGCCTAACCCATTAATTAAAGCTTACTATTCCTTTCTTCTCTAGAGTGGAATGTCTCACATACACTTCTCAACGTCAGGGCTTTTTATTAGCTTAAAATTATGTAGTAATTAAGTTAGTTATTTGACAATTTCATACATGTAGCTCACTAAGCTCTGTTATTCTCCTATCCCAATCAACCTTCCCTTCTCCATACAAGTCTGTTTTCTAGATTAAAGACTTTTGGTTTAATTTTGTAACCTATTTAGTTTAACCAGTGTCTTTGGATTGGGGTGATGTGGGGGTCCCCTCTGTATGCTGTGATTACCACTAACAAATAAAGAAACTGCTTTGGACCTATAACAAGGCAGAACTTATGTAGGCAGGGAAAGCTGGACTGAATGCTGGGAGAAAGAAGGGTGGAATCAGATAGTTGCCATAAAGCCGCCAGAGTCAGACATGCCCAATCTTTGCTGGTAAGCCACTACAGATATACAGATTAATAGAAATGGGTTAAGTTAATATAAGAGTTAGCCAATAAGAAGCTAGAGCTAATGGGCCAACCAGTGTTTTAATTAATATAGTTTATGTGTGGTTATTTTGGTTCTGGGCGGCCAGGACGTACAAGCAGCCTCTTCCTATATTGGGGCTATCTGCTGGCTCCTGGTACAGTCACCAGTGGGTGTGCCACTGAAGGAAATAACTACCTCCCCCACCAATCTATTAGCATTAAATAGTTCATTGGTGAGGGATAAAGTTCTCTGGTTGCTGATGGGCCCATTCATGTGTAGACCAGTGCAGGCATCTTCAGTGGTTGAAAGTTCTTTACTGCTGCGTATTGCTTAGAAGGAGGCATTTTACAGCCCTTTTGTCTGTCTGCTTCCCCTCTGCAATGCTCCTTAATCCTTACATGGGATGTTATAAATGTCTTGATGAGTTAGGACACTCAGTTATCATTTATTTTCTTTGCTGGCCATAAGTCTGAATTCACTGAAGTTCACAAGGAGAGAGGATTCTTTGATTAAGTGTGAGCATAGCAAATGTCTATAGATATGGACATATATATTTAGAAGGAAATTTGATGCTATATTAATTTAGATAAAGAATTAAATTTCTTCCCAGGGTCTATGACCTCCCCTGTCATGGACTTTTGAGTGGATTCACAGTACCAAGTATAAGTTTTTCCATGTGGAGCAGGTCTCAAATCTAACAAGAGAGTGGTTGCTACCCCCATAACAATCCTGCCACTATTGTACAGGATCTGGGAGGTTGGTATCATAGTAGTTCCTAGAATTCACAGTTGAATAATACCACTGTTGCCCTTTCTCCTACAGAAAACTGCATAGCATTTTCTAGCACTATAAAAACTATCTGACAGTAAATATTACTTTTCTTGTTGCTGTGACCAAATATCCAACAAGAAGTCATTTGAGGGAGGAAGGACTGACTTTGGCTCATGGGTTAAGCAGAGATAACAGTCATTCATCATAAGGAATAAAGCGTGAAATAATCCCACACAAGTTTGAATTCAAAGGGTTATTTATTTGAGGGGAAAAAACTTACAGAACACCGTCCTACACGGCAGCCAGGAAAGGAGTCTAGTTGCTGGAGCAAGAGAGAGCACGGAGGGCTACTGCTGCTTTTTAAAGAGAAAGAGACCATGCCCCAGTGGGCTGGTATCTCAACGGCTATTGGCTGAAGGAGTGGAAGGAGCTCCAGCAGCACCTCCCCCTTTGTTTAAGTAAAAGAGTTCTAAACCTACTACAAAATTATATACAATAAGAACAAATATTCCATTCTAACTAGCTTAAGTCTTGTATAATAAATAACCCGGCCAAGTCATGAGAGGAAAGTAACTATCAAAAGGCCAAGGCAGTTTTTTTACTCAACCAATGAAAGCAATACATAAACAGAAGGACCTCCTACACCAGGGAAGGCATGGCCATGGGAGCTTGATATGGCTGGTGACCATGTACCTACAGTTTGGAAGCAGAGAGGACTGGAATGAGAGCTTGACTATAAACCACAAGGCCTATCCATAATAGACAACCTACTTTAATGAGCCCTCCATCATTTGACAAGGTTCTATAAATTTTAAGACACCACTCCCAGCAGGGAACCAAGTGTTCAGACCCATGAGTTTGTGGCAACCATTCACATTCAACCCCCAGCAAGATGTTCCTGATAGAGTATGCCTTAATCACAGATTCTGTTTTCCTTTTCAACAGGGTACAGAGGGCTGAGCAGCTCTAGAGGATGGCTGAACTCTAGGACAAAGGAAATCCAGAACTCTCATGCTTGAAGGAAATCTGTTGGTTGACCAGGAGGATTCTTCTTAATTGTCAGTGAACAAGAATAACTTTCAGAGACTTATCCATTACAGCAATTACATTATGTATATAGGTGTCAAATCTCCTGCTCTTATACAGGATGATAAATTTATGAACTGAAGAAACCCTGTTCTAGTTAGGTTTCTGTTGCTGTGCTAAGCACTGACCAACACCAACTTGGGCAAGAAAGGATTTATTTGGCCTACACTTCTATGTTACAGTCCATCATCTAGGCAACCCGGAGCAGGAGCTCAAGTCAGGGCTACCCCGAAGAAGCTTCATCACCATGGCTGCCTAGACAAGACTTGACATCAGTACAGAAACAAACCTGAACTCCCTCCTAGGAAATGTACAACTGTCCCCAGAGACATCTGTGTTCTAAGCACCTCAATAGTTCTCTTTCTTTGTGACTATTTGGTGTGTGGGTCACAAGAAGGCTTTATCAGATCCTGACATCTTCAAATATCTGTGGAAAAGGTATTAAATCAGGATTCTTGGAAAGTTTCTTAAACGTTTAGTTCACATTTTAATAGACTTAAAAATTGTATTTTTGTTGCTCTGTTTTTGTTAACACATGTTATATATAATATAGTTCATTGCAATATTTCCAAACATATACATAATGCATTCTTATCTATTCATCCCACATCCCTTCCTGTCCTCTCCAAATCCCTCTGATATGTTTCTGTTTCTCCTTCCACCTCTTCCCTCCTCCACTGTCTCTGTCTGATTTCACCAGAACTGCTCACAGCCACATGGCTGGGGGACATGAGCACAGCGTCAGTGGTTGTACCACTAAAGAAAGTGCATCTTCTCTCATCAGTCATTGTCATTTCTCTTCTGAAAGACAGGGTGAGGCCAAGAAATTAATTCTACTCTAGCCAAAGTTAGGGTGAGGTCATGAAGTGTTGATGGTCTGAAACTCAAGGAATCCTTCAAAGAGTGAATTGCTCCTTAAAAGTGGCCTCAGCATTGCCCTCCCCTAATCACAATCCTGTCCCCAACTTTCACAGATAAATTATTATGGAAAGGTGTACCTCTGAAGTGTCCAGAGCAACTTTTGACTGCTCGGAGTTTCTGTCTGAATTTGGGTATCTACTAGTAACTTCGTAATGAGAAATGCGGTAGGATCGGCTCCAGAGTCAAGGAGAGTTCCTGCTGAGTAAATGACACTGGAGAAGAAAAGCCTCTCTTTTGGTCTTTACTTGAATAATAATAATAATAAAAAAGGCCTATAATTGGATTTCCTTAAAGACTTGGAGACCTAACATCTTTGTAACTTTTTGGATTGAAAGTTAGTCCTTTTGAATTCTATTAACTTCACAGCCTACAGTTTTTAGAAAGTGAGGGTTATGTAGCTTCTGAGGAAATCAGGAACAATGAAGAGAGCAATATTTGCATTCACAAGCTATTCTGTGTTGGCAGATTGTCATCTTTTGTAGAGATATCACAGTTTCTCAAAAGGACCACTTTGAAGATAAAGAATTATATTTAATCATTCTTTATTAATAAAAATGTCGTTTTTGAATACTGACTGTGACAATCAAAGATCCCATTGCCCTTAGCATGGGGCTGCCCACTTCAGGTAGACAAACTCCAAGGAAGGGTGCCGTCACTCTCCCATCTTCACCTCGGGGAGAACAATGGCTCATATTTGTCCCTTTCATTCCGAACGTTTCTAAGGCATTCATTTTAGCAGAAGAATGAGAACTTAGTTTCATTCAGGCTAGGAAATTCCCAGCCTGACATCGAAGGAAATGACAGCAAATAGCTACAGCAGATAGTGGTTAGAAAAAAACCACAGGGATGGAGCAGGCCCAATTTAGTATAGTCCAGCCTTAGTATATGAGTCTAAGGCTCAGTGATTTGTTACACGGGAGAAAGATTTGGCTCTTCTTGGCGACAGCAGGATAAGCAGGATCTCTGAAGAGTTGCTTTCCCTATTCTAGAAATGTCTCAAGAAATCATGATTAGATTGAGGCTTCAGTTTTAGGAAGTTGCTGGTTTTTTACTTTCTAGGAAAGATACTGATCTTTTTGCACCTGTACCACTGGCAGACTGATGCAATCAAGGCAGAGAAGTGATCACAAATTAATTAGTATATTGAAAGCATGACTTTTAGGATTTGAAAAAAAAATGCTGCTTTGTGTTCTTTCTAGTTGGTCTTTAAAATTAAGACCAGGGAAGGAATTTTCCTCTGCTCCTGGATAAGAGCTCTCATTGGAATTTCCTGCTTACTCTTAAGTAACTTTGGTGTATGGGTTGCAGGTAAGTCTAAGGATCTGAAGCATTATCCAATACCATCCTAAGACTATTACGTCATCACTTCAACACAAATCACAGTAAACTAAATAGTAATACTGTTTTATGTCGATCAAAGATAAAACATGACAAAGGATTATAATTCACTGCCCTAAAGGTTAGACGATTATTTTAATCATCTTTGAAAGATTAAACTTCTTCCATGAGTTTCCACCCTTGTGTTGAGGCCTCTTGTTGACTTGCTTCGTTCCCATCTGCTCTGGTCAGCATGGGAGGGAGAGAGCCAATGAGGGATGCTTTCCTTATTTTTCAGACTCATTCCAGGGGCTTCTCCTCTGAGGCTTTCTTAATTTGGCCCTAGCTTTTTTTACAAGTCTGTGGAGTCACCTGTCTTACCCTCCCTGGGGCCTATTTTAAAAGTGCTGCGGTCAAAGCAGAGGCTGGAGGAGTCTATGTTGATACTGGAATCACTGAGTGATTTGCCAAAAAGAAAACAGACTGATGAAATATTCCAATGATTCAATTTTTTAAAAAAATTTTAATCAGCTTTCTATGTTTTTTTTTTTTTTTTTTTTTTTTTGGTAAAAATTCTTCACTGACTCTTGCTCTATCTCATGTATGACACTTTGTGGTATGCTCATACTCAGCTAGACGACCTGGCATGTGTGAGTTCTCACCCTGTGTTTCCATGGAGATATCTGTGGGCTATAGAACCCTTTGTATTAGCTTTCATATTGTTATGATCAAGACAAAAAATAACCCAAGGGAGGAAGGATGTATTATGTCTCAGTATTTGGGGGTCTGACCCATCATGGTGGGGTTGGCATAACATAAGTTGGGGTAAATTCAGTAAGAAATAACCAACAACCAAATCACAGTATAGATGTTGTGCTGGCTTCAAATTTCCCCCATCAAATTAACCCATTACTTTTGAATTCAGCCTCACTTATATTTGCAGGACATGGTCAGAATGCAACCAGATTCTTTGCCAGAATATAACATTTGGTTCTTAGACTGGTTCCTGATAGAGTTTTTGTTACCCCTTGAAACCTGGTGACCTCGAATAGCTCTGCATTTCTGTCAGCCTTCTCTTCCAAACTCCTACCAGAGCATCCATTAAGCTCAACTTATAGCATTCTAGGGCTTTCTTTGTGTGCAGCTCCAAACTCATGATTCCTCCTCAAAACCAGTGCTACCCAGTTCCAAAAGTCTAAGAATCACAGTCAGTTTTCTCACAGTGATGACCCCATTCTCCAGGATCGGTTTTCTACATTATTATTTTTAATATTGTTCTCACCAGATTCCTGACAGGAAGCAACTTGAGGGAAGGATTTATGTTGTCTCACTGAGGTTTGAGAGCGCAGTCCATCGCAGCCGAGAAAGCACATTTGGGTGGGTCAAAACGCAAAGAGATATGGATGCTTGCACTCAACCAGCTTTCTCTGTTTTCTCAACCAGTCTGGGTTCCCAATCAATGGGATGGGATCATCTCTTCAGAGGTGTTAGTTCTTTCTGGAAGAAAGAACTTCTGCTCACAGGCATACTCAAAGCTGTCTGTGTGTGACTAAATCCCTCAGTCTAAGTGTTTCTTAGTCCACTTAAGTTGACAAAGCCACAGCCCTCACCTGCACTGATACCTGCTCCCTTTTTATTTGGACTTCATCTGAATATGAGCTCATTTTTTATCATGTTATGGCTTAACTTAAGCAACTGTGTTCAGCTCCTTGCTGGCTGTGAATTCAATGATAGGGGGTAGGTATAGAGTAGGGACTGGAGACAACAGATAGATCTCATTAGGAGAGGAAAATAAAATAGTTTTGGATGGGAGGAGCAGGTTGGGAAGGAAAGAAGAAAGAGGGCTGTGGTAGGGAATACAGGGGGAGTCAACTAAATTTAAGGGATATTTGAGCGGTAGTATAGAAGCCTAATACACTAGAAACTTCATAAAATATGTACATATATAAAAATGATCTAAATAAAATTGCCAAATAATGGGACAGAGTCCCAACTGGCAGTCTCTTGTCACCAAAAAAGATTCCAGTGCTGGGGTTGGGTTACATCTAATTGTTGAAAAAGGACTCCTGCCAGAAACCGCAAACAACCCAGGCTGTTGCCAAGACCACAGGTGGCTCTCCACAAACTGGCAGTGAGTACCCATTACTGAAGACAACTACTCACTGAACATGGAGATGTGGGGCTGGAGTCTACATGGAACCTTCATCCCTGTCTTTCAGTGTCTTTGGAACGGGAACGTACTATGCACACTCTCAAAAGAGAAACAAAAACACGAAACCACCAATAAAACCTTTATCTACAATGCTGTCTTGCTTGCAAAACATGCTAGGGCAGTGTTGGAACAAAACTTATGAGGAGAACCAACCAATAACTGTTGTGATTTAAGGGCCTCTCCATGAGGTGGAATCCATACTCTACACTGCCTGGCTGACCATGAACCTGAGACTAGATAGACTTAGGATAAAATCATATAATATTGGTCTATAAAAGAAAAAAAGATGTGATAAAATGACTCCTAATATTATTTTGGTGTCCTTACAGACAGTGTGTTGCTCGGCCATCATCAGAGAAGCTTCTTCTTGCAGCCAATGGTAACAAATACATTACGCAGAGAGTGAGAGACCTTGGAACACTCAGCCCCGAATGGGATGTCTCAATCAAATCCTTTCCCTCAGAGCTCAGGAAAGCCCAGGAAAGAAGTTGAAAGAGTCAAAGGAGATGGAGGACACCAAGAACACAAGACCCTCTCAGTCAACATGAGCAAAGCTCATATGAGCTCAGAGACTGAGGCAGCACACACAGGGCCTGCACCAGTCTGCAGCAGGTCCTCTGCATATGTTAGGTTTCCACTTTAGTGTTTTTATGGAACTCTTGGGTGTGCAAATGAGTGGGTCTGTGATTCTTGTGTCCCCTCTTGGGCTCTTTTCCTTTTGCTGATTTGTCTTGTCTATCTTAATTGTGATAGTTTTTGTGTTATCTTACCTTACTATACTTTGCTATTTTTTAAAAGAATGAATGATGACAAATAACTAAAATGTTACTTAAACCTGCTGGGAGAGGGAACAGTCAGTTTTATTCAATGGAGTGACATTCGATACATCAACCACTCAAGGACAGGCCTCATGTTGACTAACATATAATGGACTCCACAGTTTTTTTTTTTTTTTTTGGCATGTGTATGTGTGTCCTTTTATTCAGTTTCAGTTTGTTATTTGTTTTTTTTCTTTTTGGTTTTGGGGAGTTTATAGTTGCATTGGGTCTTTACTTGTTTTTTGATAAAGAACTTAAAGTTGGGTGGATTGTGAGATGGAGAGGACCTGAGAGGACTTGAGGGAGGGGAAATATGATCAAAATACATTTAAATTAAATTTTTTTAAATAACAAAAGATTGAAAGATTTCTAAGTGTAAATATCTCTGTTGTCCACTATACGTCATATAAAATCATTTTATAACCTATTAATCTAACACCTCTTCTCCCACGAGGTCCCTCCATACCTGTCCCATTACTTCTCCCTCGCTTTTTCTGCTCCAACCCTTCTCTTATCCTCTATACAATATGTACAAATATTTAGTGCCCTTCTAGGGATCTTATCAATCATGAGGAACACGATATCCTGCACATGAAAGCCTTGATGAAGAAAAGTATTTTTGAAATCACCACACAGATGTTTTTCAAATAAAATTTGTTTCAGGTGAGACGCTTCACTTCTGAGCTCCCCTGTTCCTTGCTCCAGACTTTTGCCTCCCACAAGCTGCCCACCTGTTCTCATTCCATGCGTCTCCTTTGCCCCTTCTCTTCATCTGCACCCCTTCCTGATTCCTTAGTGTTTTGTAGTGTTTTATCTTTTATTCACGTGCATGCCTATTTATATGTATGTTATATATATGCATCTTATACATATATATGCAAATACATATGTAAGCTATGATCTGCATTCAGCTTTGTCTTTCTTAGTTTAGATCACTTTGCTTAATATAATACTCTTCAGATTCATCCATTCATCTGTTGTGGGATATTATTTTAAGATGTGTTACATTTGTTTATGCTGTGAAATATTTGTTTTAATGATGCAAAGATGTGTTGCATTCTTTTATGTTTCATTTGCTTAACTCTGTGGAGCTGTCTTATGTTGCCTGTATAAAGCACCCGATTCGTCTAGTAAAGAGCTGAATGACCAAGTAGAAAGAATAGGTGGGGCTGGCAGGCAGAGAGAATAAGTAAGCGAAGAAAATCTCGGAAGAGAAGATCAAGAAGCAAGAAAAGAAAGGCCAGCCATCTAGCCAAACAGCCAGACACAGAGTAAGAAGGAAAGAAAAGATATACAGGAACAGAGAAAGGCAAAAGCTCAGAGGCAAAAGATAGATGGGATAATTTGAGTTAAGAACGGCTGCCTAGAAAGGAATTAAACTAAGGCTGACATTCATAACAAAGAATAAGTCTCCATGTATTTATTTGGGAGCTGGGTGGCAGCCTGCCCCACCCAATGAATAAAGAGTTTAAAAAAAAACCAACTACATTCAACACATTACATAATGTCAATTTCCTACTTGGCCAAGTAGCACTTCATTGTGCATATGTACCACCTTTTCATTATCCACTCATCTTGATGGACATCTAGTTTGATTTAATTATTATTAGTAGAGCATCCATCAACATGGATGTACAAGTATCTCTCTGATAGAATATAGAGTCCTTTTGGTTTGCATGAAGGCAAACAATCTTAATAAAATACTTGCCTTGAAAGAAGAGCATAAACCACCCAAATGAAGTAATTGCCTCTTTTATTCTTTATATTAAATTATTTAACATGTGTTACTAAACACCTTTGTGTATGTGGGGTATACATGTGTGTGCGCAGACATGTGCACATGTGTGTGGAAGTGTTGATGCAAGTATTTACACCTGTCAGTATCAGATGTCGTCCTCAGTCACTCTCCACCTTGTAGTTTTGATGCAGGGTCTCTCACTGAACCTGGAGCTCCCTTACTCAACTAGGCTGGCAGTCCTATGAGCTCCAAGGATTCACTTGGCTCTGCTTTCCTAGCACTGGGGCTACAGAATACTGCTGTACCTAGAATTTGACGTGTGTCTTGGGGATCCAAACTTAGGCTTTCAGTGTGTGTGCAGTAAACCATCTTCCCAGCTCGCTTTTCCTAATATTTCATTAGTTCCAGTGAAGACAAAAATGTAGACGGGATCCTGATCTTGCCTTCCAGAGCTTACATCTTGGGGATAGCAACTCGTATTTGATACTTGATTTTTTTCACCAAAATTAGTTTTGGTACCAGTCTTAGAACTGCTAGTTTTCTCTCATGATGAATATGTCAATGAAAGTTGTTTGTAAGGCTGTTAATTTTTCCTCATAAAGCATCAGAAGGTGGTAGTAGCCGAATGGCATTTAAAACCCCAACCCACAGTCACTTGTTTTATTCATGATATAGGACTGGAATTCACCTGACAATACACATGTCCCCCCTAGCCATGCACTCTTTTATTATTATCTTCCAATTTTAACAGGATTCATCTTGTCACCGATTTAAGCAAAAAGTTATTTCTTAAATTGCATCCTTGGGGTTTATTTTTTCATTTATTTATTCTGTGAAACCAGCCTTGTGGCTTACCATGCAACCACATTATCCGTTCTGTAACTTTTTGCATCATATGGAATGGAATTGGATGGAATCACATTTCCCATTCAAGCTTGTCAATCTTATAGGTTGGCTATATCACAAATACATCTTTTTATTCAGTATAAAGTTTTTTTTTATAGAATGAAGTAGCGATTTTTATTTTAGCTAAGTGGGAATTTTCTTTGCAATATTTCGTAGTGTCTCCCTAAGTCCATGCCTGTGTTGCCTGCACAGACTGGAATGTGAAGAGTCTAGAACGCAAGTCTAAGGTGCTGTTCAGCACCATCCAGTGGATGGCAGGGAGACATCAAAATTGAAAACATGATTAAAACATGATTGAAAACAGGAAGTAGGGCTGAGTTGATGTCCTGAATGGATGTCTTAAAAGTGACAGTACTGGGACCAGGAGACTGTTGCAGTGTTCCCAGAAGCAAGAGGAAGATGAAGGGAATGTGCAATCAGACCTGGTGCAAAGCACAGGTATGAGGGAGATCTAGAGGGGAGCCTGAGAGGGCCTCTGGATACTTAACAGTAGTAGATGAGGCACACATAATGGGGAAAACACTCAACACCAAACCTCCTCAGAATATGCAACTATTGATTCAAGTCAGTAATTGTGCAGAGTGGTCTATGTCCTGAGAGTTTATAAACAGAAACATTGGTTAAGCCTTACAGTAATCTTGGGAGTGGGTATAGTAACCACCATCATTTGCACAAGTAAGTGGCTGGGACACAGAAGACCATGTCTGGAACCGTAGAGTCAATCAGCAGTGTCGCTGGGGTTTGAATACAGGTAATTCACCTTCTAAGATGATGCTCATTTCATCGTGCTTCATATCCTCTATTTATTTTCAGAAATCACGAATCTTTTTTCTTTTAGTCTGATCAAACTTGTAGGGCTTTATAAAACATCATTGGATGCCAAACCTCATTTCTCAATTGCTAATAAATGACCACCCTTCCCTGACCGAGGAAATAAATCAATTATATTCTAGGTCTTTGGAAGTATTTTCTGAAATAGGGGCTGCGTGGGTCAGCCAAGACCATATTAAGTAGGATAACAATATCATTACCAACTCTTTCACCACTTAGATTCTGTATTCCTAGATATTTGAAAGAAAGATTGCTCTATAAATCCATATATAAAATTTAAGAGAGAATTTTTAAAGACGTGGCTTACATAGAGTTTTTTTTCCTGTGTAGTGCAGACCTACAGTTCAAGGTGACCTTCCCAATTGCAGAAATACCATTCACAGGAAAGATGAACGACAGTACACTGCAGACAGAAACAACCTGAAAACTACGTTGTTGGATTGTTCTCTGTAGCTTGTGAGATCCTATCCTGTGGACTATAAGGACTTCTGTATTAGAATGTGCATTTCGTTGGAGGAGAGCTTAGGAGCAACTTTGACAATGGTTATAGGAGCTCCACATATGCGTGATGGATTTACCTTAAGGACTTTCACACTGTTCAAGAATGACTTACCAATTGCATATCAATCCTCTCAGTGTCCACAGAGTTTATCAATAAGTTTTATTCTCTTGTTTAAAAAGAAGGGAAGAAAAGAAGCTCAATCTGTCAGCTGAGACAATCTACAAGCACAGGCAAGCTTGCTGACTGCGGACACGCGTGCATCAGGATTAATCTTGCAGCTTCCGTGTGCATTTAGATGGAATCCAGGTAGAGGGAAGCCTACTTCCCTGCCTCCCTCTGTTCTTTCCTTCTCTCCCTTTGGTTTCTCTTCTCCTCTCCCTTCCTTCCTTGAAATGTTCAGAAGTGACTCTAATCCTGACCAACCATTGGGGGGAAAGCCTAGCTTCATTTTTTTTTTCTGTTTTCATCCTTTCTACTTAATATGAAAACAAGATTTTCTTACAGGAGCTCCTGATTTACATTTCTGCTCCATTGGTGGGTTTCTCCCTTGGTGCTCAGCAACATCTCACTCCTAATGACTATTTATAGCCTCCCAGGGTTTCTGTGGCCCTAAGTATCACCACGGAATTTATCAGAGTTCTTGCCTATTCTGATTGCTTAGGTGCACCTGCTGTGGGATTTATAGCCTTGAAAATAAGTACCAAACACCTAGTGGCTTCTGAACTTTTTCTTTTTAAATAAGTCTTTCAAGCAGGTTGCTTTCCACCCTTCCCTCCTTAGGAGGCCCACAATGGCTGCTTCTACATGATGTTGAATCATCCAGATGAAAAGTGAAAATTCTGTCAATCTCCTGCGCTCAGCTGTGGTTTAATGTAAGAGGCATTTGTATGGTGGTTGTGATGAAAAGAGGATGGGGAGACGGAGAAGGAGCTGGATCTTTGCCTCCCACGTCCTCCTGTCTCTCATCCCAAGTCACAATATTCATTTATCCCACCGTTGTTACCTTGTGACTCCGAGAGGTAGTATCTGCTTTTGAGACCAAATAGGGCACTCGATTATCCTGACCCTCATTTTTTCACTCCTTACTCTGTACTCTGTCCTGTGTACATGGCCTTCCCCAAAACATCCCTCTGTAGTCATTGAACAAAAGCTAAATATTTTTACATGCATTTACTCTTTTACCATTCCTTGAAAAAATACGAATCCTCTATGCTGGAAAGATGAACGATGCATTCTATTGTGCCTATCTCTTAAAAGCAAGGAAAACACGAAGAGCAAGAGCTTTCTAATGAAACATTGCAGATAAACTATCTAAGCTATGATTGTTTGCTTCAACTGTGATGTAAAGAAGTAGGGGAACTGGACACAGACTCCATGCCAGAAAAGCCAGTCTGTGTGGCTAATATGGGACACACTGAGACAATTATGAGACAGCACTGTTCTCTTTACCCTCAGGACTAATAGCTCTGGGCACAGGGTAAGTGGTGTGTCTAGGATGGTTTCAGGAGAGTTTATCAGTTGAGTTCATCTTCAGAGCAGCTACAAGCCTGCCGTGTTTTCCTTGGGACTGACGGATGGGCTCCACCATTTTTCCTGCTGAGCTGATGAGAACCTAGAATGAAGCCTTCACTGTCAAGAAGGTTTGACTTGGTAAAGCTGAGTTTCCCTCCAATAACTCAAGTCTTGCTGAGAGTCTTTTGTCACATTCAAGCTGGCATGATTTAGCCTTCACCCTTGCTTTACTCACCTGTTTATCCGAAGAAGCAAATACTGAAGTTCTCTCTGTTCCCATGGAATTCCTAGTGTCAAGCCACCATCATCCTTCCCTGGGAAAATCCTTGCCATGCTGGGAAAGATGTATAGTTGGCATCACTCTATTCTCACAGGAGACCCAGTCTGCTTCCTGTCACAAGAGGAAGGAAAGGGCGGTCTTGTGGATGATAAAGGAATTCTCTTACACTACACTCATCAGCTCATGGTAATGAGAGTGTTTGTCCTAAATTCTAGAGATATTTAGTTATCCTACTGTTCCCTCTTATACTAGCCTAATATAGGCTCTGAAGTCTCTAATGCTTAGTGAGAATTCTGTGAATTTCCAGATTGTGCCTATTTGGGCTTTTCTTTAGTAGGCATTATCTATTCATGATATGATAACTCTCCATACTTCCTCAACTCTCACCCTCTACTTTGCTCTTTGGGGGTAGTCCTGGCTAATTGCTTCCTCCCCATGCCCTTCACCTAAGTCTGTTGTTCTTCTAGATATAATGCTAATAGGCTAGTCTCCCACACCCAGCAGCTTCCACAGCAGCTGTATTATATTCTAGTAATCATCCTCAACACCATCACATATCTTCACACAGAAGCTTATCATATCTAAGGCGATGTGGAGCACTTCGGCTTCTCCGCAGGTACTGTGAAACACATCAGCACCAACACCTGCCAAGCCTACCACTTAAGATCATCAGGGGAAAGAAAGCATCAGGACGGTGGGCCATTTGTATACATTTCTTTTGGTTATTTTGATGCACATTTTGTCCTGTAAATTCATAACAAGATCCTACCCAAAGCTGCCTGCCTGTCTTGTGGGCCAGATAATGATGGACAAATAACACCAGTGAGCAGGGAATTCTGCTGGGACTCACCGAGAGGAATTTCCAGTTACAGCAATATTTTTGTTGTGGTTTCACCAGTGGCACTTTCAGAAATATTTCCCAAGTGATTGATTACTATGGCTTATTGGCTCTAGTTGCAAGCTTTTCCACCTTGGGCCTTTGTCTCTTACCTATGCTATTTCTGGAAGAGGTGAGACACAGGAGTCACAGTCCCCCCCGGGGCCTCCCACCCAGAATTTAAAGAGCTGACATGGAGGACGTGTTGCATGTCAGTGGACAGCTTCACTTTGTCCCTTGAGCTTCTATGCAACAAGAAAGCTGTCAGACACCGGAGCAGATGACAGCAGAAGTTGGCTTTTCCAGAGAATAGGAACAGCAAGGAGTTCTCTCTCCCTTTCTTCACTTCCCTTCAGGGCCGCTGGGTGGGTGGTGGGGTGGGGGGAGGGAGGAAGCAGCTTATTGATATCTCCAGTGGTTTGGGATGGGCGAGAATCAGACTGCTAACTCACTGACCCAGCTCTCTGCTTATACTCAGGGAAAGCACACACATACTGGTCCTTGTGCCTCTGTCAGCTTCTCTCATCTTTCATTTCCAGCTCTCAGCTCAACTCATTCCAGTTCAGCAGGAAAGCTCCCCTCAGCATCTTGCAAGTCCAGGTTCCCGATGACACCAAGTGTCTGCCCTCAGCAGCAACAGTGAGAGCAGAAATTCTTACACTTGCTGTATATGTATTTGCTTCTTTTCCCTAGAAGGCCATAAACCTCATGAGGCCAGGAAAGAGTCTGTGACTTAGGTTACCATGGCACCCCCAGTTCCTAGCACAGTGCCTGGCCCTCGGCAAGCAGGGAGTCTGCATTTGTTGTTAGACTTAATGCAGGGAAGGTATCACCAGAGAAACTGGAACAGAAATCTTTGTTCTAGGGCTATGTTGTGAATGTCACCTTTAAGTAAGTGTGTGAACTGTAAGGTGGGGCATGGCTCCAGGATAAAAACACCATATTGTGGATTTGGGGCTCTCTCTGGAGAACTGCTCAGACACCTTGTGAATAAATTTTCACTGAAACTGCTACCTGAGGTGCTTTGATTGGCTTGGGTGGGGAATGGGTTACCAGAGTTGCATGAGCTTCTTTCAAAAAAAATCACAGTAAAAGGTACTAGCTCCTCTGTTGTTCCTTTGGAACTCCTGGGATATATCAACAAAATGATGAGGCTGTTCAGGATTAACCTGTCACTTTTTGCCCCCATTTTATTTTCCGTAGTCAGCAGCAGGACTGTTGGGGGCAGTTGGAGACAGGTAACGTGACAATGAGAACCGCTGCCTTCTCCAGCATTTCCTTCTTTCTGCTGTTCTCCCCTTTCCCTGAGCCTTTCTGCCAAACACATCATACCTTCTTTGTGCAGTGCCTGGTTCCTGCTGTCCTTGAAAGCCTTCTTTGATCTCCCTTCTTTTTGTTAGCAATTCATTTTGGTGGAGTTGCTCGATGAATGACTGGGAACTGCGCTTATCAGAGTCGGAAATTATGTCCCTGGGGATCCTCCGCAGCTTCCTTGTTTCGATGAATATTCAAGCACTTGTCCAAGAAGTCTCTTTCCCACTGCTGAAGAGTTTATCTCTTGCCTATATAACGCACAGTCAGCAACATGTGTGCATACACAAATGTTCACATGTGTGCACATATAATGTGATTACATTGGAGAAGCCATCACTGGTATTGTTCACTCATTGAAGGTCTTAATTCAGAGTTGCATGTTATGGTGTATGAGGTGAGCTATTACAAAAGTGGTAATAACACCATCCTCATTTGATAGATATTTATTGAGTACTTCTCTTGCAATAGGCACATGTTCACTAGGCACTGGGGGTATAAAGCTGGTCAAACATAATAAATGTCTATACTAAGTTCATCATAAAATAGGAGTGACTGAAATTAACAATAATTTACAACAATAAATGTAAATTCATGAAAATAGGAACTAGTACATGGAGGTAGATGTGGGAATTCAAGAGATTTTAAGGGCATCTCTTCTTCAGTGAGTGAAAAATGATAAGGTGTGTGTTTGACAACATTGGGCAGGCTGTGGAGTCTACAGTTCTTCTACCTTAGCACCTCCTGTGTTCTGTTTGTCTGCATACAACCTCCCTGTAAAGAAGGTGGTGGGCCTAAAGGGATGGCAGCCCAAGGCATAAATAAATAGGCCGCAAGAGGGAAATTGGGCTTTTCAGTCCACCTTTTGGTCCACATAAATCAGATTCACTATAGAGCTTCAGGAAGTAGTCTTCTGTGTCTCTCACGAGTCTCTTTTCTGAAGAAGAAAATTAGAAATGGATTCAGTGGGATGAAGTTTAGTCTTTGCTGCTGCAGTTATCCTTGGCATGCAAATGTGGTCGTTCTAGCTCTTCTGCCTGTCCATTCTAAAGCTTATCTTCGCATTTAGACTTGACCTTGGCTTAATCTAGTGATCAAATAGCCACTATGTGTTTCATTAAGTCCTCTTCATCCCTATGGCCAACATGTCAGTTGGGGTTGACTGTAATGAAAGCTGACATAAGCCATCTTGTCTCCTCAGTTTTCAGTGCTGTTTGTGTCTTGCCTCTGATGCTTTCTCGGGGGCACTTGGGTGCACTGGCCACATTTTCATGCTTCCTTCCCATTTGCTAATGTCCAACTGGATGTCTCACTCCAGACCTTTTGTCTCCAAGTGCCAGTAGGCTTCCTTCTGGGGTCTTGACTAACAAGCCATTGCTGAGTCATCTTATGTTTGCTTTCATCTGAGGCTATCTCTTTCTCCACGGTGTGATGGATGAGACACACTAATCACATCTCCCCATGCGAGGACATTCTTTCTCTACCGTTTTCCAAAGTCCTTCTGGTTATGTTGGTGACACAGTTGCAAATGCTTTCAAATACCAAGTACTCACCTGTAAGCAAAATTTGGACCATGTTCTCTTCTTTCACCTGGCCACATGGGAAATGGTAGTTCTGTGAGCTGAGGGATGAATCATGGCCCTGGGCCGTAAGTTGGGGCTTAGTACTGGATATTCCATGTCTGTGTTATGGTGGTTTGTTTCTGGGTCAACACACACGTATGGCAGGATAGAACAGGTAGAACTCATCCCACAAGAAGATAAGACAAATGAAATCTGAGTGTGCTTCTCTGTTGCTGCAATAAAACTCCGACCAAAAACATGGAGAAGAAAAGACTTGTTTGGCTTGTACTTCTACATCACAGGTCATCATCAGGGGAAGTCAGGCAGGATTTCAGGCAGGAATAGAGGCATGAACCATGGAAGAATGCTTTTTAGCGACTTTCTCTCTTGACTTTCTCAACTACCTATTTTATACAATCCAAGGCCACAAGCCCAATGTTTGCCTGCTCACAGTTGGTTGGGACTTCCACATCTATCATTAATTAAAAAAAAATGCTCCCTGTACTCTGTTAGACTTACCTCTAGGCCAATCTGATTGAGGTAATTCTTCTGTTTATTGAAATTTTTTCATATAATATATATTCATCATGTTTTCCTCTCGTTCAGTTCCTCCTCAATCCTCCCAATTTCTCCCCTCACCCAAATCCATGTTTTTTTATTGTTGCATCTTTGTGTGATTTATGTATCTGGGTAATTGTGAACTCAACTAGCCAATGTTCCTTCAGTTTCTATTTTGCAGAATAACTTGAGGAGTTTTGGCATTAATTCTTCTTTGGATATCTGGTAGAATTCTACACTGAATCTATCTGGACATGGTTTTTGTTGTTGTTGTTGAGACTTTTAATTACTGCTTCTGTTTCACTAGGAGTCTGTTTAAATTGCCTACCCAATCTTGATTTAATTTTGGTAGATGGCATGTATCGAAACTTATTATTTTTAGGTTTTTCATTTTGGTGGGGTATAGATTTTTTTCAGTATGCCTTTATGATTCTTTTTTTCAGTGTCCATTGTAATGTCACATTTTCATCTCTAATATCATAAATTGTATCTTTTTTCTCCATTACTTAGTTAATTTGGCTAAGGGTTTATAAATCTTACTGATTTTCTCAGAAAACCAATTCTTCATTGCTTACTCTTTGTATTTTTGTTGTTGTTTTCATTTTATTGATTTCAACGTTGAGTTTATTTCTTTACACCTACTCTTTTCAGGTATCATTTCTTCTTTTTGTTCTTACTCCTTCAGGGATGCTGCTAATTGCTAACATGAGAGCTACCCAACATTTTTATATAGGCACTTAGCACTGTAAGCTTCAACTATGACATTCAATGATATATTCAAATAATGAATTCAATTCAATGTTGATATTTAATTAATGAGTATCAATTAAATTCCCAGATGACTCTAGCTTGTGTAAAGTTACCAAAACAAAAATAACCTAACATTTTGTGTTTCATTTCTAAGCATCTTGCCTTTAATAAATCAGTGCATAAGCTGTCTTTCTAAATACGGTATACAGTTCCTGTAGAACCCAGAAAGCCTATTGTATGTCTTTCTTTTATTGTAGCAGGGAATACAAGATTCAGCAATGAATCTATCATTTTGTAGTGCTCTTTTGGCTTATCTCTAAGTAACTATAAGCCCTGTTCTAAAAACTTCACTAAGATGATCATTCTTAGAATCTCCCTAAAGTTTACCTTCCATTTGGCATTTTCATTCATCATGTGGTGAGCGGCCTGAGGCTACTTTCGTGCTTTTAGTTGCTTCATAGGAAATCAAAGTCCAACTGAAACAGTAGAACTAGAGACTGTACTGGTCAGAAATCTCCCCACTCTAACCAATCAAATGGCTTTTGTCTTATTCTTATAGCCACCTATAATACTTGGTTCTAAATACTGCTAAATCCATCAACCATTGCTCAGATTAATTTTGTTAAACAGATTCTGTATATGTTTCTTTTCATGACACTCTATGGAATATGGGATTTGTTATATCTATGAAATACTCAATATATTTGATTACTACAACTCCCAAGTATAATATTTCTAAGCATTATTCCAAGAATGATAATCCAGTGGTTCTGTGGACCCAAGTGGCCACTGGATTCTGAGTCTTGTCAGCACTGTCTTTACTGTCTGATCTCTGTTGCCCTTTAAAATAACAAAGCAAATATGAGACACATTGAAACTTGGAATATCAGTATCAATTGTGTCTAATAATCCTCAAGATGCTAATGACAAAGCAATAATTAATTGTTTAATACATGTTATTTAGATCTACAGTGTTAGAGGATGTACAGAAAAAGAAAGGAAAAGCTGTTAATATAAGAAAAGTTAAAACTTGAGGCATATTAACCACTTAAAATGCACTTTAAGTAAATATTGATAATGTTAATAATGACATTCAACTTTCCGTGGAATATGTTTAATATTAGGATAATTTGTAAAAGTATAATGGCTATATGCCTATCCTAATAATAACTAAAGGTAAAATTATGTAGAGTGCTATGTAGTTGTTTCTCTAATGACCTTAGAAATACTGTAAAGATAATGCTCTAAAGGAGGTCTAACATTAATTTGGAAAGTGATGGTGGTGGTGGTGGTAGAACTTTGGGTATTCTTAATAAACTAGATTTAGCTATCTAACATTTGAATAAAGAATAATAGAATATTTAATTGGCTGTGAAATAACAATTGCTTCAAATTTTCCTGCGATTTCCCAATCTATTGTCTGCCTAACCCAGGTGTGTAGTGTTAGTGCCTAACACCTTGTGTAATGATGGAGATACCAGTGCTACTGTTTCAGAATTAGTTTCAAGAGTAAAACAAGGTTCATGAATATGACAAAAAACAGAGCCACATCAGCTTGAAATGGTTCTCAGCTAGAAAGCCTTTTGCCAGGCACAGGGATGTTGGCACATCTTGTACATCTATTAACCTTTACTGAAGGTTTTTTTCTAAGCTAGATAGTCTTCATCCGAGTGAACTGCACAAAGGCACAAATGCCTAAGCCAGGTCTTCATCTGAAAAAAGAAACACAAATGAGTCAGTAAACAAACTTTGCTAACAATGTTCTAGAGTTTGTTAGCCAAAAGCCCACAAATTTACATTGGCTTTTTGTACAGACTACAGACCCAAACTGCCTGGCTTCAAAGCCTTGCTCTGTTACTGGGTTGGCCATAGGTAAGCTATTTAACTTGGGGTCAGTGTCCTTCTCTGTGAAACGTAATTGATCAGAGTAACCGATAAAAACTTCCCTGGTTCATTTTTTTTTAAAAAGAAAACTGTTTTAAATTTAAATACAATTATATTATTTCTATTTTCCTGTTCTCCCCCAGTCCCTTCCATGACACCCCACCTTCAAGCTGATAGCTTCTTCTTTGATGATATTTGTTACATACATATGTTTGATTGTGTATGTACAAACACACAAACATATAAATAAATGTAACCTGCTGAGTCTGTTTTTGTTGTTTGTGTGTTACACTTTTAAGGTGGCATTAGCCAACTCATTCCTGGGATGGGCTAATTCTCCTTCTCTTAGAGGCAATAGTTGCCTGTAGTTCTGTATCTAGGGGTGGAACTCAACAAAATTTTTCTTTTGTTCCATGCCAACATGTCATTTGACACTTTCATTGTTCCAGTCTTGTTTACATGGTCTTTTTTAGGCAAGACTTCACAGCAGACTTCCTTATATTCTGGCTCTCACGAACTTTTTGCTTCCTCTTTTTTGATCTTCCCTAAACCAAAGATGCAGGAGATGTGATGTAGATGTATCTGTTGGGGCCAAGGTCTCCACCATAGTTTGATCTCTGCATTGTATGCAGTCATGGTTTCCCAATAAATGGAAGCTTTTTTGATGAGGGGTTGTAGCCACACTTATTTCCAGATACAAGGATTAGAGTTGGAACATAGTAAGGAATTATGCTGGTTTAGTTGGCCCCATGTTGGGCACCCTATGGAGCATGTAAATGGGGCTTGTGAGCAGACTGCTACAACTTACTTAATGGCTCAACATAGACAGGCTGCATACTTGGAACTGGGACAATGTGCAAGGCTTGCAGAGGTAGTGATTGGACTGTGTGGAGCAAGCAGGCAAGGCTGTATATACCCTAGTAATTCAGAAGCTTAGGTTTTTATGAAGCACTTAGCATTTTAAGAAGCAGCCCTGGTCAAAAAATAATTACAGATATAGAATAAAGACAAATTCAGATAGAAAAGATCTTTAAATAGGTCACAGTGTTGGATAAATGTACATAGGCTTAGGGGAGAGGAGGAAAAAAAAAGGTAAAGTCTTTAAAGAGACAAAGTAAAAAAGAATAGTCTATGTAAAGCTGGAATATACACAGAGAGTCTGGATTATATATATTATTGTGTTTTCTTTGAATTTTTTGACTTTAAAGGAGCTAAGTACAGAGAGAAATTTCATTGTGTGGGCTGCTAAGCTAAACCAGAATATATGTTCTAAAGGTATCATGACTTCCAAATTTGGGTCTAAGGGATATGCTGCTTTGGAAAAGAGGTTCTTCTTTTGTTTCCACAGAGGATAAGAACCTGAGGATTGCTTCCAGACTAATATGGTTTCATGGAACAAGACCCCTGAAAGGTTGCCATGAACATCTCCCCAAAATTACTTTGCCTAATTGCTGACTGAGATGGACCTAGCATACAGTATACACCATGAAAGACCTGATTAACAGTGCCCCCAATGAGCAGGAAGTAGTCTAGAGAACTACACCCAAATTCCCAAATATTGTTTATAAATATTTCTTTACATTTAAAGGGGGATATGTTATAGAGATTTGCATTGGTATGGATCTTGGTTTATTGATACAAATTTAAGGTCAATTTTGTTATACTGTGTATATGTATTTCTGATTTTGATTAAGATATTATGTTTGTCCAGCTTATTTAAAAATGTAATGTACAATTAAGAAATTTAGGTAAATAGAGAGTCATCTATAATAGCCAAGCTTGTAGTCATGTTAGTTAGATTTTCTAGATGTACAAAGATGTATTACAGATGGATAAGTATTCTTCAAACCTTTCAAAGACTACAGAATTTGGCATTTAAAGTGTTTTAAGAATTTAGGATTTATGACAATGAGACACATCTGCTCCTGGCAGCACCAATTATTTCAAGAGAAAGATGGTCATTGAAGAGGTTCCTTATGGAGTTGGTTAGCCATTTGGGCAAGAAACTGCTCTTGCCTGGACTGCTTGAGGAAATGGACATGCAGGACTCACAGTGCTGAACTTGCCTAAAGGTGAGACAATCCTTTGGGGTTCCTGCTTCATGAAAGAGACGGCAGATATTCTGCAGGACACAGAAGAATGTTACTGACAAACTGCTAATATAGGCAGAACTGTCTTTGAAATTTCTTGCTTCATAGAAAAGTCTGCCAGATACTATGTGCATGTAGGCTAAAGATGTATGCCCCAATGTTACAGAAGAACTTTGGGTAACTATCCAGGCAGTGAGATGTCTCTGTCAATTGTAGAGTTTTGGAAGTTGTTTACAATGCACTTTCTGTTTCCTTAGGTAATATCATATTCTTCTGGAGTCTTTGATGGAGTTGAAGAATAGATAGTAATAATATAGTTTTCCTTAGTTATGATAAAGAGGCTTTCAGATCAGATCCAGCTAGAGTCATCTGAGCTCTGTTTCCTAAGTATGTGGTGTCTTCACTAATATGGGCCCAACTTCAAACCCTGATATGCAATCAAGGGCTACATTGATAATCTGAAACTAAACAAAACAGCAAATGGAGTTCAGTGAACTCTGTTCATAACAAAGTGAGAGTCACCAACTACTCCCTTCCACACAAAAATGAATCAACTAGCAAAATAATAAAAATAAAAAAACAAACAAAAAGCGGCAATAAAACCCCAACAAAAAAATTTATTGGTTCACTGCTTTCAAGTACACATAATAGGTAATGGTGATTTCTAAAGCCTTTCATTATTCCTGAATAGATAGCTGGATTTGACTGGTACAGTTTCTCTTGAGTTCTCTTACAATAGAGAACTACAGCCTCAGGCCCCAGTTAAAAGGACAACAGACTATTATTCTGGTCCAGGGTTTCCATGGCAAACCACTCCATCTGGATTCCAATTTTTGGTGATATAGTAGTGGAATGGAAAAAGGAAGTTCATAATTGGAATACTAAGATCTTATTAAAAGGGTTATATAAATAATGCATTTCTGCAGTACATGTTTGTGGCAAAGAGCTTTATGGCAGAAATTAAACTAGCCTGTCAGAGACAAATAAAAATGACATTTATCTTTAGCAAGTATCCTAAGGATGTTGGGGCACAGAAAATTTTAAATAAATGAGTTCAAGCCTTAGATTAGAATTTTTTAAAAATGTTTTTATTATTTATTCTCCATAATCTTTTCATTATTTTTGTAGAGTTTTTTTAATACAACTTTCAATAAAGTACTAGGTAATTTGCCTAGATGAAGCATACATTATGGCCAGTTCTTTAAAGAAAATTTAGTTTGATTCTGGCTCTAAGGCTAAACTTGAGTAAATTTCAGGAAAAAATAATGTTCATCATTTATAAAAGCAACAGATTTTCACATTCAAAATTAATTAATGTATGTGATTTATAGTAATCAAGGCAGATTTTGTCATATAGTTAGTCTAATAATATGTTGGACCAAAATAGGATTTTACTGGTCAGATTCAGAAGCATTCACGTGTAAAAACTATAGGAAAGCTGAAAAATAATAAAAATATCCTCTGATTAAAAATAAACCAGAACAATGGGGCAAGTAGATTTTAAATAAATGAGTGTGAGCCCTGGATTAGAAATTTTAAAAACTTTTTTTCCCCCATAGCTCTTCCTCTTCAGGTACTAACATAGTATCTGGCAGTTTTATCTGAAAAAAATCAATTTAAACTAATATGCTAATGACTGACATTTATTTTTTCTTCCCTCTAGGCTGTTTGCTTTGTTTCAAGCCTCCAGTAATGGTGTAGGAGCTGGATCAGGTGGTTGTCAAAATTCAAAGCTAGCTTGCATGACTCGTTTTGCCTCAAGTTTTCCAATTGTAAAACGGAGGTCGCCATATGACTTACAAATGAGGTTAGCCATGTAGAACCCATAACTACATTATCATGGAAGATGTGTCCTTGGTAGAGATGTAGGAGTTTGGAATTTTAGAGATTTAGAATTTTGGAGCAAGGAAACACTTTTGGACCAGACAAACAGTGCCCTCTAGGAGTTTCCCTGGTAACACAGTTAATGCTGACCTGGGGAATGCTGCCTCCTGGCCTCTCACCTGATTTCCACTGCGGTTACACTGGAGAGGAAAGAGTCTGACATCCATCCATGAACACTCATTTAATGCGTGCCGAGCATCTTGAAAGGTACTAACTAGAAATACAAAAATGAATATGGAACAGACAGTTTATCATTCGGTATGTTGATGTCTTGGGATCTTTTTCTTCTTCCTGCTTCAGCGGCGTTTGTTACCGGGAGAGCTGCCTGGCGGTTTACTTGGTCTCTAATATAGGCGTTCTTTTGTGCTTTCTTTATGACTGACTTTATCTTGGAAAAGGGGAGATGCATTTTTTTTTCATCTTCCCATTGTGGTCATAGCCTGTTCTGATCCTTTTCAGGTTGCTGCTACGGCACCACCTTTCCTCTCCAGCAGAGACACCCTTCACCCCACCCCATCCCTGCCATAACAGCTGAATTGCTCATGTTTCACTCTGATGAATAATGGGCCTGGTCACCCCTCAGTGCCTTCCTGATTTACTCACAAGTCCCTTGGGGGCACCACCAGTAAATCAATCCATTGCTTGACTTACAATGGCGTCCTCTTTCTCCTACTAAATTCTTCTTGGTGCTGTTTGTTGATTCCCTAGCTGGGATCCCTCAGTTCAAGTAATCTGGATGTCAAACCCCACATACTTCCAACACCCTAGATACATGCCTGTCTGTGACAGACAGATTCCTAGAGGCTTTGATTTGTTGGAACAGAATCAGTACTCTGTAAGTCTTCCCACTCAACATCAGTGTGCCCTCAATCTCTGATTTTTTTTTTATGTTAACCTGAATAAATAGGTTCAGTACACAGGTGGGCTTCCCATTTGCTCCACCTTATGCTCAACTAGTCAACTGTGTATCTATTCATGCATCCTGTGTTATTGGTTAAGCCTTCTTGATTCCTCAGAAAGCACTGGTAGCCAGTTGTGACTGTGGGCTACCACCTTGCACAGGTATAAAATCTTTGCATAGTGTGGTGGTTTAGTTAGGAATACCTCCATAGGTTCATATATTTGAATGCTTGGTCATTTTGGCATCCTTAGGAGGTATGTCCTTGTTGGGCTAGGTGTGGCTTTGTTGGAGGACATATGTCACTGGGGGTGGGCTTTGGAATTTCAAATGTTCAAGCCAGGTCCAGTGTCTCTCTTTTCTGGCTGCCTGCCATTTCAGATGTGGAACTCCCAGCTACCTTTCTGGCACCATGTCTGTCTGCATGTCACCATGCTTTCTGCCATGATGATAATGAACTAAATCTCTTAACTCTAAGCCAGCTAAATGTTTTCCCTTATAAGAGCTGTGATCATGGTGTCTCTTCACAGCAATGGAACATTGGCTTAGACAGGTTGTATGTGAAATGGAAGAGACCCGAGGAATGGCAGCAGACTGACAAATGACTTTCTTCTTTTCTTGTGTTCTCTGGCTCTGTGAATCTTGTCTGTCAATGCCAAATTCTGACTGTTTTTGGTATACTCTTTACAAAGGTTTTGTCTCATTGTTTTAGATGAATACTTCTGTCTTAAAAAAAAAAAAGACTGCTGCGAAAACCAGAGGCACCCCCAAAGAAATCACATTAGGTGACCTGCTGGGTTTGGTCTAATCTGTACACTGCCCCACAACCCTTACCTAGTACTCCAGAGTGATTTTTGCCATTCAGTGCTCTAGCATCAATGAAATTCCCATCAGATGATGTTTCTAATCACTCTAGACAGTCCAAGCTTCTGCAAAGTCCCAGTGTTTCAATTTGACATTTTCCTCGTTTGATCCATTTGTAAACAGGGCGTCTGAAATTCAGCCTATCTTACAGGCAGTGCTCACAACATGGAGAAGGAGGAGGAAGACTTCTACCGCAAAATTTTGGATAGGCAAACGCCAGCTTCACATTTCCCACTCATCCTTCCGGGTAACCTCAAGGCACCGCCTTGCCTTCATTTTCTCTCACTCTAAAGCAGAAGCTCTGTGAGCAGTGACTACAGACTGGATATTATCTAAACTCTCAGGGAATCACAGCTGACAGTGTTGCTATTTCTAAGCCCCAGAATCGCTCTTTGAACAAAATGCAAGTGCTGTGTCTTTTCAACCTGTTCTTCAACAGCGGAAGCAGCAGGATTCCAGCACTGTATAATAACTGTCAGAAACAATTTCTGCTCTGTAAGTGAGGTGAAGCAAAATGTCAAAATATTTGAATACATTTCATTGAGGATATCTTCTTTTAAATTAGTGAAGGCTGGAGAAGAAGAATCCCATTCTTTCACATAATAAATATGCATGGAACTGAGAAGCCACGCGCATTCTAATAAAGCTGAATCCTGGCGTGTTAATGCATTATAGGTCCACAACAATAAAACACAATAATTACTAGTTAAGGCGATGCCAGGGTTGGCCTTTTACCAACATCCCTGAACATATAATTCATAATAAATTTAGTAAGGCTGAAGTTGGCCTGTTAATTAACCTATTTTATGCAATGACGAGGGTGGAGGAAGCAATCACATAATCCAGAGAGGCACCCGCCCAAATGTGCACAGCTCATTACTGGCTGCTGGACTCTGCTTTTTTTTTTTGATCCATGAACCGCAGAGGATCCAGGATCCTTGTTTGTATTAACGTGGATGAGAAAGTTTAAGGAGAAATGGTAAAGTAATATTATATATGTAACTACCAGACATTTTAAAAAAAGGCACGAAGTTGAACGTTGGGATTAAGGGTTTCTTTCTCAAGCCTATCACTTGGACCTGAGGTGAGGGGGTGCTGAGAGACTGCGTTTGCTCAGTGGAGTGACTTGCTGAGAAGGAGTCTTGCTCCAGAGAGTGAACTGTGTTTACAGCCCCTTCTTTTCTGCATTAAGTCTGTGATGGTGACGGAAAGGATATAGACATGTCGCAGAGTTGATAACAGGTGGAGTACCAGAGAGGATCCCAAAGTACCCCAAACAGTAGGGATAAAATCCATGCGAGCAGAGGGTGCTGCAGGAACAGAAACTAAGAAGACAGCTCCTCTGAATTTAGGATTTTTGGGTTGGGTACTTCTATCTCTTAAATTGTGGGAAGTCTAGACTGTTGTGGGAGCCGGCTTATTTGTTACTGGCTGCCCAGACCACAAAATAACCACACAGAAACCATATGATTTGCAATACTGTTTGGTCAACAGCTTAAGCATATTTCTAGCTTGTTCTTATATCATAAACTAACCCATCTTCATTAATCTGTGTATCACCACGTGGTGTGGCTTATTGGCAAGGTTCTGGCCCATGTCTGTTCCCGGAGGAGGCTACATGGCTTCTCCAGACTCTGCTTTCTTTCTCCTAGTATTCAGTTTAGTTTTTCCTGCCTAATTCTGTTCTGCCCTGCTATAGGTCCAAAGAAGTTTCTTTATTAATTAATGGTAATCACAGTATACAGAGGGGAATCCCACATTACCTCCCCTTTTCTATCTAAATGAAAAGGAAGATTTTAATTTTAACATAGTAAAATTACATATACAAAATAGGTATCAGGCAAGAATTACAGTTATAATATTTATATCTACTTTGTCTTTTATCATAACTAAGAAAAACTACATATATGTGTATACACACACACACACACACACACACACACACACACACACACACACATATATATATATATATATATATATATATATATATATATATATATCCTTCAACTCCATCAAAGACCCTAGAAGAATATATTACCTAAGTAAGAAGGGAGTACATCATAAGCAACTTCCAAAACTCTAGAGATGACAGAGACATCTCGCTGTCTGAACAGTCTCCCAATGTTCTTCTGTATCATGGAATATCCATCTTCAGCCTACAGGCCCATAGTATCCAGCAGACTTTTCCATGAAGCAGGAAATTTCAAAGACAGTTTTGCCTGTATTGGTAGTTTATCAGTCATGTTTTTATTGTCCTGCAGAATGTCTGGCAGACTCTCTCATGAAGCAGGAACCCTGAAGGATTGTCTGACCTTCTTTAGGCAACTGTATCAGTCATTTCTCTGTGGGTCCTGTGTGTCCAGTTCATACAGCATAACATCTAGCAGTCCAGGTAAGGGCAGCTTCTTGCCAAAATGACTAGCAAACTCCATAAAGAGTCTCTTCAGTGTCCTTCATCCTCTTGAAGTAATGGGTGCTACCAGGAGCACATGTGTCTCATTGTCATGAAAAATCCCAAGTTCATAAACATCTTAAACACCATATTCTGCAGGTCTTTGAAAACTGAAGAATGCCTATCTATCTGAAATATATCTCTGTACATCTAGAAAACCTAACTAACATGACTACAAGCTTGACTATTATAGATGACTATCTATTAACCTGCATTTCTTAAATATACATTATATTTTTAAATGAGCTGTACAAACACAATACCGTAATCAAGAGAAGAAATATACAAATAACAAAATTGACCTTAAATTTGTATCAATAGACCAATATCCATACCAGTGCAAAGTATTCATCTCTATACCATATCCCCCTTTACATGTAAGCAAACATTTATTAAAAATATTTGGGAATATGGGCTTTCTGCTTTTTGTTGGGTGAAGTATTTTTTGAGGTGTTCATGGTGACCTTTGTGGGGGGGTCTTGGCCATCAAAGTACATTACTTTGGAAAAAATCCATACGTTCTCTTCTTCTGTGAAGACAAAAGTAGAACCTCTTTTCCAAAGCAACATATGCTTTGACTCAAATTTTGAAGTCAAGAAACCTTTAAAACATATGTGTTGGTTTAGCTTAGCAGTTCCCCAAATCAAGTATCTCTCTACAGTCAAAAAGTTCCAAGGAAACACAATAATATACATAATCCAAACTCACTGTGTACTTTCCATCTTTATGTGTTTTATTTTTCTTTACGCCTTTTAAACTATTACTGTACCCTATCTCTTCAAAGAGTATTTTTTAAAAAATTATTCACTTCATTGCCGGTGTTTGATAAGCAGAAATCACGAATACCCTTGAGCCACTGATGTACTTATCTCACCACCGGTAAAGTAGGGTTTGGAGAGTGTGGTTGTAAAGCAGACAGGTTGTCTGAGGACTCTTTTGCCTCCTCTAAGCAGTTGAGGGGTAAAATAGAGACCATGTCTTAGCTTGCTTTCGATTACTGTGTTAAAGTTCCATGACCAACACCAACTCAGGGAGGAAAGGGTTGGTTTGACTTACATGTATTTCCTCATCATAAGCCATCACTGAAGAAAGTCAGGGAAGGAATTGCAGTGGGAACCTGGAGGCAAGAACTGAAGCAGAGACCATAGACAAATGCTCATGACTGGCTTTGTGCAGGCTCATGTGCAACTAACCTTCTTACATCTTTCACGACCTCTTACCCAGGGATGGCATGGCCACAGTGGGTTGAACCCTTCCACGTCAATCATTACTCAAAAAAGGGCTCCTGTAGACTTGTCAAAATAACAGTCTAATGGAGAAAAATTTTCAGTTTGTGTTCCCTCTTCCCAGATGTCCCCAGCTTGTGTCAAGTCGACAAAAATCTAAGTAGTGCAGCTAGGGAAGCTGCTTAAGTTCTGTGCGTTAGTTTAGCTAGCACACCACTCATAAAATGAATGGGCAATCAAGGAGCACCAACACTTGATGGAAATAGTCAGAGCAAAGCCGGGCGGTGGTGGCACACGCCTTTAATCCCAGCACTCGGGAGGCAGAGGCAGGCGGATCGCTGTGAGTTCGAGGCCAGCCTGGTCTACAAGAGCTAGTTCCAGGACAGGAACCAAAAACTACGGAGAAACCCTGTCTCAAAATATCAAAAAAAAAAAAAAAAAAAAAAAAAAAAAAAAAAAAAAAAGGAAATAGTCAGAGCAATAGAACAAAAAACACAGGACAAAAACAACAGAACTAGCAGTGACTGACGGCAGGGATAGTTCAAAGAACATAAGAAATGTGGAGCTTGTCCTCATCAGAATCCTTAAAAGACAACACAGGCCAGAGCTGTGAGAGAGCCGTCATCAGAAAGCAGGGGTTCTCAAAAATTCAGATTTTTTCTATGAAATTTAGAAAAATAAAAAAGGACTAAAATAAGAATGAACAGAGATAATAACAGATCATGAATCCTGTAAATAAAGTTGATGCACTGAGAACATAAAGGGAGAAGGATAGAAAAATTACATGTAGTGCATGAGGACATATATGGTTTTTACCCAAGGTCTAACATCCACTTTTTATAGTAGAGTCAAGGAGAAGAGAGAAAATAGGGACAAAGTTTCAGCTTGAATGTCAGCACAATGATGAGGGCAGAGACTGAAAAGGGTCTACCAATTGTGTCTTAATGGAATTTGCTCAGATTCATTCACAAAATTCAAATTTTTGATATTTGAAAGCTAAGCAGTGTGTTACTACAGCAACACACACATTCACCACTGTTAGTTCTACAGCATTGGGCGAATGAGACAAAACAGTCATCAGTACATATGAATTACACCACATAAACTACACACAGGAAAAAGAAAACTTAAACAATAATGCAATATGAATATGTGTGTGCCAGATAAACATGCAAAAGTTTGAGAATGGTCAGAAGGCAGCCTCAAACTGCTTCCTAGAAATATAAATGGAAAGATTTTTCAGAAAGGGGACTTGGCATGTTTACCTAAACTTGAAATGCAGAGACTTAGAGAAGAAAGATTCCTCTCCAGGTGTCTATTGAGGTAGATGTTTTCGTCTGAGTTCATAAGACATTCAGTGCCATGTTACTTAAAACAATAAAACCAGACAGCAACAACAGACACATATTTGCATACACACATGTATTTGTGTATAACAATAATTTTAGAGTGGGGACATCAAGGGTGTGATGAAGGGTAGCTGGGAGTGGCTGGAGGGAAGAGAGGGATGGGGGAAATTACGTAATTATGTTTTAATTAAACATGCACTTGAAGAGGAGAAGGTGGGGGAGCAATCCTACGTAAAAGAAAATAGAAAAATGCGAAAAATAAATGATGTGCTAAAACTGAGTAGCAAGATGTGCTGAATAGTTTTGTGTCAACATGATACAGAGTCTTAAGAGAGGAGGGAACCTCAATTAAAATAACTCCTCCAGCCGGGCGGTGGTGGCGCACGCCTTTAATCCCAGCACTCGGGAGGCAGAGGCAGGCGGATCTCTGTGAGTTCGAGACCAGCCTGGTCTACAAGAGCTAGTTCCAGGACAGGCTCCAAAACCACAGAGAAACCCTGTCTCGAATAACCAAAAAAAAAAAAAAAAAAAACTCCTCCATAAGATCTGGCTGTAGACAAGCCTTTAAGGCATTTTCTTAATTACTGGTAGATTGGCAAGGGCACAGCACATTGTGGGTAATCCTATCCCTGGACTGCTTATTCTGGATTCCATAAGTCCAGCTGGACAAGGAAGGAACCAGCATAGGACCAAGCTAGACCCTCTGAATGTAGATGACAATTGAATGGCTGGGGCAGACAGTGGGGCCACTGGCAGTGGCACCAGGATTTGTCCCTAACTGCTTGTACTGGCTTTTTGGAACCCATTCTCTTTGGACAGATACCTTTCTCAGCCTGGATATAGTGGGGAGGGTCTTGGTTCTTCCCCAAAGCAATGTGTCTTACCCTCTCTGGGGAGCGGATGGGGGCATGGATTGGGGCGGAAGGTGGAAGGAATGAGAGGAGGGAAGGGAGTGGGAACTGGGATTGGTCTGTAAAATGAAAAAAAGATTGTTTTATTTTTTTCTAAAAATAAAGATAATAAAAAAGAAAAGCAGGCTGATCAGACTATGAGAAGCAAGCCCATAAGCAGTGTCCCTCCATGTCTTCTCGTCATCAGCTCCTGCCTCCAGGTTCCTGCCCCTTTTGAGTTCCTGCCCTCACGGAATTGTGAGGGAAATAAACCCCTTTCTCCCTGCGTTGCTTTTGTCATGGTATTTCATCACAGCAATAGTAATGCCAACTAAGATAAAAGAACTATCAATCAAAAATGTAGAGATACAGTGTTTTGAAATCCTAAGAAAGAAAACCACGTGTTTGAGGAGTTAGTGGAGACAGGCTGGGGTGCTGGTCTCTTGCTCCTGCCTGGTCCTATGGGACCTGATTGCCTTGACAAACTTTCATTATGCTTTATTTTCCCAAGTCAGCTTGTTCTCTAGATCCTAGGGACAAAGACCTCACGCCATTCAGCCCTCAGA